>NC_034606.1:37671457-37673957 GCF_900095145.1 Mus pahari
TTTTTTTTGGTTTTTCGAGACAGGGTTTGTCTGTGTACCTGGAACTCACTCCGTAGACCAGGCTGGCCTTGAACTCAGAAATCTGCCTGCCTCTGAGTGCTGGGATTAAAGGCGTGTGCCACCACACCCGGCTAGAAGATTTTTAATGGTAGGAACACCATTAAGGATAAACAGGATCTTCTTGAACAAGGTACAGGTAGGGGAAGTGGCTAAAGGCAAAGCCAGATTATGGCTGTCCCCACAAAGCTCTCCGACCCAGATGACAAAGCCAAGGTGCCTCAGGGCACCATCCTGTCCCACCCCTTTCTTCACTAGAGAAAAGCAAATGATTATATTCAAGTTTCTTAAGGTGGCCTGATCCTCTGCCCATCTTCCACCTGGCTCATCAAAATCTGTATTGCCTTCCCCCATGGAGCCCAGGTTCCTGCTAGGATGGATCAGAAACAGGATGATCACTCCCAGGGAGACTGCTGCAGTCAGTAAACTTGTGTCCATCGTCAGGGTCTAATTAACAGGCTGGAGATGCAGGATCGGTACCCACCGGAAGCTGTTCTGAAGCCTGGATAATGAGATGGAAGGTATTACACAAGCTGCCACTGTAAGCCAGGTCTGTGCCCTCCTGAGCAGCAGAGGACACACCCCTGACCCCAGGCTCTACTTCTGAGTCCCCAAATTTGGCACGGATTAAAATTAAGGGACATTTTCTGATCCTGTTCATGGAAAGGGGAACAGAGAGAATGGGGCCACTGGTAGACAAGAGATAGCATAGGTGACCTTTCTCCCCATCACCTCCTCACTACCAAGTGTTGGTAGTAGTTGGACAGTCAGAGTCAAGGGCCACTTGTTGACCCATTCTTCTGCCTTCTTAATAAAACTTAATAAGGCGAGTGAGGTGGTTCTACATAGAGAGGTGCTTGCCTCTTTGCCTTTGATCTAAGTTTGATCCCCAGGACCCTCATGGTGGAAGAAGAGAAATGACTCCTTTGACTTGACTTCTACATGAATGCACATTATGGCACACACACACACACACACACACACACACACATACACTAAAATAAAATATATTTGTAATTAAGAAACATCTTCTGCTCTTAAAAATAAACAAACAACCAGCAGAGGATGAAGAAGAAGGACTGGAGGAGCAAGAGGGATCAAGGACATCACAAGAACATCACACACAGAATCAACTGACTGGGACTCAAGGGGGCTCACAGAACTCAGGGAGCCTATATGGGGCCTAGGTCTTCTGCATACATGTTAAGGTTGTTTAGCTTGGCATTCTTGTGGGATTCCTAACAGTGGAAATGGGGCTGCTCTGACTCTTTTGCCTGCCTTTGAAACCCTTTTTCTACTACTGGGTTGCCTTGACCAGCCTTAATGTGAGAATATGTGCCTGGCCTTATTGTGGCTTTTTATGCCATATTTGGTTGATGCCCCTGGAAGACCTGTTCTTTTCTGAGGGAAAGTGAAGTGGGAGAGTGCAGCCAGGGGAAAGGGGAGGTGGGGGAGAGAGACTTGGGGGACAGAATGGAGGGGAAACTGCAGTCAGGATGTAATATAAGAGGAAGAAGTAAATAAAAAGAAGAAAACCACACAAGCCAATGAGGAAGCCATCTCAGTTGGTAGAGTACTTGCTTAGAATGTACAAAGCTCTGGATTGGAGCCTCAGCACCACATACACTAGGCATGATGATACACACCTGTAATCCCAGAATTTGGGAGGGAGATGCTAGAGAGTCTGAAATTCAAGATCATCTTTGGGGACATTGTGAGCTAAACACCAACATGGTATAACATGAGCAGCTATCTAAACAAACACATCAATCTCACCCAGCTGTGAACACTGCTAGCCACTATAATAACTAGCCTGATAGTCACACCAATATATTCATCTACTTAATATGCAAAGAATATGAACCTGTAGAGTGTTCAACCGTCACCGAGACATCTAGTTCATGCCCCGCCCCACAAGGCTCACAGTCTTTTCAGAAGAGGGTGTGGAAAGACTGTCAGAGCCAATGTGGTGGATGACTTTAAGGAAGCAGTGTTTTCCAGACACAACAGAGCAGACACACACATAAACACATAGGATCTCTATGACAGCTTGCACAAGACCCATACAAACGCAAGCCAGATGAAATCCCAGCATGGAGCAGGGAGGTGGGCACAAGTACCTGAGAAGCTATTGGCATTGAACTAAAAGACTAAAAGAATAGATGTGAAAATAGATAGGATCCAAAAGGCACACTTTAACATCAAAGTTAGACATCACCTTGGGTAAAAAAATGAAAAAGGATAATCTAAGCAAATGGATTTAAGAAAGCAGGTGTAACTAATTGCTGCTATTATTATTATTGTTATTAACTTTACATCCCACTCACTGCCCCCTTCCCAGTCACTCATTCCCACAATCCTTTCTCCCACCCCCTCCTTTTCTCCTCTGAATAGATGGGAGCTATCCTTGCTGTCTCCCCTACCCTGGCACATTAAGTCTCTG
>NC_034606.1:37677915-37683683 GCF_900095145.1 Mus pahari
GGGGGGGGAGAGGGGGCAGAAAATCCCACAGAAGAAGAGGCAGAAAGAGTGTAAGAATCAACCGGACGCACATATGAACTCACAGAGACTGAGGTAGCATGCACAGTGGGCATCAGTCTGCAGCAGGTGGGGCCCTAGGGCTGAAAGAAATGGAAATAGGAACCCCATCCCAAACCCGGAATCCATTTCCCAAATCAACCTCCAATTGATAACCACATGCAAGTGAAAATTTAGTTTCCTTCAAGGGAGTCTCTCTGGGGAAACAAATGACTAGTAAGGGCAGGTCTCGTGTCTATCAGTGGATGGCCAACAGAAAACAAGTTCAGCATCATCTTGGAATGTTTCTTACTTCATCATGTCATGTCGGTATTTTTCCTTTTTATCTTAGTATTTTTCACTTCTCCCCCCCTTCTCTCTTCTTACCCTACAGGTTGTTTGTATATACAGTACAACATCCAGCTTAGTGTGTCTGTGGAATAAGTGAGTCTGTCTCTTGTGCCTTCTCAGACTATTTCCCTTATGTTGTCCAATCCCAGTGTGTTAGATTTTGCTTTACCTTATTATATTTTACTTTATTATTATCCCACAGAAACCTTCTTGTTTTCTAATGACACTCAGAAAAGGGCTGGATCTGGTTGGAAGGGAAGATGGGGAGGAACTGGGAGAAGTAGAGGACGGGGTAACAGAAATCAGGAGGTATTGTGTGAGAAAGAAAATCTTAAAGTAAAAAAAAAAAGAAATTCTCAAAGAAATAATTAAAATATTATTTAAGGCAAAAAGAAAAAACTTAAAAATAATTGATTGAGAAGTTACAACCAAGTTACAGCCAGGGTTTAAAATGACCCAATCAAATTTCCTGTTTTTTTGGCTTAGAGATGAAATAGGGTCCCCTCAATGAGCTAAGGCCACTAGAGAATACCATTTAGGAAGGGCTAGCAATAGTTAGTGACAAACATAGAAAATTTCCCCTGGCCAGGGAATTGTAGCCCATCCTTCAGAGCATCTTCCAAGATGACTAACTCCCCATCATTAGAACCATGATGTCCAGAAGATGGAGCCCCAAAGCCCACTCAGGCTGAGGAACAACCATGGCTTCTACATCAGGCCTCAGCCACGGTCCTCAGGCTGTCAGCAAGTCCTCATCTAACTTGGTAAGAAAGGGCCCTCCTTCCTCATTTTCTCTATAGCAAAACAACAGGGGTGAGCTGGTGGGATGGAGAGGAAGGAGGTTTGGACGCTTCCTGGCAGAGGCTCTAGTCCTGGTAACACCTGGCCAAGGTAGAAATCCCATCCTGGTTTTTATTTGTTTTTATTTTGTCAAACTAGGCACAGAGTTCATCAGAGAAGGGGGAAACTCAGCTGAGAACATTGGCCTCTCGGCAAGGCTGCAAAGCATCTTCTTGATTGATTACTAGGTGGGAGGGCCCAGCTCATTGTGGGTGGTGCCACCCCTAGGCAGGTGGTTCGGAAGTAAAAAAAACAAACTGAGAAATCCAGTAAACAACATTTCTCCATGGCCTCTGTATGGATCCCTACCTCGAGTTCCTGTCTCAGCTTCCTGTGAAGATGAACTGTAACCTGTAAGTCAAATGAACCCTTCTCCCCACAAGTTGCTTTCTGGTTGGGGAGAGGGGAGTTTTGTTATTATTATTTTTTTTCTTTTGTTTATGAGACAGGGTTTCTCTGTGTAGTCCTGGCTGTCCTGGAATTCACTCTGGTAGACCAGGCTGGCCTTGAACTCACAGAAATCCACCTACCTCTGCCTCCCAAGCACTGGGATTAAAGCAGTATGCCACTACCTTCTGGCTTAGTTTGTGGGGTTTTTGGAGGCTTAGTTCTCTCCTCTGCCATTTTCACCTTCACGTGCAAATGCAGCTAACATGGCAACAACTTGCAGCGTGACTCGACATCCCTGTACATAGCCTTGCTGTTTTAAGGACTCATGGGAATCTTGTTCATATCTTTATGTGCATTGTTAATTCCCAAGAGAAAAAAAGGGGAGCAAAGCCTTCCAGGGGGCCCCAAAAGTTCCTCTGCCTCCCGTTCTTTGTTCCCTTCCTCCAGAAAGCCTTCCTGGGCCCCCAAGCTGGCTCTGAGACATCACTTCAACTGTCCCCTATTTTAAACAGCTTCTTCCTTCAGTATAGCAGTCACTTCCTTCTGCACTTCCAAAGGACAGGGGGATGTGTATGCAGTCCACCTATGATCTCAACCCTGGTACAATGCCCAGACTAGACCAAGGGAAACAATGGGAGCTCGAGCATTGGTTAAATTTGCTCTGCCGACTAGTCATCACTGATGACACACATGTATTGATTCGCCTTACACTGCATTGCTGAGCTTTGCTTATGGTGACATCATAGAGAGAAACTCACCAAAGAACCTCTAGTGGGACTCCCGAAGTTTCTTGCCACTTCTGCAGACTCGGGCTGATTGACGAGCCTCTTAGTTTCTTCTGGCTTGAACTGCCCTTGCTCATTCATGTGTGGTGTCTGCCAAGTGGACTGGACTGCCACTGATTTGTGTTTGGTGTTTGCTAATGGACTGGACTGAAAGCAACAAAGATTGTAGTCACCCCAAAGAACTATTTCTGAATAGGTTTATTTTTCCCTGTATCCTAATAAGCTTTCTTTTCCACTATCTCTGCTGGGTGGTGGGCTAGAGGGGAGGTTGAATGCTTATTATAGTAGATTGTTAAAAATATATGCCTACAGTGAAGCATACCTATAAGGTACCTGGGAGGCTGAGACAGAAGGATAGTGAGTTTCAGTCTATCGAGGGATCCAAGAAAAACTGCCTAAAAATGAACCAATCAGTAGGTTAGTGTGAAAATGGAAAGAATCGAACTCTCCCACTAAACAACAGACAGTGGACCTAGAGAGATGATACAGTTGATACAATGCTGGCTTTGCAAACATAAGAACCTGAGTTCAATCTCTGGAACCCCCATTTTAAAAAGCCAAGGCATAGTGGAAGGTGCTTGTAATCCAAGAGCTGGAAACGCCAAGAAGAGCAGATCCTCATGGCTCACGGGCAAGGCAGCCTAGTCCATTTGAGGAACTCCAAGCCAGTGATAGACCCTGTCTCAAAAACAAAAGATGGATAGCTTCCAAGGAACAATGCCTGAAACTGGTTCCTGACCTCTTCACATGCATACATGCACATGCATGTGCACACACATGCACACACAACCAAAAAAATGTAACAAAAGGCAGACACTTTTATACTAATTATATACAAAATGAACCAAAGAATAAATGCATTTACAGAAGTATTGAAATATTTCTGTATTTAATATTAACATTGATTAATGTTATTTTATCAATTAATATTGATATCAAATACTAAAACATATTTAATATTAAAATATTAAAAGCATTTCAAATAAATGGCTAGGAAAATAGTTATTAGAATAAAGTAAATGCTGGGTGTGGTAGCAAGGCTTTAATTCCAGCACTTATTAGGCAGAAGCTGGCAAATTATGCATTAGATGCCAGCTTGGTCCACATAGTGAGACTGTGCCTAAAAAAATTTAACAAAGTGAAAGTAAAGTAGGACTGGCAAATAACTACCTCAAAAAATTGTCAAACACATTCAAGGGGATGAATTAGTTAGAATATTCTGCAATGAAACAATACATAATCTATACTTAATAATAGAAGAACCTAAATATAAAAATAAAAGCTTAGGAAATAAAAGACAACTTGATAAAAATAAAATTAGTTCAAGATAACTGTACACTTCTTTTGTCAATAGGCACAAATAACATGGTCTGATGGCACACACCTGTAATCTCAGCACTGAGGCATTAACAATACAAGGACTAAAAGTTCAAGGTCATTGTAGGATACACCTATAGTGAATTCAAGGTCAACCTGGGCTATCCATGACCCCGCTAAAAACAAAGCAAAAATAAAGGAATCAGTGAGTGAAGAAAATTGGTCAACCATTAATAAATACCCATAATATATTGCTTGATCATTCATTGTATAGTAGTTTGAGCAATTCCAACTTTATAAGTAACTTTTGAGAATGTTTGAGGGAATCTAATATAGGCATTGTTTCAGAAGACTAGACATCAGCATAATATTCTCATGTACAATAATGCCATGCAGATATATGGGAAAGGACCTTTCTTTTTTAAAAGAGGTACTTGAGCATTTAGTAGTGAAGTATCCTGAACGCTACACTTCAGAAAAGCAAACATGACTGAGTGTGCCTGGTCCCTGGGTCATGATGGAGTATGAATGGCATTCATTTTACTAAACTCTCTACTTTTTTACACATTTGAAAACTTTAAGACAAACAACAAAACCCAAATGAATGACATCAGAATTGCAAAATGTAAACAGTGACTGTAGTTGTGGGATATACAATGGAGAATGCAACATTTCCAAAGGCCACTGATGGTAACCAACATGGACTAGGACATAAAACTTTGCAAAATTCAGAAACAAAAAAATTTAAGGTTTTCAAAGGATTCATATTATGACCACATCCTGCGCAGGTAGCAGTAAATAATGAAGGGGGAAAGAAAAAAAGCTCAAATATTTTACTTCAAAATTTTATACCCTACACAACCTTGGATCAGAGAGAAGATATATAGAAAAAAATATGGACTTTTGAGGAAGCAAAGAGGGCACTATGTATTAAAGTGTAAGAAACAAAGTTAATCCACTTAGACATATCCTCAAATACCTTCACTGAAAGAGGGTGAATAGGACTTCATTTTTACCATTTGTCTCAAGAATTTAGGAGAATCAATAAGATATAAGAAGGAGGAGATTGATAAAGACTGAAACTAATGGAAGAAAAGAAATCAAGCTGGGTATCCTATTGATCCCAGCACCCAGGAAGTAGAAGCATGCTACTCTTTGTAAATTCAAGGCCATTCGGGTCTGCATAGAGAGTTCCAGGACAGCCAGGGCTCCACAGTGAGATCTTGTCTCATAACAAAATAAAAATAAAAAAGTGAAAAGAAGTAAATGCAAGAGCTAGTTCTTCAAAGTAGATAATAAAATAAGAATAAGAAGCCCTCATGTGTTCAACTACAGGGAATATAAAGAAAGAGTAAAATTCGACAGGATTGAAGTGAGAAAACAGACATTGGTCAGCTTAAGTGCAGAGACAAGGGAAATAAAAATAATTATGAAAGAAGAATAAGTAAGCATATGATAAGACACTGGAAATATCAAGGATAGAGACAATTTCCCAGTGGAAGTATGTTGCCAAAAATCAATATAAGAATAATGGGGAAAATTTAATATACCAACTACCATAGGCAATATCAGTTATCAGAGCTCAGTGAAAGGGACCAAGCTCAGGCAAGTTCACACTTCAGTCTTGTCTAACTTCTAAAGCCTAGTCACTTCCACAGTACTTAAACTATGTTAATTCATATATTTCCCTTATTCATTTCATATATCTAGAACAATTTTCATACAAATAAGGCAAAAATGTGAATTACAGCCCAGGGTACTTATGAATATAGGTACAAAATTCAGCTTAAAACACTAGCATAAGGAACCTAATGGTATCTAAAAAGAATCCATCATTCTATGTAAATTCAAGGAATTCTGTGTGCAGTTCATGATTCTTGACCTTTGAGACTCTCTGGACTTTTTATTTTTGAAATGAGTCTCACTGTGAAGTTCTGTGGTCTTGAATTCATTATGTAGCCCAGGATGGCTTCATATTTAGGATTATTTCTTTTTATTCAAAGAGATTTATCTGCTTCTGCCTCTGCCTCTGCCTCTGCCTCTGCCTCT
>NC_034606.1:37683798-37692487 GCF_900095145.1 Mus pahari
CTGCCTCTGCCTCTGCCTCTGCCTCTGCCTCTGCCTCTGCCTCTGCCTCTGCCTCTGCCTCTGCCTCCTGAGTGCTGAGATTAAAGGTGTGTGCCATGGCATCCAGTGGTTCCCATTGAGATATTTTGGAAACACAGTATCACATGTCTTTTTCTGGCTTTTCATGGCACAGCAAACATAGGACCTGTTAGACAATGGTCACTGAATCATTGAAGACCTGAAATAAGCAGAGCTGGACAAAGCTAAGACATCCTCTGATGCTTTGTAGTCACAAGAGGCCAAGGCTTTGTGTGGTAATATTCCTTGGTTTATGTCCAAAGAAGAGAATATAAAATAATATTGTTTTAGCATCTCTTAGGTTCAAACATTCCATAAAATGGTATCTTTCTGATTCAAATTCACCAAAGGAATGGGGGAAAGCTTTGGAAATCTCCTTTTTTAGTTGTACACATTGCTGTCTACTTCTACTTTGCATTGCTGATTCCTCCCAGAAACACAGTCCACAATGAAATATCACAGGGGTTCACTAGGCTGGCAAGGGCAGAGTCAAGATTTGAGCCTGTCAAGGCCAGCTGCAAAGTTCACCTCTCATAGGTTCCCAAGAAAGCCACATATGCCTCTTGGGAACCTCTCCTTTGACGGTTCTTGTGCATTTAAACAAAGCCAAGAAAGATGGGCTGAATGTTAAGCCAGGGATCAGGAGTTCTGGGTTCTATTTTGCAGTTGCCTACCAGCTTAGTGGGGGATGGAGAGGGGAATCTGGCTACGTCTTGACTTACGCCCATCTACCACCTCTAGCAGCGGTTCTCAACCTGTGAGTTAAGACCCCTTTGTGTGTTCTAAAGAATTTTTCACAAGAGTCCCTTAAGATCACAGTAAAATACAAATATTTATATTACAATCCATAACAGTCGCAAATTACAATTATGAAGCAGCAAAAAAAAAATTTTATGGTTATGGTCACCACAACGTGAGAAATTGTATTAAAGGGTCTCAGCGTTTGGAAGGTTGAGAAGCACTGTAGGGACTCTCTACATTGGGAGTAGGTGCAATCTCTGTCCTTGGTGCTGAAAGAAAAACCCCTACGAGGTGCTGTCCACGGTGCTTCAGAGAGCTGTCCAAGGTCCTGATATCTCCATGACTTCACTCGTTTTAGGGAGGCGCTGTCCTGGGTGGCTAACAGAAGCATGGTGTCATTAACCAGCAGGTTTGAAATGGCAAACTAAATTATAAAGGTGAAGGAAGAAAAGAAGGATTCTTTATAGTTTTCTCAGTCAGTGCCAAAGGACATCCTTTCCCCAAAAGCCATGTCTGTAACAATGCTTGTCACCTGATTTGAGTATTGAATTTTTTTGGAAAAAGACATAGAAATAAGTTTCCACTATGCAAGTGAAGAAATCGAACATCATTTAATTCCCAAAACTATGGAATTCTTCTCACAAGTCCTATCCTTTATTTCCCCCAGTGTGCTGACTTATGTGTTCATTATTCATTTATCTTTTCTTGTTTTTTTTTTAATGTTTTCAACTTATAAATGTATCAATTTACTTTTGGAATTTCAAGTGAAATGAAACCTATTGTACATTTCTGTACTTCTGTTAGTTAGGGTTTCATTGCTGTAAAGAGAAACCATGACCATGGCAACTCTTATAAAGGAAAATATTTAATTGGGGCTGGCTTACAGTTTCAGAGGTTTAGTCCATTATCATCATGTAAGAAAGCATAGCAGTGTTCAGGCAGACATGGTGCCTGAGGAGCCAATAGTTCTACATCTTCATTTGTAGGCATCAGGAGACTGGATTCCATACTGGAGAGAGTTTGAGCATAAGGGACCTCAAGGCCTGCTCCCACAGTGACACACTTCTTCCAACAAGGTCACAGTTTCTCCAACAATGCCACACCTCCTAATGGTGCCACCCCCTATGGGCCAAGCATTCAGACATGTCAGCCTATGGGGTCCACACCTATTCAAGTCACCACAGTTCTCTTTTCTGAGCCGGTTGTTGCATACTAAGCCACTGTATAATATTCTATCGCATGGCATGCCACAATAGAACCACCTCACTCTCAGTTCAATTTAGGATTATTTCTTTTTATTAAGAAACATTCTAGAGCATATTTCATAGTTCAAGAAAAGCTTGCGTCTTTGTTTCTACTCCTATTCTATGAAAAAAACCAAAAACCTTGACAAAAGCAACTCGAAAGATACAATGTTTATTCTGGACCACAGTTCAAGGGTTGGGAAGGCATGGCAACAGGAACATGATTAGGGCTGTTTGATCCACTATCGGGAAGCAGAGAGCAGTGAGAAAATGTAGGCTAGTGCTTAGTTCATTTTCTCTGTTTTATACTATTCAGGGTCCCCTGACCACAGCTAAGATGAGTCTTCCCATATCAAGTAACATAATAAAGTTAATCCTCATAGGCATGCTCAGAGGCCACGTGCCAGGTTATTCGAGATTCTGTCGAGCTAACACTAACACAACAAGGTTTCATTGAGGTAGAGTCTCTGTTAATGCCCCTGACAGCTTTCTCAGCCACATCCCTTTCTTCCCTCCTCCCTTCAAGAGACACCCTCTGTGATCCAAGTAGGCCATATTAGAAGCTGTTCTCATGTATTGTAAATATATTGACTGGCACCATTGCTAGGCTGAATAATCTTACAACAATGCACCGAGCCTTCCATTTATTTCAAGAGTATCCCCCTCAAGACCATGTGATGGAATTATGTTCCCAGTATGTCAGTGCTGAGAGTGTGGAGCCTTTAAGAGGTAGGACCTTCTGAAGGTGGTCAAGTCATTGCAGTATTTCTCACAGAAGGAATTAATATTGACTTTGCAAAGCTGGCTAATTCTCGTCAGAGAACTATCATGAAAACCATGAGCCTGGCTTTTCCCTAGACTCTGGCTTCTGGTCTTATGGTGACCTCTCCCTCTCAGATGATGGCATCTGTCATGTTGGGATGCCTTCATTCCCACTGATCAGATATTGGTACCACGCTTCTTGACTTCCTGAATTGTGAGCTAAATAAACTTGTCTTCATAACATATCTAGCCTTGGGTGTTTTGTTACAGCAACAAAAACAATCTGTGACAGATCCTTCTCATACCACTCCAAAATTATAACATATAATATAGAAAAGAAATAGTAACAGCAAGAGGTAGCAAAGAAATGGTAAAACATCATCCCATTGGACACTTACAGCATCCAGTAGAGAGATGCCTGGACTGGCCCAATTGAGAGAGCAAAAGAAAAGTAAAAGCATCAACATAAGGCTTAGAAACATCCAGAGGATACCAACTGGCTAGGGCCTGTTGAGGCAGCAGCCAAAGTCCCCTCCCCAGAGAGTCACAGGCAGAGAGGCTTCCAAGTAAAGGAAAAAAATAATAACAGGTAAGAGATGACATCAAATCAGGCCCTCATAACACCCAGCAGAAACTGACTAGGGAAGTTGAGGCAGTCAGCTAAATTTCTGATTGAGTTTTCTATCTTTGAAACAACATCCATGGCTGAACTTCTATTCTCCCTTACCTCTGTAGGCATTTTTATATTGTGGGACAAACATTAGTAATATTTGTTGGACATGATTGACCTTCCAGCTGTGCCCATAGGCACAATGTTTTGAATTTTGGGCTGTTTTGCTATTTTTTCTTCACTGTCTTGGAGTTAGGGATCAGTCTATATGTAGACAAGGGGCCTTGGAATACACTATAAAATAAACACTAAATGCTTGGGTTTTAAATGGGGGCAAGGGAGAATCTGGTTCCAGATCTAAATTCTCAGTGAGCTCAAGTAACATTACAATCTACCAGTATAATGATCATTATAATTGTGAAAAGGAGGAACCACCTTTTCCCCTACCAGTACAGGCAGGTAGTAGTCTCAGTAACCAAGTACACATCTGTACACATGCTCACTTCTGGACTTGTAATACTACACTAATTGATTTAGTATTATGATACATTATGTGTAGTAGGGTGCAAATATGTGTTCCCGCCGGGCATGGCGGCGCACGTCTTTAATCCCAGCACTGGGAAGGCAGAGGCAGGCGGATTTATGAGTTCGAGGCCAGCCTGGTCTACAAAGTAAGTTCCAGGACAGCCAGGACTATACAGAGAAACCCTGTCTCGAAAAACCAAAAAAAAAAAAAAAAATGTGTCCCCATGTGTGCATATATGTGGAGAACATAGGTCCATGTTCATTGTCTTCCCCAATCATTCTCTATATTTTGAGACAGCATCTCTCACTGAATCTGGAGCTCAGTGACTGTTCTAGACTGACTAGCCAGAAAAGAGCCTCCTCTTACCACTTCCCCAGAAATCAGATTGCAAATATCTATTTCCATGCCTGGATTTTTAAAGTGGGTTCCTGGGATCGAATCTAGGACTTTATGCTTGTATGACAAACACTTCACAAATGGGACCATCTTCTGAACCCTATTCCAATGTATCTTAAAGAACTTTAGCCTCAAGAGTATGTTGGCTACCAATGGACCTCTCTGCATTCCTGTAGAAATTTTAGAATCAGCTTGTCAAGTTCCACCTTAAAATTATTAAGGTTTCTATTGGCACAGAATTCAATCTATAGATCAGCTTAGCAAGAATTTGCATCTTTATGAGAAAGAGTCTCTCAGCCCATTTACTTAGCTGTGCTTTAATGTACTTCAATAAATTTTTATAGCTTTCTCCTTAAAGCCTTACATATAAAAGAAAAGATTTATTCTGTGGTTCTGAATCAGTTTCCTGTTGGTGCTGCAACCAGCAACCACAAACTTGGCTTAATACAACACAAATTCATTATCTTACTGTTCTGGAATCCAAAGCTGCTGGCAGAAGTGTATTCACTGCAGAGAATTCTGTGAGCAGGGAAGAATCTATTTTCTGGGCTAGCTCAGCTTCTAGGGTTTGAGAATCTTCTTGGCACATGGCCAATGCCTCCATCTTCAAG
Organism: Mus pahari; assembly: GCF_900095145.1. Lineage (NCBI taxonomy): Eukaryota > Metazoa > Chordata > Mammalia > Rodentia > Muridae > Mus > Mus pahari. Next base: position 37,688,746 of record NC_034606.1, read on the forward strand.
GCCAAGGCTATGGGTTAAATTGTCTTCATACCGCCTTCTCTGGCTCTCTTTGGCCTCCTTTTCCCCTTTAAGGATCCTTCCAATTCCCTTGATCCCATCTGGATAATTTATCTCAAGGTCCAGTGATTGTCAACTATAATTTTATGTGTACTTATAAATTCTCCTTTCCCGTGTAATCTAATATATTCATGGGTTCTGGGAAATAGAGCTTAGCTGTCTTTGGGAAGGCATTATTCTGTCAACCATGGACTCATTTTTTCTTTAATGTAGATCTATAATGGGTCAATTTTATCATTTTATTTTTGAGAAGTTTGTGTTGAGATATAAAAATGGTGTAGGATTTTTTTTTTTTTTTGTAAATTGACCTTGTATTCTCACAAACCTAAATGTACCTCTGGAGTTTTATGTTGTTAATAATATTAACACACAAATTTAGCAAGAGTTTCGTTGCCTCCTTTGGACTGCAGAACTTTCATTATTTTCCTTCCCTTCATAGAGAAGACTGTGTATACAGCAAGAAACAGAAGCAGAGATGCTTTACCCCTGATCTGGAAAGCAGTGCTTAGTGGGTGCTGGAGAAAGGGCTCAATGATTAAGGCCACCAACTGCTCGTGCAGACATCCCGAGTTTGCTTCCTTTCACCCATGTCAAGCAGCTCACAACTGCTTGTAACTCCAGCTCCAGGGATTCTGATTCTTCTGGACTCTGGGCATCTGCACCTGTGTGGCACGAGCACACACACACACACACACACACACACACACACACACACTAAAATCAAATGTAAGTTTTAAAGAAGAGAGAATTCCGGTGACATTTCAGCTGAGACAATCCAGTTTGCACTGTGCATTCTTGTTTGTTTGTTTGTTTGATTATGTCTGTGGTGCAAAGGGTTGAACATGGCAGACCTTGTGTGTGCTAGGCAAGCACTTTAGCGCTGAGCTATTCCCCAGCCTTCTTTTTAACTTTTCATTTTGAGACGGGGTCTCACTAAGTTTTTCAAGCTTGACTTGAATATCACTCTGTACCCCTGGCAGACCTTGAACTTGCAACCCTCCCATTTCAGCCTCCCAAGTAGCTGGTCTCACAGGCCTGTACTTCCAGACTAGACCTGTATCTTTGCATATATATATATATATATATATATATATATATATATATATATGCGCTCTTGGATCAGTTAGGAGGCTGTATTTCATATTTCAGCCTAAGCTTGGAGGGGCTCTTTGAAACCTTGGGGCTTCTGCAGTCTTGAGAGGATGTGAACTTGAACCAAAGGCTTTCCCCACATTCATAACATGTCATTATATGACATGACTTCTCTACTTTGTTAACATGGTAAATTCATTAGATTCTTCTTTTTTTAACCATTCAACCAACCTTGTATCCTCTGAATAAAGACACTTTGTCCTGATAACTCTATTTATCATCAGCAAACCTGTTTGCTAACATCAAGCTCTGAAGTTTTGATGGAGAGCTATCCCAAACCATCCTTTCACATGCTGTCTTTGTCAGGTTTGGGTCTTAACATATCTTCTTTATCTACATTGAGAAATACTTTGTGTGCCATTATCATTGCTGGCTCCTTGAATGCTTACTAGAATTCACTGTTAGAAGGCACTGAGTGGAGTGAGGAGGGGAGAGGGCTGGAGAGATGGGTAAAGTGCTTGCTGTGCAAGTGTGAGGACCTGAGCCTGCATCCCAAGAGCGCATGTAAAGCCAGACACAGACACGACAGGGTGCTCCAGTGTTCCTAAGGCAAGATGGGAAGTGATGCCAGACACATCCAAGGAAGCTCAGAGACCAAAGAGCCTGACACATGCAGCAGCAAACAGCAAGGGGCCCTGGTTCAAATAAGGTGGGAGGTAAGAACTGGCACCTGGGGTTGTTCTCTGACCTCCACAAATGCCAAGACACGCACACCACACACCCACATACACACACCATACACACACCATACACACACCATACACATAGACACACACATGCATACACACACACACCGTGCACATGCACATCATGTACACACCCACATAAACACCATACCTCCACACAATACCTACATATACATATACCATACACACACCATGCACATACACATCATGCACACATACCCACAACATACCATAGCTACACATACACACACCATACACATCATATACACACACTACATACACACACATAAACCATACACACACACCATGCTCACATCATACACACCCACCCACACATACATCATACCCTCCACACCCTAACCACATATACTTATACCACACACACACACCTTGCATATAGACACACACCATGCACACGCACATCATGCACATGCACATCATGCACACACACTCACACATATGCTATACCCACACACACACACACACACCACACACATATACACATACCATACACACACACCATATGCATACATCATACACACATACATGTGTATACACCATCTGGGGACTCTATTTTCTTTTTGAAGACATTCTCCATCCTGATTTGACTTCTGTAATCGCTTTACAAATGTACTCTTTCCATTTGCTGCCATCAGATTTATTCTTACATACTCTAGAAACTTATGTTTCCATTCAAGTTTTCAATTGTTCTAGATTCAGGTGTTTCATCATTTCCACCCATGTTTATAATTTCATTCTATGGCTATCTGCAAGGTCAGATGCCCCCTCTTTATCTATGATGCATTTATTTGTGCCTTTTCTTTTTAGTAATCTAGTCAGAGGTGTCTTTCTTCTATCAGCTTTCTCCAAGAAACCACCTTTGGCTTTCTGCTCTTACAGATTTCCTTCCTATATTATTAATGTGTGGTCTTATCTTTAATTATATCCTTCTATTTTCTTTAATCTCTCCTACCAGTGTTCTCTGCTCTTGCAGATGGTAATCAGCTTATTAACTTCCATGCTTTCCTCCTTTGATTAGACAGTTAAGCCTAGAAAACATCCCCATCAGAGCAGAATTATCAATATCATTTTCAACATTTCTTATTTTCCAGTTATTTGTTCTTTTGACTGTAAGTTATCTAAAATGTATCTTAATATTCAAATGTGAGATGAACTTATAATAACCTTTTGATGATCAGCTTTTAATTTAAACACTCTGTTTTGAGGGGCTGTCCTTGCTAATATTTTTTTTTCCTCAACGTGATATGAGTTAGAGACATCTAGGGATTAGGAACTTCAGGTGAGAAAATGCCGTTGTCTGTAAGCAAGTCTGTCATGCATTTTCTTAATTAATGATCGATGTGGGAGGGCTCAGTTCGCTGTGGGCGGGGCCATCCCAGGGCAGTTGGCCCTGCGTGGTATAAGAAGGAAGGGTGTTTAAGCCTTTGCTTCCAATCCTGCCTTGACTTCCCTTCATGATCGACAACTGTAAGTTGAAATAAACCCTTTCCTCTCAAGTTGCTTTGGCCGTGATCTTAATCACAGCAGTGGAGAGAAAACTGAGATATGGCATTGTATCTACAGGGCAACTTTCCTCCTACTCAATGGGACACAAACCAAGTCATATGTGGACTGGGTACAAATGACTCCACAACCGCCGAGTGAGGTTCTAAATGTTCACTAAGGCAAACATATTCACTGAAATTTTAAAATCATGTTTATGTGATTACACACACATACACACACACACACACACACACACACACACGATTTAAGACTGTGTGTTCCTCACAGGGTCCCCAATGGAGGAGCTAGAGAAAATACCCAAGGAACTGAAGGGGACTGCA
>NC_034606.1:37692848-37722300 GCF_900095145.1 Mus pahari
AGGAAGGAAGGAAGAAAGAAAAAAGACTGTGTGTTCCTGTGTAGTATAGGTTGGGCTTCAACTCACGTGTAATGGGGGTTGGGCTCTGAGCCAAGCAACCACCATGACACTCAGCTGTGCCCACTTGCAAACAATCATACCAACTGGCTTTTAAAGTATTTGCATCCCCTCATAGAGAGGCGGGGAGGGCCATTGAACCCTCACCTAAGTCTCTAACTTCACGTGACCTCAGAGAGAGTCTAGGCTTCGATTATGTTGCTTCGAAGAAGCCCTCATCCCTGCTGGGTTAAGACTTTCTGGTGTGGCCTGTTGGGAAGGAGCACTCACAGCCCTGTAAATAATCCATCTATGCTTTGTGGGTGTGTGTGTGTGGGGGGGAGTCCATTAAGCTCTCTGAATCTCCAGAGAGTTTGAACTTCCATAGAATTGTGCTTCACCTTGTTATTGGATCCTGAGGTGGAGGAAAGAATTTTAGTAACATCCTCAAACTCTCAGTCCTCCTGTCTCCGTCTTCCAAGGATTGGGCTCACCATCATGTGGGAGCCTATCTGACCAGGTCTTCTATATTCTTTGCTGGGTTTGGATTTTCATTTTTCATTTAATCACAGACAAGGATGTGTTTAAACAACCTCACTGAGGTTGTGGGTTTGCTCCTCCTTGGAGTCTAGACATTTAGTTGTAGTTCTCACAATGGCCATCATGTGTGATTGTGATCATGTGCGTGTATGTGCATGTAGAGGCCAGAGTTAAGCCACATGTGGTCTTCAACTATCTCCCCCTTATTTTTGAGACAGGGTCTTTCTCCTTTAGTGCACCCGGAACTCACTGACTTGGCTAGATAGGTTGGCCTCTGCCTCACCAGTCCTTAGACTGGAGATATGCACAGCTGAGTCTAGATTTGTCTTGGGGTGCTAGATATTACATTTGGGTCCTCTTGATTGTGCATCGAATATTCTATTGACTGAACCGTCTCCTAGATCGCTAAAGCTATTTTATCTCTTCAAAAGTTACATTATATTTATTAATTTATTATGTGTAGATGTGTGTGTGTGTGTGTGTGTGTGTGTGTGTTCATGTACCACAGCACACATGTGGAGGTGAGAGGTTCTTTCTCTACACAATATGGGTCCCAGGGATCTGATTCAGGTCATCTGGCTTGGCAGTAAGTGTCTTTAACCTGGTAAACAATCTTTCCAGCCATTTAAATAAAAACATAATAATATTTAAACATCATTGGGTTTTTTTTTTTTGCAAATTTGGAGTGATTATGGTGTTTTGTGAATTATCCATTTCATCATTATGATGTTATTGTCTATTTTGAGATATAATTTATTTATTTATTTATTTATTTATTTTTTTTTTCCTTTTTGATTTTTCGAGACAGGGTTTCTCTGTGTAGCCCTGGCTGTCCTGGAACTCACTTTGTAGACCAGGCTGTCCTCGAACTCAAAATCCGCCTGCCTCTGCCTCTGCCAGCCAAGTGCTGGGATTAAAGGCATGCACCACCACTGCCTGGCTAGTTTTTTTTAACTAAAATTTTATACTATATATTTTGATCATGGTTCCCCTCCCCAATTCCTCTTGACCCTTCCCACCTCCCTACTCACCCAATTTCATGTTTATTTTTTCTTTCTCTCTTTAAAACAATAACAACAACAACAACAACAAAACAACTATTAAAACAAGAATTGCTAAAACAAAAGAGAACAAAGCAAAAAAAAAAAAACCCACACCAAGGACAAAACAAAACATTTTTTGGTGCTCAACTCTTCCTGGGCATGTGGCCTCCCCTGCAGTGATTGATGGACCCAGTAGCCCTCCATTGGAGAGAATTGATTTTTTCCCTTTGCCAATAGATATCATGGTAAATAGCTTCTTGTTTAGGGGTAAGACACCCCACCTCTGTGTCCCTTTTTATAATCTTTTTGTTCTCTGAACCTGGAGGGGAGAGGTTTGATGAAGACACCCCATTTACAGCTCAGTGCTCCAACGTCTCTCAATCTCTGTATGTTGTATTGTTCCCCTGTGGGTCTCTGTGCTAATTCCCATCTACTACAAGAATATTCCCTGATGTGGGCTAAATGAGAATGGGTATAGCAATATGCCACCAGGACTCATGTTATTGCTATGTTCTTTTAGTAGGTTTTCCCTAGACCCTTGAGTTATCTAGGCTCAGGTTCTTTGCCACTTGAGCAGTATCAGGTGTGGGTTTCATCTCATTGAGAGGGCCTTAAATTTAATCAAAGAGTGGTTAGTTAATATAGTGGTTTGAGCAGATTTGTCCCCCATAGACACATGTGTTTGGATGCTTGGCTCACAGGGAGTGACACTATTATGAGATATGGCCTTGTTGGGGAGGAAGCATGTCATTGTGATGGTGGACTTTGAGGTCCTATGCTTGACCCACAAAGGAAGAGAGAGACGTTCTTCCTGGATGCCTTCAGATCTAGTTCTTCAGATGTAGAACTCTCAACTCCTCCAGTCCTATGGCTGCCTGACCACTTCCATGTTCCCTGCCCTGATGAGGATGAGCTGAACCTCTGAACCTGTAAGCTGGATGAAATAAAATGTTGCCCCATATAACAGTTGCTTCTGTCATGGTGTCTCTTCACAGCAATAAGACCCTAACTAAGACAGTTAATCTCATATTTGTGCCATTATTGCATGAGCATATCTTGGGGATAGGTCACTGGTACCTAAGTAAGGGCCTGGGATGGAGAGGATCTAATAAAGAAGGAGAAATAGAGTATAGTGCTATAAAGAAATAAAAGGGAAACAAGATTTGGATTAAGTGGGGAGAGAGATGAGAGTGTATGGTAATTGAGGAGACATGGGGTGGGACAATTAACCCTAAAGACCATTTGAAAGGGCATATGGAAACCCACTGTAAGAAGCTCCCTGAAATATATACACATATCAAAGGAAATTAGACAGAGTGGCATATTACAGGAGAGACGATAGCAAACTAGACAGTTAATGACATCAAGTAAGCCCTCAAGTGCCAGAAAGGGGTTACATCATGAACCATTGGATGAAGGAGTCCCATGGATATCCCTGAACATTGCAGGCTATTGCCAAGGCTATTGGTTACTCTCTGTAACATGATGGTAAGGCCCTATTGCTGGGGTCATAGCTTATTTATGTCATTGAACATGGAGAAATAGAGCGGATGCCCAACTAGAAGTTTCATCCCTACTGGAAGGTTCTCGGCACGCTCCTAGAGGAGAAAAGAAAAAAGCATCAGCATCCCGAACTTCTTTGTTAGATTTCCAGCGCATCTTATCACCCTGCTTCCATCCTCTACAGTCTTAACGTTTGATGCCTATTAGAAACACCATACCCCAGATCTTACAGGATTTGCCTAGCCTTTCATCTGGAATAATTAACTTTTATTTCTTGTAAGTACTGATGTTCTTAATGCATTTCTCTGATTTATTTTATAGCCACTTTCTACAGCTGCTTGGCTGTATATGCCTCATACTTTGGTCAACTAAAATACAGGGATTAAAAAATAATCTATATTAAAAACCCCTCCTATAGTTAAGAAAAAGGCATATAATATTATGTAATATATATGCTAATAATTATACTTTTAGCCATATACATATATGAGAATTGTGTAGGTTATATGTATCATTTAGAACATACTAATTTAAATAAGTTCTTGGAATAATGTCAGGCACATCATGGTACATTAAACATTAGGATTTTTTTTAGGCCATTGTGATAGTGTCTGTCTGTCTGTCTGTCTGTCTGTCTCTCTCTCCCTTCCATTTTTTCCATTAATTTATTCACTTTATATCCCTGTCCCAGGCCTCTCCTTCTTCTCCTCCCAGTCTTACCCTTAGCCCTTCCCCTCACAGAAGGGAAGCCCCCTTGGGTTCCTACCTGCTCTAGGACATCGAGTCGTGGTAGGACTAAATGCATTCTCTCTCACTGAGGCCTGACTAGTCAGTTCAGCTAAGGGAAGGGGCTCCAAAAGCACCAGAAGAGCCAGAGACTGCCCCCACTCCAATTATTAGGGGACTCACATCTGTATTATTTCTATATTTTTCATCATGTGATTGGGATTAGAAACTAGACTTTTATACAGGCTAGTGAACTCTCGTAGTAGGCCTTTAAGCCCTTCTTTTTTAAGTTAATACATTTTTATTGATGCTTTGAGAATTTCATGCAATGTGTTTTGGTAATATTCCTTTCTCCTCCCTTCAATTTGTCTTGAGATTATCATATAATTACAAGATTTTCCCTTTTCCCCCAAATCTTCCCATCAAGTTGTCTTTCAAATTCATGGCCTTGTAGGCCTAGAGAAAAAAAAAACAGATCCTATTGTTCTGCTAAAGAAACAGCAATGACTCTTAAATATATAACACTCTCCTATTCTTCTAGACCCATGTCTTCCTCAACCATCATCAGAAAAGCTTCATCTTGCAGTACATGGGAACAAACAGCCACAACAGGACAATGTGCAGAGAGTGAGCAACCTTAGAACAATCAGTCCTAAATGGTATATCTTCATCAAAGCCCTTCTCCTTGGGGCTCAGGGGAATGAATGATTCTAAGAGCCAGAAAGTGACCGGCAATTCTGAGGAAACAGTGTCTTTTAGAAACATCAGGACTGACACACAAATGAACCCACAGAGACCATTGCAGCATGCACAGGGCCTGCATGTTCAAGCCAGACAGTTCCCCAGCACTGAGACGGAGAAGAAGACACAATCTCTTATCCTTAACCAAGAAGTTATCTCTAATTGACAACTGCCTGCAAAGGAAAAAAACCATTTTTCCAATGGAGTCTTACTGGGTATATAAATATTACTTAAAGGTAGAGTCCATGACCAATAGTAAATAGACAATATAAAAGAACTCATGGTATTTCTATAGATTTGTCTCATAATGCTTTGTTTTGGGCAATATTTTTGTCTTATTAGTCTTTTCCTGTGTATTACCTTGGAACTGGGCTCTACACCTCTGCATTTTGATTGGTCGTGGTTTTCTTTAGTAGTCTCCACCTGTTGGAAAAATAAGCTCCCTTGATGAGGGGTGAAGACAACAGTTACCTGTGGGTATAAAGATAAGTGTTTAGAATGTACTTAGGGATTATGCTGGTTGTAAAGTAGAGGTTGAGGTTCTTCTCCAAGAGCCGTGACGTCACTAGCACCGAGTAGTTAGTTACCTAGGTTTCTGGTACCTGCTGGCTTTCTCCTATTATGGTTGGATTGTTTCTCTTGCTTTGAAGAAGTTCTCTTGGTTTTTATGAAGTCCCACTTGTCAGTTGTTGACCTGTTTGGGGGGGAAATGCAAATGAAGTCCTACTCAGAAAGTCCTTTCCTACACCTATATCATATAGGGTACTGCCTGTGTTTTCACACCTATATCATATAGGGTACTGCCTGTGTTTTCACACCTATATCATATACCTATGTTTTCATCCAGTATATCATTCATTTCAGTGTTTTGGGGGTTTCACGTTTAGGTCTTTGATCCATTTGAAGTTAGTTTCTGTGCAAGGTGATAAATACTAGTCTAGTTTCGTTCTTCTGTACATGGACATCTGTATGTTCAACATTATTTGTTGAAGATGCTTTCTTTTCTTCAGTGAATTTTTTTGGCATCTTTGTCAAATATTAAGTGGCTGAAGTTACATGTACTCATGTTAGGCTCTTCTCTTTTGTTCTACGTGTCTATTTTGTGACTGTATTATATTGTTTTTATTACTATGCTCTATGATAAATCTTAAGATCTGACAGAGTAATCCATGTGGCATTGTTTTTAATTTTAGGATAGTTTTTTTTCTGTTTCTAGAAACAAGGAGATATTGGGATTATATTGGATCTGTAGATAGTTTTTTGTTAAATGGTCATTTTCACAATTTTAATTCTACCCATCCATGAGCATGGGATATATTTTTATTTTCTAGTGACTTTCTCACTCTCTACAGAGGTTTGAAGTTGCCATTGTAGAGGCCCTTCACTTCCTTGTTCTATCCTTAAATATTTCATTTCCTTTGAGGCTACCATGAATGTAAGTATGTTCATAATCTCATTCTCTGTGTTTGTTGTTGGCTTGTAGAATAGCTATTGATTTGTGCAAGTTCTTTTTTTTTTTCTCCTACCACATCGTTGAATTTGTTTACTTCTTGAAGTGTTTATGGGTAGACCTTTTGGAATTTCTCATGTATAATATCATGTTATTTGCAAATAGGGCTAATTTGACGTCTTCTTTCTCTATTTGTATCCCTTTAATTCCCTTCTCTTACCTTATTCCTCTGGATAGTACTTTTAGCATAGTGCTGAAAGGGATTGTGCACAGTAGATAACCATGTCTTGTTGCTGACTTGAGTTAGATTGCTTCAAGCTTTTCTCCATTTAGAATTATCTTGGCTGAGAGTTTCTTGAGTATAACTTTTCTCTTGAGGTCTATTCTCTTTGGTCCTACATTCTTTATGGCTTTTATCACGAAGTCATGTTGAATTTTGTCAAAGGGTTTTTTTTTTTTTTTTTTTTTTTTTTTTTTGCATCGATTCAGACAACCATGGGATTTTTGTCTTTAAATCCGTTTGTGAAGTTTATTACATTTTTTGACTTGCATATGTTGAGCCACCACTGTATTTTAGGGATAAAGATAGCTTGGCCATGCTGTGTAATCTTTTTTATGTATGCCTGTATTCTGTTTGCAAGTACTTTATTGAGTAGTTTTTGAATCTATATCCATCAGGGACCTTGGGCTATAGTTCACTCATATTCTCATTCATTCATTCATATTCATTCACTCTCTCTCTCTCTCTCTCTCTCTCTCTCTCTCTCTCTCTCTCTCTTCCTTTCTTCTCCCTTTCCCTCTCCCCTCTCTCTCCCTCCATCCCTCTCCCTCCCTCCTTTCCTCCCTCTCCTTCTCTCTTCCTCTGCCTCCCTTTCCCTCCTTTCTTCCTTCCCCCCTCTCTCTCCTTCCCTCCCTCCCTCCCTTCCTTTCTTTGTTTTGTTTTTATAGAGTCTTTATCTTGTTTAGGCATTAGAGTGATGTATTTGCTTTGTAGGAGGAGTTTAGGAGTGTTCCTTCTATTTCCTTTCTTTTAATGGTTTAAGAAGGATGGTTGTAGCTCTTCTTTGAATCTCTGGTAGAATTCTCCTGTAAATCCATCTATCTCTGAACTTTTTAAAGCTAAAAGGTTTTTTATTGCTACTTCAACCTCTACATATGTTAATGGTTCTGTTGAGGGTTTTAGATCTTGGTTTAATTTGGGTGTTTTGGCTGAATCTAGAAATTCATCAATTTCTTTTAGATTTTTCCAGCTTCATAGGATCAAGATTTTAAAGCATTCCCTTATAATATTCTGAATTTCTTTTGTATCTATTGCCATGTTTCCCTGTTCATTCCTGACTTGTTAATTTAGATCCTGTCTTTCTTTCATTTGGTTAGTTGGGCCAAGGGTCTATCAATCTTGTTTATCTTTTCAATGAGTTCTTAAATTAGTTGAATCTTTAAAATTGTTTCATTTCAATTTCATTGATTTCTGCCCTGATTATTATTTTTTGCTGCCATCTAGGTTTGGATTTGGTTTTTGTTTTTTGTTTTTTTGTTTTTTTACAACTTTTTGAGTTGTATCATTAAGTCAAATATCTGTGATATTTCTGATTTTTTGATATTAGACACTTGACACTATAAATTTCCTTCATAGAGCAGCTTTCAATGCCTCCCAGAGGTTTTTTTTTTTTTTTTTAATCATGTTTTGTTTTTCATTTTTATTTAGTTCCAGGAATTTTTAAAATTTCTTTCTCGGTTTCTTCTTTAACACATCCAGCATTCAGAAATGAGCTATTTAATCTCTGTGAGTTTGTGTACTGACTAGAGATTTGTTTGATATCAATTTTAATTTTTACTGTATTCCGGTTAGATACAGTACAAGGAGGGGTTTTAATCCTTTGGAATTTGTAACAATTTGTTTTGGGTCGCATTCTGTGCTCTACTTTAAAGATATGGTGGCGCTCCTGAGTAGGATGTGTATTCTTTGGTAGACTGTTCTGTAGATATCTGTTGAATCCATTTTATGTATGATAAAAATTAATTCTGAGTTTTCTGCTTAATTTCTGTCTAGATGAGGTTTATTGAGAAAGTGAGACATTGGAATCACCTACTATTAGTGAATAGATGTTCATCTTTATCTTTAAGTCCAGTAATAGATTTAGTTTTATGAAATTAAGTACCCTGGAGTTTGGTGCATATGTTTACAATAGTAATGTCTTCTTGGTTAATTCTTCCCTTGATTAGATGAAATGTCCCTTTGTATCTTCTGATTAGTTTTAATTTAAAGTCCACTTTGTCAGAGTCTGCTTTCTTCCTATTCCCATTTGATTGGCAAACGTTTGTCCTTCCTCTTAGTCTAAGGTGGTGGTGTACCAATCTTTAAAACTAAGATGTCTTTCTTTCTTTTTTCTTTTTTTCTTTTCTTTTTTTTCTTTTTTTTTTTTAATTTTTAAAATTTATTTATTTACTTACTTATTTTGGCTTTTTCAAGACAGGGTTTCTCTGTGTAGCCCTGGCTGTCCTGGAGCTCACTTTGTAGACCAGGCTGGCCTCAAACTCAGAAATCCACCTGCCTCTGCCTCCCGAGTGCTGGAATTAAAGGCATTGCCCAGCTCTAGGATGTGTTTCTTATAGGCAACAAATAGATTTTTTTTTTCTTGATCTATTCAGACAGTCTGAGTCTTTTGATTGGAGAATTGAGGACACTGATATCTAATGTTATTATTGAAATGTGCACATTAATTGTAGTCATTGTGTTGTTGATTTTTGTTGGTTGTGTTTGTATTCTCTGTGGCATTTTATGTTTTAAATTTTTGGTTTTACATTCCCCCTCCCCTCAGAATCTTTTCTATTATGCTCATTTCGCCTCTAGTTCAAATTAGTTTTCCTGTATTTTTTTTAAAAAATTGGCTTGTTAAATATAATTTTTAATGGCTGCTTATATTGTAGAAATCTTTTCTTTATGTCAAACATGGTCAATAGTTTTGCTGATGTATGTCACCAAACTCGGCTCAAATTTGTATTTGAATCAAACCATTACAATGATGAAATTTCATGTTGATCATATTTTGCTGTTTGTCAGTTTGATGGTAAGTTCCAAGTCTCCAGGCAACTGAAAATACTCGACTGAAAATAAACTGAGTAAAGTGTAACAGATATGCATTAGGATATCTGGTTGGTTCCTAAATAAAATGTTCAAACACAACATTACTTAGCATAACTTTCAATTTAGATTTTATGCTTCTTAAGACATTTAAAATTCCACTCTTTCTGTAGTTTATAAAATCCTTTTGGGCACTTTTAAGTATATGAGAGACGCATGTGCGTTCTCTTGAGTGTGCCTTGAGTGTGGGGGTGGATCTGGATGTTAGATATAGGATGGAAGGGTCCTGTGGGTTGAGGGATAGGTAGGGGTGCATCCTGGCTGAAGCCTGAAGTGCAGACAAGAGAAGCCAGACTATACCAGGGCACCGGTTGTGGGTCCCAGACTTGATCAGGCAGATTAAGGGGAAGGTGTAGATGAGGTGGTCAGGAAGAATCACTAGACTAGACCATGGAGCAGGACTTGGGAAGTCTGGGTAAGTGGGTGGTTGGAAGCTGTGCAGAAGCAACCTGTGTTTAGTTGCAGGTAAGGAGAGTTCTGGTGGACAGTCTAGATGTTGGACTGTGGCACATCTGGGGGTGGTCAGACTAGGGTGGGGCTCAGGATATGACACCCCAAAGAAGCCTGGAGGTTGGCTAAGACACAGGTGGGGGTGGCCAGACTAGGCCTGGGCACTGGCTGTGGGATAGAAGATAGATCTGGTGGCTCACAGAAAAGATGTGGTGGGGAGGTCAGAGATACTCATTGGGCTAAACCCCAGAGAAGGACACAGGAAGTTTGGGTACCAAGTGGGCAATTTCTTCTCTCCCCCCCTTTCATAATTTCTTTGGGGTTTGTTGGCTAGTTTTGGGGAATGCTAATTTACAATTGTTTGCCCTTTTGTTCATTTATTTATGGGTGCATCAGAGATGAAAACTTGCACAGGTACAGTGCCATCCCCAAGTCTAAAGCTCATCACCATCTTTACCATCTTCCTGCATGGGTGATACTAAAATCATCACCTTGCAGCTCCCTGACTGGACTCATTCTCTAAAAATGTATATGCCAGTTCACTGTATTTGCAAACCCTATGGTCTTTCATTTCACTCCACTGTTTTAATTGTGTTATTATTTAGACAAAGGGTTGCGATCCCTTTGGCAAACTTCTTATCTCCAAAAAATATTTACATTGCAGTTCATAGCAGTAACAAAATTACTTATAAAATAGCAACAAAAGTAATCTTATGGTTGTGTGTGGGTGTCACCACAACATGAAGAACTGTATTCAAGGACTGCAGCATTAGGAAGATTGAGATCCATTGGTTTAGACAGTAAATCTTTACTCAAATTTTCTTACTTATGCCCTATCTTATTCTTCCTTCTCTGGATCTCTGCTGTTCATCTATTATCCACATTTTTCTGGCCTGTGGGCTATTCTTACTATTTTATTCTTATTAAAATTCCCTTTAATGAAATTTTGTCAACATGAAACTCTTGGTTTATGTGCAAATGCTATTATTACCTACAGAGAAAAGTACTCTTTACCATTCGAGATTGAAATTATCCCACTGACTTTTGGATACCATTGCCACTGGCAAGAAGTCATCTGTCCATCCGACTGCTACTTCTCTGAAGGTCATAGCCTTCTATTTCTAGCTCGTCGTAGGGTCAATCCTTTCCATATGGTCTTTGGCAATGGCATGGCAGCCAGTGTGCTATTCTTAGACTTGGAATTTCCTGAGCTTCTTGTGTCTGTGGGTTGTGTTCTGGTCAACTCTAAGAAGCCCTCAGGCATTATCTTTTTCACAGCTTTCCCTCCATTCTCTTGGCTCTCCTTCCATCTGAGAACTCCTAGACACATGTAGACAATTGACTTCCCATGTCCTTAATGTTCTATGCTCATCATGGGTTGCATTTGTTAAAAAGCATCTTCAGTTCCAACTCCAATTCTCTAGTTCATTCTTGAGCTGAACTTAATCTGCAATTCAACTCAGCTCTCATTTCCAGTTGTGGGGGTTCTATTTGATTCTTTTATGAGCTACATTTTCCCTATATTGTTATTCTTTTTCACTTCTCAAACCAACCATGCCCCTTTCACAGTCTTTGTCCAATATATTCCACTGTTTGATTCTTTCTTGATTTGTATCTTCTGATTCTGTTTTCCATAGATTTCACCCAGTGTATTTAATGGCTTTTAAAAATGGAATTATCCTTTTTACTCATAGTGACCTTGAGTCTTTGAAACAGAAGTGGAGCCTCTCTGGACCCCAGAAAAGATGTGTTTGTCTTTGAGATATCTGGTACATGTGAGTGACAGATGCTAGCTGTCTCAGGTTATTCTGAAATGAGTATATAACTTAGGGCTTAAGAAAGGCACTTAGGGAATATGGCTCAGAGCTTGGATTTGTAGGAGAGATAGTTTGAGTTGAAGTCAGAGGGTGAGGAAGGGCCAGGTTTATTTCTACTGTTGAAGGAAAAAAAGAGGACCATTCTTGAAATCATCTGGCTCCCCAACTAGTGAAAGGAGCTTTCTATCAGCTCCCCATGAGCTAACCCTGGATTTGTCTCCTTCTCCAGTTTTGTAGAGGCATGAAATGGACCATTCTTCTTTTGTTCCCCAGAGGAAAAAGCCAGCATCAGGCAGGACACAGCTCACCTTTCTAGATTTTGTCCTCACACAAATACTGGGGTCCCCTACCTCTGACTTCTGTGCTAGAATTACAAATGGGTTCCTACATCCCCCTGGCACTTAACATGGGTTCTGGTCCTCATGCTTGCTGCTTCTGTGGAAAGGATTTTAACCACTGATTAACCTCTGCATCACCTTCCCAGCCCTGCACCTAGAATTCTCTCCTTACTGCAGTTCATGATGTTCATCTGCTGTGGTGACCTTCCTAGCCAAATTCAGAAGAAGGCTTCACTATAGCTGATTACCCTTGGCATTGGTAACCTCTTTTTATCTATACTTTCTATATAGTGTAAGCATTTATATAGTATATAGTATTTAAATATAAGCAGTTTTCTTAGTCATCTAAGGCACTTCTTTTTTTTAAGTATAGAATAGAGTTTATTGAGGGCATGAGGAGTTAAGGGGATAGTAGAGGCAGAGAGAGAGAGAGAGAGAGAGAGAGAGAGAGAGGTGGAGTAGAGGAGTAGAGGCTAGCCATAAGTATGTGGAGAGACAGGGGAAGGGACAAGAGGACAGAGCAAGAGCAAGAAAACAAGAGAGCTAAGACACTTCTTGACGGCCCCAGGGCTAGATGACTATACACTTCTCACTTCTGCTAGTAGGGACTAGGGCTGCCTTGTGGAATGTCATAGTAGTAGTGGTATTACATAGTAGTAGTAGGTTCATAAACCCCATATGATGCTTGAATCTTCTGAACCCATCTCTGGTCAGGTCCAGCCTGTGCTCAAATCTCAGCAGAGACAGCTCACCCCTTCCTTCTGCTGTCCCTTTTCTGTCGGAGCACTTGTGTCGCAAGGCAAGCTTTCCGCTGTGTATTAGCTAACAAATGAGCCCCTGCAAAGGACTGATGGTGCCCAGCAAGGACAAATGTTAAGTGTCCCTGGAGGAGGTGGAATTTCAGGCATGGGAGAACATGTAGATGGAATTGGAAAGAGAAGCAATAAGAGGGGGAGGAGGGGGGGAACCCGTGTGCACTGAAGCCTTGCTGGCAACACTGAAGAGATTAAACCATTCACGTCAAAGTGCTCATGGCATTAGCATCGTTATCCCTACGCAGAAAGAAAGTTGAACCTCAGAATGCAGTAGTAACCTCTCTGGGGTCATAGAGTTGACAGCCAGCTGAGGTAGAATTCAGACTCTCAAACATTATCTTTCAGATCCGAGATCTTCCTACTGTTTGGGTGAGACCGCTATTGTCCAGAGAGGAACAGGCAACATGACAGCAGCAACCCACTCAGCCGCACAGGTGAGTGGACATGCCTTGGCACGTCCCCTGCTTAGGCCTGGGAAGTCCCTACTGATTACACTGGGATAAAGTAGACAGTGTAGGTCCAGAAACCAGAGGGGCTTTCCCAGACCTGTATTAATTCCCACATATTAACATGGCTAGGAAACCCAGCTACACATGTGCCATCCCAAAGCAGTTCTCCGGGTCCCTGTCTTCTTACAAGAAGGCTCCCTGTATCCTCAGCCTTCCAAGCCTCCTTGTCTTGACTCCAGTCATCTCTTCTGGCAGGGTAGAGGGGAGAAGCTTGGGCAACACAGTCATTTCTGTGGGTGGTTTGGCAAGACCCATGGCTTATTTCTATTCCTCCTCCAAGTGGGCCGCCTTGCCCTTTGGGTTCTCTCTCTCTCTCTCTCTCTCTCTCTCTCTCTCTCTCTCTCTCTCTCTCTCTCTCTCTCTCTCTCTCTCTGTGTGTGTGTGTGTGTGTGTGTGTGTGTGTGTGTGTGTGTGTTGACATCCAATAGATCCTCTGAGAATGTGTATTTGGAATTACTGGGGCCAATCACTAACATGCTTCTCCTTGGCATCAAACTGAGCCGTGTCCACATCAGCCTTCCCAGCCTGCAGTGGCAATTCTGTCTGTCTGTATGGCGTCTGTCAACATCACAACTTTCATTTTTAGAAAAAACCATGACATCACTGAAGTTCCTCGTGACCCTTGCTCTCAGAGCTTCGCTTACAACTCAGGCACGATGACAGTCTAAGGTAGGTGTGTACTCTTCCATCAGTCAAACATGTTTACGCAGGAGTATTCTGAGGGACAGGACAGGCAGAGTGTGAGGAGCTGTTGACGTGAATGGAGTTGACTGTGACCCACCCCCAGCTCTGTAAGCTGCTTTGCCTAACAGTGTATTTCAGGGACCTAGCTGTATTAACCAGGCCACCCTGCTTTGAATTCTTAGAAAGGAGGGCCAAAGGACTTCTCCTGCATCTCCCTTTGCTGGCACAGGCAAACCTTCTGGAGTTGTTTCCCCTGGATGCACTTGAGCTTGAAGAGGAGATTATGTCTACTGGGCCCAGCATAGTGCAATGTCCCCTCCCTATCTGGGTGATGGTGGGCAGCTATGGGCAGCAACCAAGAGACACATTCTCGAGGGATAGGGCTGAGAGGTGGAGTCAGGTCATCAGGAAAGCCCCTGCCCTGGCTTATAGGGCTCCTGAGTCCCATATGCTGTCCCCACAGAAGTCTGGAAGGCCTCAGCTATTTCCTATGACTTTACCCCACCCCCGCCACCTACACATACATCCAAGAATGTCCCCTCATCTCCATGCCTGCCTTGGGGGTTTGGCATGTGTTAAAATGAACATTTAGACCCAGGGGCCTCAGAGGAGAAGACAAGGGCTGCTTACATAGCAGGGCTCCACATGCTTTAGGCTACAGGGTAGTTGGCCCAAGGTGAACCTTGAAATGGGTAGGATTTATAAGTCAAGGCTCAGGTGAGCATGGCCTGGCAGTGGGGCCACCCCTACCCCTGCTAGAACTTCAGTGCAGTTTTCAAAGGGCTGGGATCAAGGCTGAAACAGAGTAGGTTAGACCCTAGTCACACCACTGGGCAATCTGGGGTGACAAGAAGCTTGCAGAGACACAGGTGGCCTAAGCCCCTGCTGAGGGAGAGGCAGATGCACCTTAAGGTAGAGTCGTAAGTGTTATGGAGGTGACCTGGTGTTCCAAGCTGTCTCAAAGACAGATACAGCCTGCCCTTCCAGCCATGGGACCTGTGAGCCTGATGCCTGGCCTGGCTGGATGGATTTGGTTTTAACACTATACCCCTCTCCCACTACCCCACAGTCTGAAATCAACGCAATGCGAGGTGAGCAAGGCAGGCCTTTATTGTAGAACATGGCAACACAGACTTGGAGACCAGAACACAGAGGCGGGGAACACCCTGATGTCTGCTCACCCTGCTCACCCACACTGTCTACTCCCTTGCTTGGGTTGCCAGTGACATTTGTAGGGGTGAGCCAGACCTCAGGAGACTCAAGGGGAGATGGCGAATCAGAAAGGCTCCTCTGCAGTGCTGGTCATCCAGGGCCGCTCAGGCTGGCACTGTATAGGAGGTCGCTCAGCATAGCAGGCCAGAAGCAAAGGCGGGGTGGCGGCGCCTTGGGGTAACTTCTGGAAGGGAGGAGGAGTGATGGCTATGGCGTATGGAGGACACAGCCTTCGGGGGTGAGGGGCTCAGGCCTGTGCCTCTAGGGCCCGCACATGCACGCTGGGTAGGCAAAACCAGGATGGTGGCAGCTCCTTGCTCTTGCAGTCCTCGTGGAACCGGATGTTGAGGAAGAAGTCACCTGTGTAGAGGAAGAGGAGGGCCCCAAGGCAGGCAGATTGGCCTGATGGCTGTACCTAGAGTGGGAAAGAGGAAGAGGTGTCATACTGGATCTATAGCACCACCCCCAAAGCTACTAGGAGAGCCTTGAACTTGCCTGGCACTGGTAATGTGAGAGGGGTGTGACACTGGCCCTGCTCCACCCAGAGTCTTTTTGCCATGCTTCCTTAGATGAGGGGCTGCCTGTCTGAGAACCCATTTCTATCTTTGAAAGATGCCACCACTACCCCCCACCCCCGAACTGCCTGGGTTTAGTGAGGTTGGGAGTAAAGGCAATAGTGGCTGGGCTCAAGTGTCTGAACCGACTTCTAGGGCTCATTGATTCCTCTGGGGCTGGGTATCACAGTGACCACTGCAGTGAGGATGCGCTGTGGGTATGCGCAGGCAGGAACAGCATTGCCATTGTGCTATGGGCGGCCACAGTGGGTTAGACATGGAGGACCGTGCCCCGGCTCACACTCACCGTGTCAAGGTAGAAGGTACTGGAACCCACAAAGGAGATGACATCATGCAGATCATAGTTGTGCACACCATTCTGGTGGTCCTGGAAAGGGACCACGGTGAGGGCAAAGGGCCCCACACTGTGAGGACTCCTGTTAGTCAGCCGTACCTCCAAGCGCACAGGGTCACCGACCTGGCAGGCAGCTGCCACCTCACAGTCACATGGCTGCCCATCCACCAGCACATCTGCAAGAGATGGAAGACTATCAGAGGTAGCCAGCCTGCCTTCTTGCTCTGTGCCAGAGCACTGGGGACACACGGGAGTGACTCCATCCTGTTTTCCTGAAAATGGTTTGGCAGAGACAGGCACAGCAGAAGAGCTGTCACCTATGTCACCTAAAGGCTGTCCGTTCAAGAGGAGCCCACATCTGTGGTGTTCCTCCTGGACATTCCAGCCACTGCCCCTCTGGGGGGTGCTCTCCAGATATGCCTTTCTCCCCAGAGGAGGGGCATCTGGGAATGATGACAACACTCTGAGAATGCCATGCTCTCAAACTTTGCTGGGTGCGGGTGCATCTCCTGCCTGCCTCCTGTGATTGCTGCTCCCTGGACTGCTTGCCCAGCCTCCATCTATAGGTGAGCTGGAGCTGAGTGACCTACAGCAACCCCTCAGCAGACTCCTTCCCCCCAACACTGCCTGCCAGGCATAGTGACGAGGGGCACGGATGTGTGGAGGGAACGTTTATAACCTAGCAAGGAAAAGGTGAGGTGAGCCACATTGAGACTACCTAATGGAGTTCAAGGGGGCTGGTCACAGGCCCGGTTGAAGTGGAAAGGGACACTTCTTCTTTAGTCTACATTCTTCAGGCTACTATTTGTCTCTAAGATTCTGGTGTAGCTGCACCTTCCATTGTTTTGGATGCACAAGACCATCTGGCCTGAATCTGACCAGGCTAGGCTCTGTAGTGGTTCAAGGTCCCTGGCCACGGGTCTCTCTGTAATCCACATAAGCACTTGTAGTGGTAACCTGACACCCTGCAGCCTGTGCAAGCCTGAGCTGCTCCTTCTACTAGCTGTCTTGCTTTGCTGAGTTCAGAGTAAGGTCTAAGGGTGTGCCTGGGCCTGTTTGGGAGGCCTGAGGCCTGACATCATGATTGCCTGAGCATTAGTTCTCTCTTCTGTGCAGATGTGGAGCAGATGCCAACACTGATGCCTGTGACGAGAGCATGTAAGTCATGCTGTGTGATGCTGTGGGCAGTGGTGTGGGGAGCTGTGTATGTGGGCTCCAGAAAGGCCCCATCCCAGCTCGCCTGCTGAGTCTGGGGGGCAGTGGGTGACTTGTACCGCCAGCCTCAGTTTCTCTACGTGGCATGGGACTTCACATACAAAGATATCCAGCAGTCCCCCACCCCCTTTCTACTCCACACAGGGTCTTTGTAACTATCTCCTGATCAGTAATCCCAGCCAGGTGCAGCTGGAGCTTCTTGAATGAAATGGGGGTGAGGGAGAGAGGAGGGCTCAGCAGAGGCTGGTCCCCTTAAGGAAGCCATGATTATATGCAAACCAGTGAAGGGTAGCTGCCTCGTTAGAGCTCTTTCATTTTTGGCTTTGGGATTTTTTTTTTTTTTTTGGAGGGGGGTTTTATTTTCTCTGCAGAGGACTATATGGGCTGCCACGGAAGCCAGGGCTGTGGCTCATCTTCCAGCCTTCCCCAATTTGCCTGTTAATGTTTCTCTTCCAAACTCTGCACAGCCCAAGGCAGGTCAGCTGGAATCTTGACCTTACCTCTACTCTATCATGCCAGGAGAGATTCCTCTACGTACCCAGCCTTCTACCTGGCTTGAGGGTCCATGCTTCCTGGGCTCAAGAGGAGGGAAAGGCTTGTGCCCAGTTGTAACTAGTAACCTCCTTTCAGCACCCTAGCACACCCCCACACAGAAGGCAGGAGACTCCCCAGAAGGGCTACCCACTCCAGCCTGGCTAGGAGTAACTGACCATCCCATGGCTCATTCTTGCTGCCAACTGTGTGCCTCTAATAAGCAGCCACAACTCCATGTCTCCCTCAGCGCATAGTTCTTACAGTGTTCTCATACACAGCATGCAGGAACAAGAAATTCTGCACCTTCCTCAACATTATTTACTGGGGGAAAAAAGTAGCCTTCCATGATGGGCTGGCAGGAGAAAGGAGGCCTTTTTCTCTGGCACCCATATTAGGTAATGGCTGGAGACCTGCGACCCTGTCAGCACTAAATCTGCTTCCTGGGCTGAGATCAGGGCTCACAGTGTCCCAGCCTGGCAAACCAAGAAGCAGGGCATCTTTTATCCCCACTGAACCAGGCTGTGGGGAAAAGCAGAGACCCAGGAGAAGTTGGTTGAATGTCATATCTCTGCGAGGAAAGAGCTGGGAAGCCACACTGTAGAACCACACAGGGTATATGACTGGCTCTGGGACACACAAGCTCTGCTGTGAGGGAGGTAAGGTGATTCCCCAGGGCTTACTGCACCTGGAGCCTCCCCAGTACCTCCTTTCAGGCCAGACTCCAGTGGACTGAGCAGATGGCCTGGGGGGGGGTGGGGGCACATGACTCACACCTTTGGCTGGAACCCTGGTGTGAAGGAGGGTGGGGACAACTCTGGGGCTGCAGTAGAGACCTCTGTCTGTGTTGTGCTTTCTTTTCTAGATTAGCCAAAGACTTCCTGTGGCCCTGAACCACAGTGTGTGGTATGGCCTTCTGATCCTAGGGCTGGCCCCATCCCCTGAAGACATGCCCCCACCCCACCCCTCACCCCTGTGAATGAGGTACCAGGCTAGCAATGACCAGCTGACGAAGGGTTCCTGTTTGACACTACCCCTCCCAGAGGGGCAGGGATGTGAACATTAAGTGCGGCTGAGTGCCCAACTCAAACCCTGGCCCCATGATTTCTAGCCACACGCTGACATTTTTTACGTCTTAACCTACCCAACCTCAACAGAAACATGATGGGACTGGAGACACAACATAGAAATGCCTTTTGAGTAGAGGGTTGGGAGCTGACCACATATTTCCACTGTGGTTCTACCCCGACAGTCACTGGTGGGCACGAGAATACAGAATCTAATTGCCTCTTGGATTGATGTGCCTGTTTTCCTCAAAGCATTAGATGGACCATGGACCACTGTCCTCTCCTGCCTAGACCTGTAGTTTTTCATGTCCGAAAGCATCTGGAGTCACAGACTTCAAATCCTCTGGCCCAAAGCACCAAGTATAGCTGCTGCTACACTAATGCTGGCTCTGCAGAGACCAGTGGAAGACAGCCAGAGAACTGGGATCTAGGGGGGTCCATCCTGAAGGCCCTGAGAGACAGGAAGGTGAGTGGGCCTAGGCAGCCCTGTGGCCTGAAAGAACAGGAGGCAGGTATATGGTCCAAGGTTCTGTCTGGTGCTCTATGTGTCTTATGTGGCCCCAAGTCCTCATGTCTTCCTAAGAGGATAGGAAGCAGTATGGACCAGGTAAGTCAGAGACTATTTGAGAAAGCCAAGAGCAAAGCCACAGGGGAGTTCAAGGCATTGTGGGCATAGGAGTCACCCAGCAAGGCCGGCTGGACACAACCCTGAGGGCTCTAGATGTTCATGGTACTCTACGTTTAAAGCTGTCTTTCCCATCTGGTCTGCATGAACTGGGTGAGTATAGATCCTGGACAACTAGGGATAGCATCCATCCAGATCAACCCTAGCTGTGCCTCTGAACCAGACTCCAAACCTCAAACACCTGCAGACCCAGAACTGTGTGGTGGTCAAGAATGAACTAGTGTTTTCCTGCCCAGCTAGCTCCACCTCCCACCGCCCCAATAAGCTCATCCCTCCGGTAACACAGAGCTCCAACAGCCAGAACTTGGCAGGATTATTTTTCATCCATGGCTATAGATCCTGGGGGGCCTCTTAGCCCTGCCTCACCCACACCTCCCTCTTTTGCCTCTGGTGCCCTGGAAAGCAGAGGACTACTAAATATAGTGCGAGAGCAAAAGCCACCTTTGGGATAAAAAGCGTGTTTTCAGGAAGAAGGCAGAGACAGGCAAGGACAGCTGGGGCACCGAGGCTCGAGACTGCAAGCTCGCTCCTATGACGGGATGGACCTTAAGCAGCCAGAGCTGATCCAGAGGAGCGCAGCTTTGAAATGGGTCAAGGAGAAGCACCATCCCATAGAGGAGTTGATAGGAGGTGTCTCGGAGGGAGTTAGCAGCAGATTTAGCATAAAACCCCCTCATTTCTATCATCCAGGACAAACTGCTCCATGTTCTCAGAAGCCAGTGGGGCTGATGGCTAGGTGCCTAGCCAATCAAATGCACTTATTTCCTTCTTTACCAATAAGAGTCAAGTAGCTGAACTTTTCACTTTGACTGCTAAGAAGGTCTGAATCAGGCATGTTGGTGCCCAGTGATTGTAATTTAGTCTCCATAGACCCAACCCCCACTGTAGACTTCACATAGCTTGCAGTGACCTGATCAAGACCAGACAGTGGCTTATTGTCCCTGTATCCCTGCCAGGGCCTGTGCTCTGTGGAGCTGGTGCCATATACTCCATCCACCAAATGGCATGTGTGTTTAACAATTACTGAGGTCGCTAATTAGTTCATAAACCAGAATGCCTCTCCTTGGCATTGGAGCCTGCTCAGGACCCACACGTGTAATTACCCTCAAGTCGAGAACAGCTCCTAAGGAGCTGCTGCCTCTCCTGGGGAAATAATTTACTTTTACAACTTTTCATTAAAGATTAAAGGGAATTAAATGAAAATTAAGGCAAACTGGAGTTCAAGAAGAGGGCTGTGTGTGCACAGTCCTCTCTCAGAGGCTCTCTGGCCTCATCCTGGCCATTGAGTTTTAGGGAGTGCATGTTGAGCTCTGAAAGGTCAGGGCTCCTCAGCTCAAAGCCTCTGGCTACCCACAACCCAGTGCCCATACTGGTTGGGGGACTGTGGTTTGCTGCCTCCAACAAAACTATAGATACCCACCCATCACCAGTACCCCCATGAAGCCACACTGCAGATGCAGGACAGGACTCTATTACATGGGTGATAGTCTGCAGCAGAGGCAGAGCCAAGGATGACAATCCACATCCGTAGAAAACAAAGGCCCTTTCCCTGATGTTCATTCCATGAGATAGGGTCTCGTGTATCCAAGGCTGGCCTTGAACTTGGTATCTCGTAGTAGATGACCTTCAACTTCTGATCCTCATACTGGGATTTTAGGCAAGTACTACCATGCCTTGTTTAAGTGGAACTGGGGATCAGATCCAGGACCTCACACATGCTAGGGAAATACTCTACCAACCAACTCTGGCCTTCCTCTGAAAATGAGAAGGGTAGATCTTCCCACAAACCCTTCTAAAGTACAAAGCCCAACTTGCACCTCCACTACTAGCCAGAGAACTTGGACTCCTCCCCATCCCATGCTACCCAGCCTGGTCTGGCACCATAGACCTTGTACAAGGGCCCCACCTAGCAAGTATGTTAGAGTTTCACTTGTGAACACCCTTCTAAATTGATTCCAGAATGCACACTCACTGCCCTGGCATAGTCTTCTAGGACTCACCCACACCACCCCTAACCTCCCTCCCCCCCCCTCTCCAGATAGATAGATATCCAACTTTCAAGGTGAAACTGTCTCACACACCCTGGTTGGCTCTTACATCTTCCATCTGCTGTGCCCATATCAGAAACAGACCCAACAAAAGTCCACAGGCCTAGGAACCCTCACAAAGATCAAGACAGTATCCCCTATCCCAAACCCATCAGATCTATAGCAATGTTCCCCAGCAATTTACTTAGATGAACCCCAGGAGACAGAATTTGAAAGAACAATCATAAACTTCATCAAAGAATTCAAGGAGATTAAACACCTGAGTGATGCCTGAGAAATACACAAGGCTGACTGAAAGGATGATCTAGGATTTGAGAACAGCATTCAATAAATACACAAACACACATACAAGCAGAATTCTAGAGGCCAATGTCGCTGATGGGCATACATGTACACATTCTTGATAAAATACTTGCAAGCCAAACACAGGCACATAAAAAAGATTGTATCCTCTTATCAAGTTGTCTTTATCCTGGAGATACAGAGATGGTTCAAACACAATAAAGAAAAGACAGCATCACCAACAAGTGGTGCTTGGGAAACTGATGTGCACATGAAACATGAAATTAGACCTGTATCTACCACCCTGCCCCAAATGGATCAAATGTGAAATGTGAAACACTGGAGCTGCTATAAGAAAATATAGACAGACGCAGGTAAAGGAAGGGTTTTATGTACAGGACTACATTCGCCCAGAAATAAGTCAACAGTTGACAAGCAGGATTTCATTAAAACTAAAAAGCTTCTAAACAGAGTGAAGAAGAAGCCCATAGGAGAATCTTTCCCAGCTATGTGCCTTGCAAAAGATTAACATCCACTATACATAAAAAGTCAAAACCAACCCATGAAAACATCAGCTACAGAAGAAATGAAAATGTTCATCAGCCTTAGGAATTTGGGGATTTCAAATCAAAACAACTTTGAGATTTCATCTCACCACAGTCAGAATGGCAAAGATCAACAAAACAACTGACAACACATGCTGAAGGGGAGCCCTTTCTCACTGTTGGTGGGATTGCAAACTCCTACAGCCACTCTGAAAACAATCAAAATGCTAAACATCAAATCTACCATATGACCCAGCTATACCGCTCTTCTCAACATCCTACTTCACAGTTGCTTGCTTAGCCACGTTCATCGCTGCTCTATTCACAACAGTTAGGAAATGAAAACAACCTAAATGTCCTTCTAGTGATGAGTGGATAATGAAAATGTTATACACATGCACTATGTAAAACTATTTAAAGAAAAATGGAATCAATCATGAACTTTGTAGGCAAACGGATGGACTAGAAAAGATCATGTTGAGTGTGGTTATCCAGGTCCAGAAAGACAAAGCTCACATATTCTTTATATATCCATGGTTCCCAGCTCCAAATCATCAGGTGTAAATATATAACATAACCTAGAGTGACAGCACAGTCCAGGAAAGGAAAAAGGGACTACAGTGAGGATAACAGCTAGAGAGGGGAATAGCAGGATATGGGTGGTGTGAAGGAGAAAATAGGAGAAAACGGAAGAGTGGACCCAAGGTAGAGCTGACCTGAAAGCCCTGAGCACTAGCTACCCTGAGGACTAGCTTTCAAATATGGAAAGGTGCCATGTAAATTACCAAGAGAGAGAAGAACACAATGGCCCAACCTGCCTTCAATGCCTATGAACCACAGCATGATCAACATGGCAAGCTATGCCTAAGGGTACAACACCAGCATTTGCATCTTGGCAGTAAACAAGAGCAGTTTAATTGGACTTACCTCAGTCAAGGGGCAGGAAGTTATTTCTGACACTGGAAGTTTACCTAGCAGCCCATGGCTAGCGTGATCATGGTTCTCAGAAGTAAACCTACTACTTCTGCAGCATGATTCCTAACTGCATCATACATTTTTATCCTTTGTGCCCACAGATCAGTGTAACTCACCCACTGTCAAAGACCCATATCTCTGCGATGGACAGAAACCATTACAGAAAGCCACAACTGGTCAAAGTACAGACAACAACTGATCACAAGATTCCTAGTCCCAGTTGATAAATCTATACCCAAGGGCTAGGTAACATGGCTGCAGAGGGGGAGGAAAGATTGTAAGAGCCAGAAGACCAGGAAATCTGCTGTGAGATTGTGTCTCCTAGAAATATCAGGGGGCTTCTCCTATAACTCCACAATATGGCTTCCTAAGCAAGACCATAACAAGTAGAGCCCTTAACAATGAACTCCATGCAACTAAGGAATGCTGAGAGGAGGAGGCATAGCCCTCTCCAGGGATGAGCCCTAATAAGTTTATCCAACACTAACTGGTCAGCCCTGAAATCATATGTATACAAGTAACACTAAAGAGACCGA
Source organism: Mus pahari (assembly GCF_900095145.1). NCBI lineage: Eukaryota > Metazoa > Chordata > Mammalia > Rodentia > Muridae > Mus > Mus pahari. Next base: position 37,716,651 of record NC_034606.1, read on the forward strand.
GCACGTTGTCTTATATATTCACACACACATAAAACAAAGTGAAGCCATGAATTTGAGAGGGAGAAAGGAAGAGAGGACAAGGGAGGGGCTAGAGAAAGAAAAGGAAAGGGGATAATCATGTAATAAATTTATGTAATAATGAAATTATATATATTAGTTAAATGTAATAATAGTTTATATACATAAATAATAATGTAATTATATTTTAACCTCAAAAAGGTAAAGGGTAGATGTGGAGTAAGATAAATAAAAAGACCTAATCAGAGAGATGGTCAAATGGAGAGGCCTGGTGCTGAATACCTGGGTACCTGCCCGGAGAGGCAGTTAGCTTCTAGATAGCAGCACTGTGGCCATGGGGTTGGCAGTATGCTACTCACGGTGACTGGGTACACAGTGAGGCCAGCTCATGGACTGGGAACCCACAAGCAGGGTAGCTTACTCTGCTTGGGGACAGGATGGAACCTGGGTCCTGAATGAGTCTCAGAGAGCACCTTTATCAAGGACCCTGGGAGAGAAGCCAGGGCCAGTACCTAGTGAAGAGCTGGTGTGTGTCAGGCTGTGCTGACGTGACCAAGGCTTTCCTATCAGAAGGGAATCTGGGGTCTAGGGAAGGGGTGACAGTAGGTGCAGGAACTGGGCCTGCCTCACTCTGCAGGGACAGAATGCATTGTTCCCTGGAAGCTTTGGCTCTCTATGAAGCCCTTAATTCTCATTTTGGCTTGGCACTTGAGAGGACCGAAGAGAAAGCAGGAGGAAGAAAGGAGCCTATGCCTGCCGACTCGCAGCGTCATGCAAAGCCAACTCTCTGAGAACAGTCAAGAATTTGAAAGGGTTCCTCTGCTCCCAAGCACTCTCTGACTTTCAACCTTTCATCTCTCAAACCTGTCTGAGGAGAGCAGATGCTAGACTGCTGTGTAGCTCTCTGCCTGCTCCTGCACACGGGCTTCAGTTATACTCTTGTCCTCATCACAGGGTTACCCAGGCCTTGAGCCCTCCCCTGCCCTGAGCTGTAGGTGGGCAGTACAGGTGCGGGGCTTGTGCGGAGACTGATGTGAACTTGGGAGTGGGGGCTGCAGGAGAAGAGTGGCCATGGATGACGGGGCTGGCCGTCAGGAACCAAAGGCAACTTTGGTATCAGTCGTGTGTCTGCGCCCTCCACCAAGGGAAGCAACCAATTTCATCCTCTCTGAGGGTGCAGTCTGCTGGCTTTGGGCCAGTGGGCGGTTCTCAAGCTGATCGGCAGAGTGTGGGGTCCTCTTGGGGAATGGCTGGGCTACACCTGGTTCCAGCTGATCAATATGCCATTTGAAAGGAGCTTGGCCCAGCCCAGGAGAAAGGTCCCGGTGGTTAATACAGTCTGCTGACCTGGCTCGTGACTGAAATCTCTGCTCTAGTTCTGTCAGGCACTAGTCTGGAAAGCTCGGAGCATTGCTCCACCAAGGCAGGTGCAGTGGCCAGCCCTGAAAAAAGAAATGCCTCTTCCCAGGCATGTGGAAGCCAGGGATGCCCAGAGGCCAAGCCGTTAGAACCTGGGATTGGACGTAACCTTGACTCATAGACAAACCATACATTCTAGATCACATATAAAATGTGAGCAGCTCCGTGGTTCACGTCTCTTCTGTGCCTACTTGCTTCTAATACTGCTCAGAGCCAAGGGAGGCCACACTGGTGGCCTAAGTTTTGTGGCAGTTCCAGTTAAGGGGACCCATAGGATTTCTTTTCACCTACCTAACTAGCCTCACCTCAATATCCCAACAAAAACTTTAGGCACTATCTTTTCTCCCTCTATAGCTCAAAGAACATGAGACTACAAGTCACCAAAGTTACTACTATCCATCTGTCCCCTTATCCACCCTTGATATATAGACCAGCTAGTCTCCAACTTGAGATGCTTTGGTCTTAGCCTTCCACTGAGATGTGTGGATGTATCACAACATCTGGCCATCATCCATTCTTCTATCCATCAACTATCCTGTTCATCCACCAATCCAGCCAGTGTCCTTCCATCTGTCCATCCATCCATCAATCCATTCATCCCCCATCTATCATTAATCTGTCATCTATCAAACCAGCCAGTATCCATTTATTATCTATCCATCCACATCCATCCTCCATCTATATATCACCAAAGTATCTGACCATCAACCCATCTATCCATTTTACATTATCCCTTCCAAAATTCATCTACGCATCATCCATTATTCCATCTTCTATCACCCATCCATTTATAACCTATTCATCATCTATTCACCTATCATTTATCTACCCATTTTCTATCCCATTCATCATCTATTATTCCGGCATCCATCTTCCTTCATCCATCCATTCACCCATCAACATTTAGCCACTTAGCCATCCATTTGTCCATCCCAGACCCTCAGTGACATGATGTCATTTCTTATCTTTGTAGCACTAGGGAAGCAGTTGTTCCACACAACCTTAGGTCCCTAGTGTCTACCTGCTTCTCCAGCTGAAGCAGAATCCTAAGCAGATTCTCCCTGGGAGCCCAAGGAGACATTCACCTTGCCAATACCTTGATCTTGGAATTCCAGCCTTCAGACTAGGAAAGCATAGATTTCTGTGTGTAAGCCAACGAATTTATGACACTTGTCATGACAGCCTCAGGACATAGACACATTAGTTCCCTAAAAATGTGACTGAGGCACACTGCCACCCATGGAGTGGATGACAGGCTATAGCAGGCTGATCAGTGAAGGGAAGAAGACCTCACTTTGGGGATGTCTGAGGCCTGGCAAAAGGGTAACTCTGAGGCACATCTAAGGCACCCTAGAGAGGAGCCCTAGAGAGGTTTGCTTTGAGAACCAAGAACAGCTTGCCATCTGCATGTTATAGCTGGTATGTAAATGAAGATTCTGACAAACAATCTGTTCTTTTCAGTAACTTAATCATCACCACAGTCACCTTCTGCCATGGCAAAGCACAGGGTTCATAAAAAGCACGGACAAGCAAGTGAGAGACCTAGGACCCTCTGACCTCTCCTTTAACCCCTATTGCCCAGGATCCAGAGGTGGGGTGGTTATAACCATGTACAGAACCTATACATGCAGCAGGCATAGGGCATGGAAGACATTTACTATAGGTGGGCAGGGCCAATACCTCCTAGATTACTAAAAGTAGAACACACGTCTCAGGTTTGTGACTGGCTGAAACCTCTCCATCTTGTGACTGAGTAGAAGAGAGAATGATCTTTCTGAGAGCCTGAGTGTGGCCCTGTGATGATACTAGATACAGCACAGGCTTCTAAACTACCCTTTCCACATGTAGAGTAAACCGTAAACTAAGCCATCCCTTGGAAAGAAATCAGGGAAACTGATGCAAGCCACGAGGCGGGGCTGAGACTCCACTGAAGCTAAGCTCTGAGAGCAGAGGAAGCTCGTTGTACTTCACCATCACTCCTTAGTCTTTGGCAAGAATGGAGAAGATACTTGGGCTTATACAAGGACGGAAAACACCCTTACAGAGTCGTAGAGACATGGGATGGGTGAAATGTGGCCTCTCTTGTGGCACAGCACTGGGGTTTCTTCATCCATTCTTTAATTCAACCACTCTCGCTCGCTCGCTCGCTTGCTCGCTCACTCACTCACTCACTCACTCACTCACGTAGCAAAGCCCAATGAACAGCCATCACATGCCAGACTCAGAAGTTCTTCAGTATTTCTGGTGGACAATGTCTGCAAATAAGTGAACAGACACATAAACAACATATGCTCACATGCATGTGTACACACACATGGCAGATGGTAACAGTCCAGGGAAGGTTGTTCTTAGAGGGCATTAGGAAAGGTCTTGGTGAGGAGATGACATTGAAGTTAATCTAAGACAGAGTAGGAAGCAGGAACCCAGCATGCAGAGAGAGATGCCATCAGACAACGCAGCAGTAACTTAGACTGGGCATTTTTATCATCTGGGTGAGTTGGAAGCTCTGAGCTTGAATGGAAGGAGGCACACAGTCCTTCCAGTTGCTGTCAGCAGTGAGGAGATCAGAGGCATGCATAGGGAAGGAAAGAGTGGCTTAGGACAGAAGAAATTTTTCTATCTATCTAAGTAACCCCAAACCCAGTTACAGCCACAAGAGGGATAAACCAACAAGTCATTCTCAGACATGCAATGGCTAACACATCAAAGTCACCCAACAGTGTGATGGGATGTTTGCCATACTTTCCTTTGTCCCATAAGGCTTTGGGTAACCCATTCAATCAACTCCTGTGGCTCAAGGCACCAGTAGCAAAGATGGAGAACATGAAAGAAAACTTCCCACATCTCCAGGTTCTGTTCAGGCTGGTCCCATGAAAAGGGAGAGTTGAAGTGCTACAATTCCATGTAAGAGGGACCAGGGGAGAACTCAGGCAAGTGTAACACAGGCTGGGGAGAGGCAGAAAATCCTGGAGCAGGGAGAGATGAGCCACAGCACAGTGGGAGAAAGGACTGTGGGAGCTGTGGAAAAGGCGGCCTTTCTGGTAGGTTCAAATCTTGGATGGGGACTAGGGAAATGATGTCAACCAGTAAGCATAGGACAAAATGCCAAGCCTGTCTAGTAATCAAAGAACACACACGGAAAGGCCACAGAGCCATCGTTTAAGGCTGAGGAGACTGGCACAGAGTTTTAAGGGAAACAAAAGCTATTGCCGGAAAGAGTCAAGGGGACTCAAGTTTTCACACATGGCTGCTTGGAGACTAAGGGCTGGAAGATTCATGGAGGTTGGTCTTGTAAGAAGCAGAGCAGCCAATGGCCTTGGAGAGTACACATGGCCTTTGCCTTGGCAATTTCACTTCTGGAAGGTTTGTAATGTGGGCTAGCTTTGGCTATAACATGGAGAATCTAGAAACTACAGAGTATAGTGGGGCAGACTGAATTTAAAAAAAAAGAAGAAGAAGAAGAAGAAGCATTAGCACAGCAGACTAACACGGCCATTACAGACCCTGACTTAGATATGCCTTCTACATGCAGGGACATGATGACATCAGTGAGTGATGACAGATGGTATAGGTGACAGATGGCCTCTGCACTCTGCTTGAGACACCTGCCCAGAAGAGAACCTATAACAGCATACCTATTCCTTAATAGCCACTGCCTTGGACTGTGGGGATCTCTGAAGATCCTATTTCTTCTTCACCTTACTACAATTAAATTTTCTACAATAAACATAGATTAATTTGTCAGCAGAGGTTACCTAACTCAGCCCTAATCTGTGTTATTTACAGTAAATATTTACTAATACATACAGATGGATGGGGCCATGTTTATGTTGAAGCTTTAATGCCTCCTACCTGAAAAGAGGCAGTGCCTAGTGTGGGGTCTTCAAATGTGTCATTGCAGGGCCCAGGGCATAAAGCACAAGCATGAGGATGGAATTCTAACTCCCGAATCCCACATAAAGCCAGATGCTGGGGTGCGCACATCAGTGATCCCGGCACTCCTAAGGGGAGATGAGAGGTGGACAGCAGAACCACTGGAAGCCAGCTAGCCTGGTGCGCACAGCAGAAGACAAGAGACCCTGTCTCGAATAAAGCAAAAGGGACAGACGCCTAGGCTATTCTCTGAGTTCATCATTTGCACTGAGCATGTGTGTGCATAGTAATATACACAGTTAACACACACACACACACACACACACACACATACACACAC
>NC_034606.1:37722310-37724164 GCF_900095145.1 Mus pahari
ACACACACACACATACACACACACGAGAGAGAGAGAGAGAGAGAGAGAGAGAGAGACAGAGACAGAGACAGAGACAGAGACAGAGAGACAGAGAGAGAGACAGAGAGAGAGAGACAGAGAGACAGAGAATGCCCTGGCTAGGCAGGTCCTGGTCCTATGTGACCTGCTATCTTTATGAGAGTGGGAAAACAAGATTCAGACATACACACACAGCCATGTGCAGCCACCTTGATCATGACGTCTGGTCTCTAGCACTGAGAGAGAAGAAAGGTGTCTGCAGCTGTCATCTGGCTGGCTGAACAGGTATATCATATTCAACAGTTTATTAGCATGTGTTAATTTTAAGAATAAAGCTAAAAGGTACAATTAAATAATGTGATAAATACTCAAAGGCTCAAAATTGAAGAAAGATTCTGTAACGACTTGGGGGAAGGGGGGAAGGACAAATACTTAAAGTGTTTGTCATATTTTAAGTAGAGGGTGAGATACTTTCATAATGATGTTTTGTTAGTAAAAGTATTAATTTTAAATATATATATATAGAATACATTACTCCAACATATATGGAAGAGTATCTCTAGGTAGCTGGCCACTGGGACTCCAGTGGGAATCATGACAGTTCTGTGGCCCCCTGGACATTTAGAGGACCATCTACAGCATTCATGAAGCAAGCTCCACATGCTAGCCTACACTCCTGTTTGTGTCTCTGCAGATGTCTAGACCCAGGCCCTAGATCTCCTATCGTTCAGCCCTGCAGCGTCCTGCAGTCAGAATTTCCTCCTGGCAATGACTGGGACAGCTGCCCGGGTTGGGTGAGCAGGAAGATGACTCAGCTAATGGTGACAGCCCTTTAGAGGAAACTTAATTATTCTGTAGCCTGGCCCAGAGGGAGAGAAGGTGCTGGCGGCCTAAACGTGTCTAATGGCGATCGATTCGCCCTGCCAATCTTCTGGGCTATTTATAGCTTGCTTATAAAGTCACTTGGGATCCTAATAGAAAGGCATCATTTATCAAACTAAATAGTGTGTGTGTGTGTGTGTGTGTGTTAATGAGTGCCCACCTGTGTGCATGTATGGCAGGTTAGCACACCAAAGTCAAGCTGGCACATGGGCATGAGAAGCCATGATGGGAAAGAGAGGCCCTAGCAGAGCACTGGGGACTGGTGCTGTGGAAGGGACCATATCACCCCCTCCACAGGCCTAGTACTGCCCACAGAACAGGAAATGGAAGCTCAGAGCTTAGTGACCAGTCATAGGTGTCCAGCCGGGAGGATGGACATGCCCACCACTTCTTGCTTTAGAAGAAGCCAAAGGTATGTTTTTTTCTAGAATAAACTCTATGCCCTTCAGGGTCTAAGGGGACAGATCAGTCCCTGTCTGAGACAAGGCACAGCACTAGGAACGGGAAAGCATTTTGACATAGATGTAGTTCTGGTTCTCAGGGAGAATGTAACTCAGAGGGAGGTTTGGTATGAGGAAAGACGATGCAGCCTGGTCCAGGTTGTTAAAGAGCTGACACTCCAAATCCTGTTACTCCACCTTCTTGACAGCCTCCTCCTGAGCTCCACGCCCAGGAGGGATACTGTTCATACTGTCATAGGCCCCCAAGTGTCTGTCCAGAGGGTCACCCTTCCGATCATCCCTTGCCCATGTCCCTGATGAAAAGCAGAGTCTTGAGAGCCACAGGGGAGCCTCTGCATGCCTGTGTGTATCTCTGCATGCCTGTGTGTATCTCTGCATGGTGGCTGTGTGTATTTCTACATGCCTGTGTGTTCTCTGCATGGTGGCTGTGTGTATCTCTGCATGCCTGTGTGTTCTCTGCATGGTGGCTGTGTGTATCTCTGCATGCCTGTGT
>NC_034606.1:37725949-37739301 GCF_900095145.1 Mus pahari
CTCTCTCTCTCTCTCTCTCTCTCTCTCTCTCTCTCTCACACACACACACACACACACACACACACACACACACACACACACACACACACACATAAGTATGCATGCCTATGTATGCTCGTAAATACACACATATGCACAGAACAGGTGGACCACAAGAACAAGCCACAAAAGAGATGGATGGATGGGAGGATCTTGGCCTCTTCCTGCCTTTATTGTAGGAGGTCTAAAGGTAATTTGAGGACCCTACATAAGCTCTTCTTGGCTCGAGGTTCTCAGAACAGCAAATGAAACTAGAAATCTGGCATCTAGAGATCAAGAACTAGACAGTGATTTTTCATTTGCTTTTACTCTTCTGTTCCTGTAAATGTTTGGTCTTTTCATTAGCTGATAGATTTGCTTTTCCCAGACCCTCTCAGAAGAGGGCCTCTGGCCCAGGCTGGACAGGGCTAGAAGTTAATCACCACTTTTCCAGGGCACTAGGAAGTCAAGGGGTAGGGACCATTTCATGGGGGAGGGATGCAGACTGTCTTGGGATAAACCCAGTCTTACCAAGGGCTAGCCCCAAATGTGTCCCCAATGTGCATACAGTTGTCCTTGCCATAGCATAAGCCTGGAACTCAAGTTCGGCTCAAGTTCGGCATGCTGGTTCATGCCTGCGTACCTTTATATAATCTTCCTTCTTTTCCAATATTCCAACAAGCTTAAATCATAAATGCTGGGTTCTTTCAAGGCCTGCCTGACTCTAGGCCAGACAATCATTTTCCATGGTTTCCTATGTCTCTTTCCCTGGCACTGAGACTACAACGGACCCAGCTTTTGTTATGCCCCTTCCATGTCCTCCATTTACATTCAGCTCTGCCTTTGAGACCTAAGGCCCTTCCTGTTGACAGCACCTCAGCACATGTGTGGGACAGCACGGCTGGCTCCCTTCTCGCCCAATACTTCAAAGGTCCTGGGTGTTAGTCAGCCCTGAAACTTCATCCCAAGGGTGAGAGGACAGAGACAAGTGAGTGGGCTTGGCAGGGGACATGCCATCCTTCTTGGGGATGTGGGGGCACAGGGGACAGGATTTCTCTCAACTCCAGCCCCCATTGGAATCAAATAAACTCATCTCCAGATAAACCCAGGGACCTGAGGTGAGGCTGGCAGACCTAACCGTGGGGACTGAAGTTGCTGTGTGATGCCCCCTTAATGATCCCACTACAGGTGGACAGATCTGTCCTCTGTGACTCAAGGAGAAGGTGAACAGACCTAAAGAGGACAGAACTAAGGGAAAAGGACCCAGCCTGCTCAGGTGGCTGAGGTACATTTTCATGCAGTTATTCTAGGAAGCTACAGCTTTGTTAGCAAATCACCTGCCAGCTGGGGACAAAGGCTCTGCAGCCTCCATTATAGCTGTGTCCTGGGCCTGGCCTTCACAGGGACTCTTTCAGAGGGCTTAGAAGCTGCCTATGCCCCCCCTACTCTCTCTCTCTCTCTCTCTCTCTCTCTCTCTCTCTCTCTCTCTCTCTCTCTCTGTGTGTGTGTGTGTGTGTGTGTGTGCACGCTTTAGTGGGCTCTCTACCCAACCTCAGGAACTCTAAGCTTCTTAGAGGGAACCCAGAGTGACACTGGAGCAAAAGCCCTTTGTGCCTCTAAATTCCTGTTGAATGACAAGAGAATTGTTTTTCAGCCAGAGATTGACGGAGCTGGACTAAACCTTTAACCATCACCTGCTTGGATGACAGCTTTGCCTCTTTGTGTTCTTCTCAGAGCTTTCCCTCAACCTGGTCCCTGGCCTGGCCCAGAAAGCAGCTCTCTCACTCTGAGCTGATCCCTGACATCCATGACCCTGCTCTGCCTCCTGATCACCTTTCAAGCTTCATTCAATAGTGACTCTCCCTGGAGAGTGCTCTTTTCCTGAGGCGTGGTTACATTCAACATGGCCTGCCCTTCCATGACTGCTAATTCAGCATTTGACAGAGTTCTCTGACTGTCGCACATCCACCTCCACTGGGACACAAGCCCATTAGAGGTGACACAAGCAGACACTGGCAGATGTCAGGTGCTTTATTTTTTCTTAAGTTTACCTGAGACTTCTGTTTGAATTCCTTAGTTCTGGATCCAAGTAGGCCCCAGTGGGAGCAGTGTGCACATGGACTCACCATGTCATCGTATGGGCCTTAGAGAGTCTCCTCTGCGAGCAAAGGACAGAGATGCTCAGCCACACCACAATAATGGTCACATTATGCAAATATTGAAATCCAAAACCAAGACAGAGCAAACGGCGTGTTTCCAGCCAAGGTGGAGAAACAGGCCCTACGTGTGCTCCTCTGGAACAAACAAAACGCAGGCCCAGAACAGATGGAATATATGAAACATGGTTTCCATGACTCTGACCATTAGCCAGAAAAGAGCAGCAACAGGACCCAAAGAGATGAGGTGTGTTTCCCATTCTTCCACTGCCTTACAGAGTAACAAAGCCACACTTAGGGCCAGGAGGGAGCAGAAGGGAGTGGGGCAGAATATGGGATGAAGGAGGGAGGAGGGAACTATAGAGATCTGTCTGAAAGTAGTCAAGGATACAGGCAAGAAGATTACAGGGAAGAGTGCTAAGGGTGGCTAGCTTTAGGTACAGCATCTGCTCCTGGAAGTCAGACTGTGAAGGGTGAGCTTGACCAGGCAGTGGCTAAGATGCTTGGAGAGCTCTTGTGTTCAGGGCAAAGCAGTTAGTGTGTGTATATTTATATGATGCCATTTTAAGACAGTCTGTGGGCGGCGAGATGGCTCAGTGGTTAAGAGCGCCGATGGCTCTTCCAAAGGTCCTGAGTTCAAATCCCAGCAACCACATGGTGGCTCACAACCATCCATAATGAAATCTGATGCCCTCTTCTGGAGTGTCTGAAGATAGCTACAGTGTACTTACATATAATAAATAAATAAATCTTTAAAAAAAAAAAAAAGACAGTCTGTGGTAAGTTATAGGCTATGTTTTAATTCCCAAGTGTTCACTAGAAAGAATCAAACAATTATCACTACGATGTCAACAGAAGAGACTGTCTTTGTTCAGAGGGGACATATCTGATGGCTAATTGTGGGTGTCCACTTGACTGGAACAAACTAAAACTCAAGCTGCTGGACACCCCCATAAAGAATTTTCTTGATCACATTAATTGAATCAGGAAGACCTGTCTTAAATTTGGACAGTATTTTCTGGTGGCAGCAACAGAAAGGGACCTAGAAGACGAAAATGTTGCTTTTGCCTGGCTGTCCTCATTCTCACTGAAAGTGCATCTATACGGTTGCTACAGAATTCCTTTGCCTGGATTAGAAACCATTTCTTTGGAATTCCAAAGTAGACTGAAGGCCAGCAACTCCTCAAAAATCTTCCAGGACTCCAGCACCAGATTGGGACTACTGAAATATCCAGTACCACGGACTGAACAGGGTTCTCCATCTTTCTGACATGAGAAAGCTATTACTGGGCTACCCAGGCCATCCCATAAGCTAATCTAATAAACCTATTATTCTAGCAGTTCTGTGCCTTTAGAGAACCCTGAAGAACACAACACATGATTACCTTCTTAGAAAATCTAAAAGAATCAATCCCTTCAACAATCCCCTGAAGGCAGAAGAAGAAGGAAGAGGAGGAAAAGGAAGAGGATGAATAGGAAGTAGAGGAGGAGGAAGAGGAGAAGGAAGATGAGGAGGAGAGAAAAGAAAAGGAAAAGGAGAAAGAAGAAAGAAGGATGAAGAAAGAGGAAGATAGGAAAGAAGAAGGAGGAGGAAAAAGAAGAAAGAAGAAAAGAGAAGAGGGAAGAAAGGAGAAAGGAGAATAAGGAAGATGGACAAGGAGGAGAAAGAAGAAAGGATGAAGGAAAAGAAGAAAGAATAAGGAAAGGGGAGGAGGAAGAAGAAGAAAGAAAAAAGTAAGAAGGAGAAGAGGAAGAAGAAAAAGGATGACGAAGAGGAAGAAGGGGAGAAAGGGGAGGAAGAAGGGGAGGAAGAGGAGAAAGGCAACAAAGATGTTCCCCCTGGGAACTGTCAATAATAGTTAAAACTCTCTGAGATATACGGTTAGTGGATAAAAGTCAGACTTTCCTATAGCAAATGGAGACTGAAATAACACACATAGCAACATAAACATCCTCACAAAAATGAGACGTTGGACAATAACTCTAACATTACATACAGGATTGACATCATAAGGAAAACTATGGAACTCTGCTGAAAGAACTAAGAACAAAGAAACTTGGAAAGGCATCTCATTCATGTAGATAGGAAGGCTTGAGGGGTTCAATGTGTTGATCCTTTCCCACTGGATCTACAGATTCAATACAACCCCAAACAAAAGCATAGCAGCTTTTAATGTGGTCATCGATGTGCTGGCTTTAAGATGTACAGGAAGAAGAAGGGAACCTTGGAATAGCTAAGTCACTGCAGAAGAACAACATGGTAGGAGGACTAGTGCTACCCAAAGTTCAAGACCTGTTATGGAGTGCTACAGCAATCATATCAGCATGTGCTGTGAAAGAAGAAAAATACCAATGGAACAGAGCAGGGATCTCAGAAGTACACTAACGCAAATAAATACAGACTTGGTCTTTGGCAAAAGGAAAAAGAAAAGAACAAGAACAAGAACAAGAACAAGAACAAGAACAAGAACAAGAACAAGAACAAGAACAAGAACAAGAAAAAGAAAGAAAAGAAAAAAAGGAAAAGGAAAGGCAAGAAAACAAAATCAAAACAAATTCTGTGAGAACACATACACATAGGAAGAAAGTGATTTATATACACAATTAGATACTTCACAAAGATTCCTTCAAAATAGATCACTAATCTCTATATAAAATGCAAAACTGTATAACTCTCACAAGATAATGCAGGGGAAAATCCTAGGCAGCAGAAGGTAGATACGTTGTAAATGACACTTGAACAACAGGACCAAAGGCCTGATCCAAGGCGTGAGCCATAAACTAACTGGCAAGGAGAGCTCTAATAGAGACAAAAGCTTCTGTCCCATGGAAAACACTGTCCTAACACTGAGGACACAAGTCACAGGCTGGACATGAAGAATTTCCAAAGACTCGTCTAGTCAAAGATTCTGCTAGAAATATACAAAATGTTCTAAAACCCCAATAATAAAAACCAATGATGTGACCTAAGAGGCAGGCCATAGACCTGAAATGATACTCTTACCAAAGCAGGGAAGAAGTGACATGAGAAGCTGCTCAATGTCACATGTCACTATAGAGTTGTCAACGTAAACAGCTAAGAGCTACCGTCACACACTTGCCATGAAGACCAAGATCTCATACATGAATGCCCCCCAATACAGCGAGGATCTGCAAGAGCAGGGGACATTTCAGTTGCCACTGGTGGGAATGTGAGATGGTTCAGCCACTGTGGAGGTCAAAAAAAATAAAGATATTCCTATTATAGGATCTAGCAAACTCCTTGCTACTGCTCAAATGACCTGAAAACTTGGGTCCATGCAGAAGCCTTCACATGGATGTCCCAGTTCAGCTTTGGGTTGACCCCCATATGTGGAGTGCTTGGCACCCAGCAGGTGGTGCTATTGGGAGGTGGTGGAAACTCTAGGAGGTGAGGCCAGTTGTAGGATGCAGGTTACTTGGAACATACAACAGAAAGGCTCAATTGTTCCTGGCTCCTTCTCTTCTCTGCTTCCTACTACCACTGGGTGAGTGGCTTCTTCCACCAAACCTGTCCACCATAACGGTTTGATCTTGATGCAGGCTAAAAGGCAGTAGAGCCAGCTGACCATGGACTCACTATAATCCAGGATAAGTCTTTCCTTCTTGATGTTTTCAGATAGCTAACCAAAGATACCAGCACAGTAGCTTGACCGACAACTGCTAAAATTTAAATGCAACAATAATGTCCTCCAGTGGGTGACCAGGCAGATGATGTGCTATTCAGCACCAAAAGGAAATGAGCTATTGAGCATCGGGGACAGGGGGGGAAATTACATATCACTAAATGGAAAGAACCAGTCCAAAAGGCTATATAACATCCTAAAATTGGTAAGGTCAGAGTATTAGAAAGGGAAGATGACTGGGCAGAGCACACACAAGGTTTCGGGGCAGCAAGGTTATTCTGTTGTGAAGCTCTAATGGTAAAACTGTGTCATAATATATTTACATAATGCAAAGGCATGGAACATGCAACACCAGGAGTGAGCTCTTGAGCAAAGAGCTGGACTGAGGGTGAAGCTGCTGTCCTAACATGGGCTCTCTGACTGTGGAAGATGCTCAATTCTAGGGTTGGATGCTGGAAACACAGACAAAGCCATGGTATTTCATAAATATCAGAGCAATGGGAAGTTATAAAAATCATCTTCTAACAAAAAAGGGCCAATCCACATGGATCACAAGAATCCTAAATTATGCACCAAAATTCATAGAGCCCTAAAATTCATAGAGGTGAACATGACAGAGCTGAATGTAAACAGACAAATCCACAATGGCTGTTGGATATTTCAAGTCTTTCCCATTGAACCATACAAAAAGAAACAGAAAAACCCGTCTCGGAACAGAAGGTTTGAGTGGCACTAACAGACAAATGACCTAATTAATGTTTGCAGAACCGTTGCCCCAACAGTGATAGAATATACATTCTTTTCAAGTACACATTGAATATTCATCAATACAGACCATTTCCCCAGCTTTAAAAGAATTGGAGTCACACAAAGTATGTTCTGTGACAATGATGAAATTGAATCAGGCATCTATCTGGACAATCTCCAAACATTTAGAAACTGAACAAGACATGTCCAAATAACTCCTGGACCAAAGGAGAAATTGAATTGGAAGTTAGAAATTATTTTGGAGTGAAAAATAAAAGCACAATACATAAAAGTCCACGAAGCATCAATCAGAGGCAAGCAACAGGGACATTTGCGGTACTCAATTCCATTAGAGGAAGCAGTACTGAAATATATAACTTCTGCTTCTGCTTTAAGAAATGAGGAGAAGAACTGAAACCCAAAGTAAAGTAGGGGAGTAAATAATGAACAGCAAAGTGGAAATCAATGAAATAGAAAACAGAAAATCAATAGAGGAAATCAATGCAACCCAAGCTGGTTCTTCAAGGAGCTCAATAGAATTAACAAACCTCTAGCTGGAATGAGCAGAGAGGCTGAGAGGAGACATGGATTATCAATAGAGGAATGGATGCAGTAACATCGCTACAGTTTCTATGATGGTGAAGGAAAATAAGGGACTGCCATGAAAAGCTTTATTCCATTGGGTTTGGCAACTGAGACCAAACATATTCTTTGAAAGACACATCCTAAAAACTGACCAGAGAAGTGGATGTCTTGACTATTGTTTATTATGTGTTACTAAGGAAACCAAATATGTTGATAACTTGCTTGCAGATATACACCAGGTCCAGATTTACACTGGGGAATTCTCCTAAAGGTTAAAGAGATAACCCTAATTTTTTATAAACTCTTTCAGGAGAAAAGGAGTTGAGGAATGTTCCAGCTTTATTTTGATGCTAAAAATTAGACAGGTGAAATAAAATTATAGATACTCCTTGAAGGCATACATTCTTCCCCTTTTAAGGAAATGTGGCCCTCCATATATATAAAAATGATGCTGTTTCATTTCTATAGATGCTGATCTCAGGAATGCAAGGCTGGTTGAGCATCTGGAAATCAATCAATATAACACCCTGTTCACAAATTAAGAGAGAGAAACCTTATCATCATCAGAATCTAGGCAGAAAAGGCCTTTGACATATAGATGGATGCTCGTTTCTCACAAGAGCTCCACACACCAGGAATCCAAGAGAATGGCTAAGACAGGGAGGGGCAGTGATGGAGACCTCCCAGCACCACACACTGGGGAAAAAGACTCAGTGCTTCCCTCTGAGGCCAGGCAGTGGGAGAAGGCCTGGTGCCCACCATTGCTATGCAGCCCAGCACGGGTAATGTTAGGGGAGGAATGAGCAACCACAGTGCAGTGGACCGGAAAGGAAGTGGAATTGGCTTTATCCTCAACTGACATGATCATCGACTTCTGAGAGAATCCCATGGAATACAAGAAAGCAGCTTCTAGAACTAAGTGGACTTAGGAGGGTTTAGGGTACATGATTGATGTGTGGCTGTCCACTTTGTTTTCATATGCTGGTGACGAATAATTGCAAATTACAACTTAAGATACAACTGTCATTCACAGTAATACAAAGTCACTGTCAGTAAGTTTGACAGATGTGTAGAGGAGGCCTGCTGCATGGAAATCCACAAAACACCCCTTGGAGAAATTAGGAATGACTGACTTCAGTAAACAGACACACCTTGCCTGTGACTAGGAAGGCTCTGTAAATTGAACTATTTATTCAATAAACTCTGATTCAATTCCACAAGCTTGTTTTAAACATTGAATATAACAAACTAATTAAAAGATTCACATGGAAACACAAAAGACCCAGCCCAGCCCAAATGCTATCTGACATCAAGAGTCTCCGCACAACTCAGATAACAAACACCTTCTAATGTTATCTTCAAGATAGAGGGAAAAATGAAAGAGAATGAATTGCCAGATCTAGACCCACAAATGAGTTTCTACAAAAGCACAAAGGCCGTTCAGTCAAAGCAGAGAGTATCTTCTGCAACGGATGTTATAAAGACAGAACGTAGACGTGGTGATGTTAACTCCATTCCACACCGTACCACACACAAAAGTTATCTCAAAATGACCCAATCTGACCACCTCACTCTAGAGCTTCAGAAAAGAAGGAAACTTTGTGGCCTTGGGCTGAGCAAGACTTCGTAGCTGTTGATTCCAGAAACACAGTCCCTTAGGCTGGAGACATGGCTCAGTTAATGAAATCCTTGCTTCTCTAGCAGCTTCCATTAATGTCTTTTTTTTTTCTTGCCTTCAAAGACATTAAGCTTTTGTCAGACCATGCAGCCAAGTTAATAAAATACCTAAAAATCATTTAAGAATATACATATAACCTGTGGTCCTAAGGTGTATTCATGCTGCTCAAGTTTAACCTCCCTTTAAGAGAATAAAGTAACCAATCTTACCATGCCTTGGATTTCCCATATAACATGCTTTTTACTAACCAAACTAAGCATAGCTTTAATCTTAAACAATGCACTCTACCATGCCCCAGAACCAGAATAATCTATGTATGTGTTATGGAAACCATTTGTTGAGAACAGTCAGCCGGTGGAAAGCAGTTGGACGCCACATGTGGATATAAGTTAATAGGATCTGCGTGATTTTGAGTGCTACTCAGGGTCAACTGGGGTCAGTAAATTCCTTCCTGTAAAACTACTGAAGGCTTCTATGGGAAAGCATCCCTCATTCCTTTCCCAGGTCATGTTTCCTGTGCTGTTCAATAAAGGCAGAGCCAAGCCCTTGGTTAGGGACAGGCATCACAGACAGGCAACAGGAGCAGATCAGACATACACAACAGAAAGGCCACAGGTCATAGGATGCAGATAGACAGAGGACATGGGAGGACACGTGAAAGTTCAAAGTTGCACACCTCAGTATATTCGCACACAAGCAGCCACAAGGCCACAGCGCTGCATGGCTGTAGTCTTGGCCCTGGGGATGTGGAGAACAGCGGATCCCTGGGGGCTGTCTGGCCAGCCTAGCTGGTGAGTCTTAAGTCCTAGTGAGAGACCCTGTCTCAGAAACAAAACACTGTGGGAGGCTCCCAAGGAAGTATTCTCACCAGCCCCACACACAGAGAGATAAAGAACTAAACAAACCAGAACAGTCACAAAGAAAGCACACTCCCTAAAACAGAGGCTTGGCAAGGACAACTTCAAAAACCAAAACTCTTATAAGACACTGTTAGAAGAACCAAAAAACAAAGAGTAGCCCCAGAGGATGCGTTTCAAAAATCACAAATTTGATGAAGGACTCTTACATTGAGGACATCTTTCTCAAGAGCTAATGCTAAGAAAAGACCACAGCAAAATGATGGCCAAAGAGAGTAGATGCCTTACTGAAGAAGAAAACATGGACTGAAAACTAGCATCGGCTAAGAGGCCTGACACCGTTCATCTGCAGGAAATGCAAGCAAGAGCCCCAGGGCATGTCCCTCAACCCTGCTCTAATTAGCAGGTAGGAAAATGACCAAGTGCTGCTGAGGGTGGGGAGGAGCTGGACACAAGGCTGCTGAGATGTGAAAGGGTAGAGCCACGCTGGAGAATGGTTTGGTAGCTCATTCAAAACTGTGTGCATGACTAGAATGCAACCCAGCAGCTCCACTCCTGGACGCTTATTCCAAATGAGCAAAACCACCTGCCCACTGGAAATGTATACACATGACCATGGATGTTTTCTTTGCAATAGCCTGAAGCAGGGGACAAGCCAAGTATCCATCAAGTGAGAAGAGGAGGAAGATGGTATACAGGGACCGTGGGGTCACACTCAGTAGTAAAAAGAATAACCTACTGATACACTCAAAATGTGACTGCATCTCAGAATGCCTGAGTAGTGTAAAAGCAGCCAGGGGGAACGAGGAGCATCCAGTGCCTGAGTCTACCTCTGTGAACTCTGGAAAGCCAAAGTAGCCTGTGGGGAAGCTATAGATGTTACAAAGGATCAAGAGGAGACTTGAGAGCCAGGGTGCTCCTTGCCAGGACTCTGGTGAGGGTTCCATCAATTGACATGTTTCCTAAAAGCTTGTCGAACCACGTACTCTGAATACAGCTCACTTGTTATCAGTTAGAGAGCAGCTTCTTTTAAACACTTTAAAAAAAGATTTATTTACTTTTATTATAGGTGTGTGAGTGGTTTTTTTTTTTTTCTGCATGTATGTATGTGCACCACAGGCATGCCTGGTGTCAACGGAGGTCAGAGGAAGTTGTCAGACACCTTATAACTAGATCTCAGGAGGTCATGGCTGCTGTACTGGACCCATGTCCTCTAAAAGAGCAGAGAGTGTTGAGCCATTTCTCCAGCCCCTTAGGTCCCAGCTTCTTAAACTGAGGGTTAGAACCTGACATGGGGTCCTGTAAATGAATGTGGATGTTGTTAAAAACAAAAAACAAAAAAACAACAACTTTTATTAAAAACAGCAGGAGAATTCTGCTTGATAGCAAATACACACACACACACACACACACACACACACACACACGTATTCAAAATCAAATACCTGATGAGTCTGAGGTGTTTCTGGCTATGCTGGGTTGTGGTGTCTCAGGAGCTCACTGCAGCCTCCCTTCTGAGCATACAGGCATGTTTACTTCATGCTGGGCATGCTGCCACACCATACAAAGCCAGCAAATGTTTCCTGAAACACCCTGACTCAGTGTCGTTCACAGGCTGTGATGAACTGCAGTGTTTTCACCATGTGTAGAAGGCTTTCTGCTCTTATAGAAACATAATGATTTAACTATAGGAAAAGTAGATATTAATCATTTTCCTCAGAGCATTCATCGGCATATATCAAGCTATCATGTCTTGGACTTGTACTGTATTAGAATGTTTTATTTTAAAAATGGTTATTTGAGCGGCTGAGTTGATTTTCAGAAAAAAAAGAAAAACTACAGGTCAAAGTCCTGGATGAACACAGGCGTGAAAATCCTCAATAAAATACTAGCAATCTGGGTTCACCATGATCATGGATGGGTTAACACACACATCAATAAATGTAATAAGGTAAATAAATGGGCATAGAGACAAAAATCACACGAGCATCTCAATAGATGTGGGAAACACTTTGACGAAATCAAATGTGCCTTCATGATACATGCCCTAGAGAGAATGGAACTGTAGGGAACACACATGAATGGAAGAAAGGTTACATATACAAATAAATAGAATAAAATAAACCGGTGTGGGAAAGCCTTGAGAAGCTAAATATAAGCATAACATGTGACAGAGCGTAGACAACAGGATCCCAAAGGAGGAAGCAATCCCATTGAAATCCAGAACACATCAGGGCTGCTTGCTGTCCCCATTTCCTTCTAATAAAGTGCTCAAACACGAGGGAAAAAATGAAGGGGAAACAAATAGGAAAAATTCAAGCTTATCCTATTTGCAGTTTAAATGATATCCATGAGATCCCACAAATTCCACCTGAAAAATCTAGAAACAGCAATTTCAGCAAAGTGGCAGGATACAAAATCAGCTCACAAAACCTTACTTGAAAAAAAAAAAAAGTCTTGAAAGGTTTAGGAAACTCAGCAGCAAACACGCTGAGGGGGAGATGGGTCATAGACACATTTCTGTCCACAGTGGACAGTAAAACATCTGGGAAATGAACATTACCAAGGAGGTGAAAGACGCCTACAGTGAAAACTTTAAATCTCTGATGAGACAGATTGAGAAAGACACTAGAGAACAGAAAGACATCCCATGTTCATGGATTGGCACAGTTAAAATTGTAAAAGTAAGCCTTCCGCAAAAAGCAATTTAGAGATGCAACTTCAACCAAAACCTCCACAACATTCTTAACAAAAATAGAATAAAATCTAAAATTCATAAGGAATTACAAAATATCCCAGATAGTCAAAGCAACCCTGAGCAGAAAGAACATGCTGAAAGGATTATCACGCCAGATGTTTAGGATATGTTACAGAGTCACAGCAATAGAAACAGTACAGTACAGTCACAAAAACAGGCAGGAAGGCCAATGGAACAAAACAGAAGACCCAAACATGAGTACTTGTACCTCATGTGATATTTGACAAAGATGTCAAAATCACAACAGAGAAAAGAAAGCATCTTCAACAAATTGTGCCACAATGCATTAAAAAAAAAAAACTATAGTGTGCTGACATGCAGAAGAATGAGATTAGATCCATATCTAATAAAATGAATACTGAACAGGCAAAGGCCTCAGAGCAAAACCTAAAAGGGTTAAACTGACAGAAGAAAACATAGGCGGTGTCCTACAAGATACAGCTGTGGGGACAGATTTTCTGATAAGACTGGTTTCTCTAGGAATTAAGACCAACAACTGACAAGTGGGACTTCATGAAATAAAATAGCTTCTGTGTAGATAAGGAAGTAGTCAGCTGGAAGAAACGCAGAGGATGGGAGAGAAACTTTGCCATCTACACATCTGATGCAGGATTAATATCCAGAATAGGTAAACACCCATTCAAAAAATGGGCTATATCTTTGCTCCGGTGCACTGCTGGGGAGAGGGTGGCCTGCAGAAGCAACACAGCTGCTGGGACAGACTCCTTATCTGGCTCCAGTCATCCAGCACCATTCCCGCCCGTGGGGAAAAGATATGGGCCTCGAAGATATGGGCACAGGGAAAAAATTTCTCAATAGAACACCAATGGCTTGTGCTGTAAAATCAAAAATTGACAAATGAGACCTCATAAAATTGCAAAGCTTCTGTAAGGCAAAAGACACTGTCAA
>NC_034606.1:37740569-37741757 GCF_900095145.1 Mus pahari
GGGGTATAGGGAACTTTTGGGATAGCATTTAAAATGTAAATAAAGAAAATAATAAAAAAATGGGCTATATATCTGAACAGAGTCTCAAAAGACTCAATAAAAATTGCTAAAAAAAATTTTCAAAAAGTGTTTAACGTCCTTATCAATTAGAGAAATTCAAGTGAGAACAGCTTGGAGATTTCATCCCACCCTAGCCTGAATGGCAAGGATTGGCAGACCCCTCATAACAAATACTGAGGGTAGGGAGCTCAGAAGAAAGGAAGCCTGCATCTGCTGTGAGTGGCACTGCAAACTGGTCCAGCCGCTTGGGAGATCAGTGTGGAGAACACTCAAAAGGCTAAAGATAACCCTACAGTATGACCCGGCTATACCACTCCTTGGCAGATGCCCAAAGGACCTGATATCCTACTCCACAGACACTGCTCAGCCATGTTCATTGATGCTCGATTCACAATAAATGGTGAACGGAAAGAACCTGAATGTCTTTCAACTGATGAATGGATAATGAAAATGTGGTACAAATGTACTATATAATACTATTCAACTGTAAAGAAATCATGAAATTTACAGGTAAATGGGTGGAACTAGAAAATATACTGAGTGAGGGAACCTAGACTCAGCAATACAGACACCACATGTACTCTTTTCTCTCTGTTTCCTCATGTCAAGTCTTTAGATGTGAGTATACAACCTGGAGTAACTGCAGAAACCAGAAAATTAAAAAGGGACCATAGCCTTTGAGAGCTCTAGAAAGAGGAATATTAGCAGGATACAAATGAAGAGGGGAACAGGAAAATACCAGGCATAAGAAATCTCCTTTCAATCTGTTAGTCAGGAAAGTCTAAGAGTATATCTTAACAATATAGACTATTGCTGTTGTCCTTGCCTGCCTCCCAGAAGTTGACTGTAAGTCCCTATTGCCAGAAGCCACCACGTGCTTTAGACACAGTGCTCAGGTTAACTGAGCTGCATCAGATCTGAAAGCCTCCACCAGGAGACTTAGCTTTCCTAGCACTAGAAGTTGCTATGCAGACTTCCAAGAGCGGGAAGCAACCAATAGTCCCCTGATGCAGGAGCTAGAGAAAGTACCCAAGGAGCTGAAGGGGGCTGCAATCCTGTAGGTGCAACAACAATATGAACTAACCAGTAACCCCTGAGCTCGTGTCTCTAGCTGCATATGTAGCAGAA
>NC_034606.1:37742082-37768558 GCF_900095145.1 Mus pahari
GGGTATAGGGAACTTTCGGGATAGCATTTGAAATGTAAATAAAGAAAATAATAATAAAATAAATAAATAAATAAATAGTCCCCTGATGCCTATGCCCAGCATGGCAAAATGTCCCTATAGGTACAAGAGTAGCAGGGATACCTTTTCCATAACCAGTAGCTGTCTAATTAGACTTTAGGCCTACTCTGTCATTCCTGGTACTGATTAACCTAGTCAACTATCTGGAGCTGCTGAAGCCATGGATCCTACAGGAGAACCTATTACCATCACTTTCCTAAACAAGTATAATTTCTAACTGCATTCTGGATATGTATCTTTATACCCATAGATAATGTCACTCCCATCTCTCAGCAAACAAGCTTCTTTTTGCAGCAGACTAAGATCATTGCAGAAAGCCACAGCTGGTAACAATGAAGACAATAACAACTGATCATGGCCCCCACTGATACATCTACCATACAACCCCTATACCTAAGGCTCAGGGACCATAGCTGAAGAGTAAGAAACAGAGGACCAAGAAGTCTGCCTTGAGATTGTATTCTCCTAGACAGGGATGCTACACCATGAGACCTCAAGAAGATGGCTGTCTGAACAAGATCCAAACAATGACACTAACTGACATGCCTATAAGGATGGGAGAAATCTTATAGGGCCTCAGTGCTAGAGGAAGAGACACAGGCACTTAACGACTGCTGAGAGAGGAATAATTAGTCTTCCCCAGGGATGCGTCCTCTAATTGATTGTCCAATGGCAAGTGGTGGGCCTAAAAAACATTATCAATACAAGCATCCTGGAATGGACCTAGCAGGCTGCATTTGTGTATTTTTGGATATATATATATATATATATATATATATATATATATATATACACACACACACACAACAATAATAATAATTAAGATAAGGACATGAATGAGAGGCGGGGCTAGGGAAGAGATAACAAAATTATGAAAGTTTGGGTTGGGATTAGAATAGAATTTCTGAAATGGCCCTGAACATCCTTCTGCCATTTGGTACTATGTGTTTATGTAAAGTGGTGTTCTCAGCACGAACAATTACAAAATCAAGATTATCAGTCAGTTCTGAGAAACACTGAGTGTGCTCTATGTCCTCCGGCATTAAACAATCTGCCAAGGTTTAACTCTTTATGTAAACAGCCATGCCCACCTTCTCAAATTTGCTTTTGACTTTAGCAAACAGTAAAATTATATGTGTACGAAATAGCTGCTTTAAATGTTGAAAGGAGCCTGATATGGCTGTCTCCTGAGAGGCCTTGCCAGAGCCTTACAAATACAGAGGCAGATGTTTGCAGTCAACCATTGGACTGAGTGTGGGGTCCCCAATAAAGGAGTTAGACAAGGGACTGAAGGAGTTGAACGGGTTTGCAACCCCATAGGAAGAACAATATCAACCAACCAGACCTCCCAGAACTCCCAGGGACTAAGCCATCAACAAAGGAGTACACATGGCTATAACTGCATATGTAACAGAGAATGGCCTTGTCATGCATCAATGGGAGGAGAGGTCCTTGGTACTATGAAGGCTCCATAGATGCCCATAGAGAAATCGAGGGCGGGGAGGTGGGAGTGGGTGGGTCAGTGGAGGACACCCTCATAGAAGCAGGGGAGGGAGGATGGGATAGGGTATTTCCAGGAGGGAGGGAAACCAGGAAAGGGGATAACATTTGAAATGTAAATAAAGAAAATATCCAATAAAAAAACCAAACCAAATGGCTGCTTTAAAATAAACTTCATTTAATTTATTATCAGTAATTTTTTCATTTCTCTCTCCCTGTCCCTCTTTCTGTGTGCATGCATGTGTGCATGTGTGTGCGTGTGCATGTGTGTTTACCAGGTAAAATACGCCATGACTGGAAACAGTTTAAGATACCTTGACATACACCATCACATAGCCCTAGAAAATGCCAGATACCACATCAGCTCTGATAAGATCACATGCTCAGAAAGGGCTGGGTTTGTCCAATGAAAGCGCCAAGCTGACAGGTGCCTGTGAGCATGCCCAACTGGTATGGCCAAGGCCTGGGCCACTCACTGTTGAGAGGTAATGGCACTTCTGTGTGTCATTAGTGTGGTCTGAGTTGGGAAGGGCTGTGAGGAGAGGGCAGGACAGAGCTGGGGACAGCGAGCGGTGCTCCACTTAGCCTTGCTGCAGGCCTGGGCATTGTGGGGATCCTAGGCTTTCTTTCTGGACGTCTTTTGCAAGGCAGATCTGGAGATGCCAGGATCCAGGCCTGCCAATCTTACCCCTCCCTCAAATCAAACCTCAGAATGGAAGAGGTCCCCACTCAAGCTGAAACATAAATAGATCAAATGAAGGACACAGATATCATTTACCTTTCTGCAAGTCGTCATCAGGTACACTGTTATAAAATTAATGACTAACCTTGGCTTTAATTCTTATTTTCAAGTTGAGTATGTTTCTTGGGAGGCTCCCTGCAACTGAGCTGGGTCCTACATGTTAGTGTAGTGGTCACGGACAGTCTCTGCCCAGGGATCAGGAGATGCCACCCTGCCCCAGCCACCACAGGACATCTGGTCTTTGATTTCATCTCGGATAACTGGAGGCAGGTTCCAGAGAACAGAGTGAGTGAGTTTTGATTTGGCCTTTTCCTCAGAGCTACTGTCAGGACCAGACTGGCTGGGGTGTGCGAGCTTAGAAAGGCCAAAGGCTCTTAGGGGCTAAGAGAAGACACCAGTCCTCCTCCTCATGATAAATAACACACCACCAGCCAACCACCCATGGGGCCACCCCACAGTCACCTGCAATAGTGCAAAGGTTGCCAGATTCCAATCCATGCTGTAGCCAGGTAAACTGCTTTCTGCTCTGAACTTGTGTCCCACTGGTAGGCAAATGACGAGGCCCAGAGCAGAGATGAACAGTGTGGTCAGCCCACAGCGGCCTTCCCAACCCCCTCCTGCCTGGTGCCCCAATTCAGTCTTGCCCTGGTAGCTGGTTTATATAGTAGCATACACTGGAGGAGGGAGGGTGGTGGGTTAATTCTAAAATTTAACTTGCTTTCCTTTTCCCACAGGGAGAAAGAGTGGGAACAGGTTTCTAAAAATAGGCTGGCTTGTCAAAACTGTTAAGGATCAGGCAGGGCGAAGATGCTGCTGGGGGAGAGAGAGAACACTGGGGCTGCTGTGGAGGGCTCCATGCAGGACCTTCCCCAGGCCACAGCCCTGGGGCTCCTGTCCCTGGCACGGCCAGTCAGGATAGCCTGCTGCCCTATGGGCATAGCGACCAATTGGGTGATGCTGTCGGAGCGTGGCACGGGGACTGCAAATGGCTGCTGATGACTGCTGTCACAGCAGAAGGATGGGACGGTGGGGCTGCTCTATGTCAGACGCTGCCCTGGGTGTGCTTTTTCTCCTCCCTCCCTCCTCACAGCTAGGCGCGGATGAAGTCATCATAGCTCCACCATCAGGTGATATGGAAGAGCTCAGAGAGGAGTCTCTCCGGGCATCCGGCTAGACCATGGGCGAGTCAGGCTACAAGCCTAGTTCCTCCGAGGCTGTCATGGCGCTCGGCGGGTACTGCTTGTGTGTGCTGCCATTCCCCGCTCCAGTGCCCTCCCGGAGAGCCCGAGGGTTGTGTCAGACCAGGACGCTCCTCATGGCCTGTTTTCCTCTCCAAGTAAAGAAGACACTTCTGGACGGAAGAAGAGACGTGGGGATGGGGCAGGCCAGGGGAAAGAGGGAAATTTCAAAGTCATGGCTACAGGAGAAGCCCCAGCACACACAAATCAACTCGGCAGAACCCATAAGTCAAACTAACAGCCCAAGCCATCTTGCCTTCCCGGGATCAGAGTCCAGCTGGAGGCCCTGTGCAGATCTTCTACAGGTTACACCTGGTCCGGGGGCATCTTGTTTTTTTTTTAAAAAAAACCAAACACAGGCTGAAGAGATGGTGTGGCAGCTAACCTAACGTACTTGATATGCAAATGTAAGGATCGAGTACGGATCTCTAACATCCACATCCACGTAACAGCTGGGTGTGATGTGCCTGTAACTCCAGCTCTAAGGGATGGAGACAGGAGCATCCTTGAGCTTACTGGCAGACAGCATGGTAGAAATGGTGAGCTCAAAGTTTGCTGAGAGACCTGTCTCAGACCATAGGCTAAAGAGCAATAGAGGACTCCCATCATCAACCTCTGACTTCTACATGTGCACACACAGGTGGCTAGACAGACCACACATGTGCACCCCAGGGAAATAGAAATAAAGACTCAAACACTAAGCACTCCGTTCTTCTGGAGAAACAACGAATGCTTAAGACATAAACAGACTGCAGAGTGAAGAAACACAGCTAAAAAAATCAGCATACAGGTTGATCTGCATATCACCAAAGTGTGCAAAAGGTCCCAGAAACACCAGGTTGGATCTTTTTGGATTAAAAACTCATGGGTCCCTCCCAAAGGAGTCAGCAGGCATCCCTTTCATCTTCACAAGAGTCTGGTCTCCCTGTCTGGTGAGAGGCGTGACCCACATCTGCCCAAACAGTATGGAGCAAGAAGTGGGGAGGGACTCTGCTCTCAGGTCCCTAAGCCTGCCCCAAGCTCTGAGCTGCCTTGGAGGTGCTGTGGGCCATGGATGAAATCATAGGGACAGAGACACGACCTAGGCCAGGCATACTGCCCCATCTACTCAATTACCACTAGTCACCACAGTGGACTCAACACACCTGTCTTCCTATGTGTGGTTGGATGCAGCCTCAGCATGCCCAGGTGACATACGTCTCAACTCTATAACAGGGAAGGGTGGCGCCTTGGGTACTTCCTCAGTGTCCCTCACTTCAGACTCATCAGCCACGGGACGCTAGATCTCTTGTCCGGCTCTGAGCTGGAAACAGGGCTAGCAGAATCCACAGCCACTGCTCACATGACTGGCAGGGATTAGGGCTGGATATGCTGGAGTCTGAGTGCCCAGACCCCTTCTTGGAGTCATCTACAAGCTTTGGCTCTCGGCTCTTTCGTCTCCTAAGCTAGGGTGGAGGATAAGGACACCTGAGACTCTGGAAGCAGACAGATGCAGAGAGCGGGAGGGCTGGCACAGTTGTGAGAGCACTGTCACTGAGGGGAGAGAAGCAGCCACCATCCTGAGCTGAGTCCTGTCAGCCAGCACACTGTCTTCACTACCCTCCTCTGGAAACCAGTAATCGGATTAGGGGGAGCCTGCTGCCTTCTTCCCACTCCTCCCAACCTGTGGGGAGGACATTTGTAGTGGGTTCACTCCTCTCAGTAATAGAGTTATTTGGGGCCTAGCTGGGCTGGAGAACATTATTACCACGTGTCACTGTCCAACTGGAACAGCAGGTGTCTGCTGGTGCATCTGTGGAAAACACCCACGGCACAATCTCTGCATCAGGACACACGCATGGGCAAGGACACCAAGGAAATTGAATCTTACTGCAAATTAATGGCGTTAATGCCCATTATTAGGCCTTGAAAACAGTCTATTTTCTGAAAGATAAGCTTAGCCCTGTTTGAGCAGGAACTTGAGCACTCTGCTAATGCTAATGCCAACCGGCTTGTCTCTGCTAATCAGATTCAGAAGTTCTGAGCCTATCGATCGCCAACATTTTCCACAAGATGATCGGAGGCCACGAAGGTGTTTTGCTTCCCAGCAAGGCCCATGCCATGGTGGGGGCATGTGAGCCTGTGGCGCCACTGTGTCTTTGCTGATGCCATGTTTTATCAGTCACCCATGGGTGCCACCCTAGGCTGGGTACACAAAGAAGCCTGAATAGAGGCCCGGGTGTCCCTGTGCTGTACTAGCTTTGGGAAGAGAGGTGTCTCTTAGGGATGCCTGCAAGGTGAGTGTATGGAGTTGCTCTAAATACCACTCTCCTTGTTCTTAGGAGCAGCAACTGCTCTCCTCGCCTCGCTTCCTCTTCCCCTTCTCCAAAGCACCCCAAGTCAGGATATAACTCCCAGGCTTCAGAAGCCTCAGGGTTCATGTGACTCTCATTTTAAGGGGCTAGGACATGGCTCGGAAAAAGGCAGAGGATCCAATCAGGGCATCTTGGATCCTGGAGGAAGCCCCGCCTATGCTGTGAATCACCTGTTGCCAGCCCACTGCACCTCCCTAAGATGCAAAGAGCTCCTCTGTAAACCCAAGGTAGGATATCACTGGGAGTACAGAGTCAAGAACTAGCATTGTCCAACACCTTTTAAGTGCCAGGAACTTGGATGCCATAGCCAGCATAGTCCTTTCAACGCCCTAGCAGGAGAGGAGGTGTTTGCAGGGACAGTGGCAGGTGCAGAAGTTCACTCTACCCAGGAGACTCATTTCTATTCCACCCGAGACTCAGAGAAACCAGCACCTGGCCCCATTCTCGCCCTGGCTATGGTGGGGTTAAGAGAGAGCCTCAGGTGTCCGGATCAGTGCTGATCATATCTCCCTTGGTGAGGTCTGCGGACTGTTCTGACCTGATTTACCCAGTTATCACCTTGCAAGGAAGGGGGGCAGTGTTGAGAAGCCACTCCTGGCCTACAGGCAGCCTCGTGCTCATCATAGATATAGAGACCTCCAAATAGTGCCTACGAGGTGGCCAGATGGTGTCCTGGGACCCGCTAGCCTCAGCAGCCTGGCCTTCTATGCTCCAAACACAGCCATTCCCGGGAGCCCCAGGTGGCTTAATTGCTAAGCAATGCAGCTGATTGGATCTGTAATCAAAGCAGGCCAGGGAGAGCTGCTAGGGGCAGCAGGAGTTGATTCATCAGGAAGTGGGTATTCTGATGAGCACTTAAGCCCAACATTTTGCATCAGAAGGCACCCAGTCATCTGAAAAGCCATCCACAAGTCAACCTGGCATCCCAAAGTCCACAATTAAAGTGCTGTGGAAGGTAGTAAAAGACATCAGAGGGTTCTCTTAGAGTGGGGCACAGACCTCTGGAACTGAGATCCATGCACACAGAATCCAGTTACTGGGCTAGGATGGAGCCTCAAAATGGCATACATGAAACTGGGATCCAAGATTGTTAATCACTGTGTATAGTCACTGAATGAGCACAACGTGGAGAAGGTAGCTAAGTTCAGACTGCTGTCATTAAGAATCTGACACTGTCAGGGGTTAGAGAGGTGGCTCAGCAGTTAAGAGAACTGATGGCTCTTCCAGAGGACCAAGAATCAATTCCCAGCACCCACATGGTAGCTCACAACTGTCTGTAACTCTAACACCCTCACATGTATGTACATGCAGGCAAAACACCAATGCGCATAGAATTAATACAGAGGGAGAGGGAGAGGGAGAGGGAGAGGGAGAACCTGACACCCTCTCTGAGAGCATGAAATTGGCTTGAAAGAGGAGAGAAGGGGGGGAAGAGGAGGAGGGAATGGGGAGAGGAGTGAGGAGAAGTGAGAGAAAGGAAAGGAGGAGGAAGGAGATGGGGAAGAGGAGAAGGAGGAAAGAGGAGAAAGAAGAGGAAGAAGAAAGGAAGTATAAAAGGAGGAAGAAGAAATGGAGGAAGGAGAGGAGAATGGAAGATGGAAATGGAGGAAGGAGAGGGAGGAGGAGGAGGAGGCAGCAGCAGTGGCTTTGTACAAGGCACTTTATTGTTATAATCTGTTCATAAAATATGAATATATTTAAGCAGAATCCTGTTCTGCAATAATTGTGGGGCCCTGGGCCAGTCACTGAGTGATGCTAGGTTCAAGGTCTTTATCAATGGAGGAGAGGACCAGCCCCACAGTCATCCCATGGGCTACTGGTTCTGTTCCCTCCTGGGCCACTGGCTCTGCAAGCTGTGTTTATGAGCAGGGAGCAGCAGGGGACCCCACCCCGCCCCCAACACACACACACATCAGCACTTCCCAGCTAGCAACCACTTCCTGAACTTTCTATTAGGCTTCCCTGTCCTGGACATCTCACTGAAATGTGTTCATAAATATGTGACCTTCTAGGGCCAGCTTCTTCTACTCACGATTTCAAGGCTCATCGGTGTCACAGCATGTGTCATGCACTATCCCTTCCCATGGCTAATGATATTCCCTACAGGGGCCTAACACCTTTCCTTTACCCATTCATCGGCCTGAAGAGAGACACTGGCACTGTGTCCACTTTGGGGCTCTCGTGATTAGTGCTGCTAGGAGCATCCGAGTACATGTCTTTGTGGGAGCTCATCTCCGTTCCTCTGTAATCCAGCAGCAGGGCTGCTGAGTCTCTGAAGGGTGGCACTGTGATGGGACTCTGCAGGGCTCCCTGTTTGTTTTCTCACCAGCACTGGTGAGGGCTTGGCTTCCTCAGCAGCACTTGTGTCTGTGTGTCTGTCTCCTGGATCCTAGCCATCTCAGCTGCTGAAAGCTATGATCTGCCTGTGGGGGCTGTTTGAGTTTCCCATATGCCTCATGAATCACATTGGGTTCCTGGCCATTTGTATTCCTCTTGGGAGAAATGTCTACTCGGGTACACGTTTACACTGGTTATTTGTCTTTTCTCCTAGTGGTGCATTAGATCTATCTATCTATCTATCTATCATCTGTCTATCATTCATCTATGTAATGTCATATATCTAGTAGATACCATGATTTTAAATTTTATCTATTATTGTGGGGTGTGTGTGTGTGTGTGTGTGTGTGTGTGTTATGTGTTGTCATGGTGCACATACAGAGGTCACAGGACACCTTTGTGGAGTCAGTTATCTCTTTCTACCTTTACATGAGATCAAATTTGGGTCATCTGGCTTGTGTGGCAAGTGTTTTTACCAGCTAAGCCATCCCTCCCATCACTTAACACCAGATTTTTATCAGTACATGATTTGATTGGGTTGCCTTTCATCTTCTTAATGGTGCCCTTATGTGAGAAGTGTGGACACGATGCAGTATCTTTCCTATCAGCAGGTCAAAGGGGACAAAGGAAGCTGCACTTTAAGCACTAGGAGAAAGTACTTCCCGAGCAGCAATTCCTGAAATCAAAATGTGTGCTCAGGTTTCAGATTTTTTTTTCTAAATGCCACGTTATTTGGCCAGTTATATTAAAATGTGAAGCTGAACTCTGACCAATCGGAGTGAAGATAAAGCCCCAGCAGACTCCCTACTCCTTGTGTGCTTGTTTAACTGAATGGCATGCCTGTGCAGCACTCTGCAGACGCGAACGCTCTGCCTTACTGAAAAACTTTGGATTGTGTGGTGACTTGGTTGAGATCCTAGACCTGGTGTCCACAGACAGGCCTTATCCATGGTCAGAGGTCTTAGTAGGAAATGCTGTGGCCGGCCCAGGCTGCTATCTATATTGAATATGTCCTTCTCTGATGAAAAGAGGAAGGTAATGAGTGCCAACATAGTCGCCTGGGAAAGAAAACATTCAACTGGACCAAATGGAACAGCAGATGAGCGATCCCCTAAGGCACAAATCTCATGAGACAAGAATGAGGTCCACTGGGGCCATGTGAGGGGTCTCTGAAACGTCATCATTGGAAGGCTGAGAGAAGCAGAATCTGGTCCTAGAATATGAACAAGGTCTTTGTTTTACAGTAGGGGTAAAGAAGAGAGGTCTCTAGAACCTCCATAATATCAGACTGTAGACAATCATATAGAGCAATGCCTTAATTAGTGATTGATGGGGGAGGACCCAGCCAATTGTGTGTGGTGCCATCCCTAGACTGGTGGACTGGACTTCTATAAGAAAGCAAGCTGAGAAAGTCACAAGGACCAAGCCAGTAAGCAGCACTCCTCCATATACCTTCCCTCACTTCCTTTGATGTGGAAGTATAAGCAAAATAAACCCTTTCTCCCCTAGTTGCTTTCGGTTTGATGTTTCATCATAGAAATAGTAATACCAATACAGATACTATGAACTAAGCCAATGGGGAGCAATCAAGATACAAAGAACTTAAGGTCCATGCCATCAATTAAAGGAACCCACAATGAGACCATGATAGAAAGGGGATTCCAGACAGAAGGGAGGCAAGAACAACTCCTCATAAAGGCAAGAGAAAACACCACCCTCGTGACTTTTGAAGAGGAATGAGGGGGCCGTGGGTTCTATAATCTGAGAGACTCCCACCAAGAGCCCTTGGTAAATTTAGTGAAACCATCAAGGGAAGAAACACCCACTCTGATAGATTCTGGAGCAAATTGCTCTTCCTTGTCTCCTGTCTCTTCTCTCCACAGACAACACCTACAATTTTCAGGAGTTAAAAACCAGGGTTTTAGAACTTCTGTATTAGAAGGTACTATAGTTAGACATAAAGAGAGAAAAACCTGTGTTCAGTTGTTTCTAGCCCTAAAGGAAGGACGAATCTCTTGAGACGAGACCTAATGACTCAGTTGAGGCTAGGACTACAGATAAATAAAGCTGAACTTTGTAGCTCCTCATAGCACCTAACTGCTAAAGCAGAAGGCAGAATAAACCGTGAAGATCGGGCAAAGCCAGGAAACAGGAGGAAAGGACTAAAGGTCACCCCATTCAAAGCAGGCCTCAAACCCCAGGGGAACTGGCTAAAAGGAAACAGTACAGTATTCCTCAGGGAGGGAGAAAAAGATGGTTCCAATTATCAAAGGTTGTCGTGATGGTAGACTTCTCAGCCCCTGCATGGCCTCTCTACAACACTCCAAAACGCCCTGGAAGAAAATCAGGTACAACTGGCTCGGGATCTGAGGGTTATAAACCAGATCATCCAAAGCAAGTATATAGTGTCACAGCCCCTCAACCTTCTCATCAAAGAATTCTAATGATCACAAATGGCTCCAACGTGATCAACTTAAGGATGCTTTCTGGACTTGTCCTTTGGCAGAAGAAAGTAGGGATTTGTGTACTTTGGGATGGGAAGATCCAGTTGCCAGAAACAGCAACAGTACACAGGGCCTGTCCTTCCTCCGGATTCACAGAAGCCCCTGACTTGTTTGTGGATGATTTATTATTGTCAGGGGAATAAGAGAATGAATGACATTGTTAATTCAACAATAGAATGATTAAACTTCTTGGGAGAGGAGGGACTTGGGGGTCTCCAAAATGAAATCATAATTTGCAGGAAAGGAAGTGGAGTTTCTGGACCATCTGACCAGTGAAGGGGCCAAAGACTAAGTTCAGAATGGGTGTACAAAGTAAAACCCCACTCCCCCAAACAGAAAGAGAACTTAAAAAAAATCTTGGGGCTGGTGGGGTACTGTAAACTTTAAACTGACTTTTAAGCCACCCAAACCAAAGGTTTGTATGGCAAACTCCTTGGTGGAGACCCTGATCTCCTCCTGTGGGAAGAGAAAGAAATGAAAGCTATAGAATCCTTCAAACAGGAAATAGTAACTTCCCCAATACTGGCCTTGCCCTCTCTACAAAAGCCCTTTCATCTTCTTGTGAGTGTAGGAAAAGCTACCACCCTTGGAATACTACTCCTCACTGAGCAGAGCAGTGTGTCAACCTCTGTGGCTGTTTAACTGTGAGCACTCCTCATCGAGTAAGAATGATCCTACAGCAGAAGGCCAGAAGGTGGTTAGCCGAGTTGAAGATCCTGGAGAGTTTCTATTCTTCAAGAAAAAGGTGATTTGGTTGTAGGCAGTGATAACTGTTTAAATCCTGCTGAAGGCTTCCTAACCAGAGGGAATCCTTCTGTATCCACTGAAAATGATTGTCTAGATTTGGTTGAACTAAGGTTAGGTCTGTTTTGAAGGAAGGGAGAGAGGGAGGGAGGGAGGGAGGGAGGGAGGGAGGGAGAGAGAGAGAGAGAGAGAGAGAGAGAGAGAGAGAGAGAGAGAGAGAGAGACCCAAACAATGTAAAGGTGGGTCCTCCCATATAACTCAAGAACAAAGACATAATAAATGTTCTGCAATTAATGGAATTAAATTAAAAATTACTGAGTGTGAATGACTTTCAAATAACTGGTCAGTTCATACATGTGAGTTATACATATTAAACCAGATCCTTACAGAAATAACGGGAAAGGAAGTGGTGTGCACACCAATCCCAGGCATATATTTGGAGTGGTTCAGGCTTTGAGCAAATGCTGGACATAAGTGGGCTAATTAAGAATAAAGGAAAGGATTTTATACATAAGGAACTGACTCCCCAGTTATTAGAAAACTTACAACTGTCCGAGGAAACTGCCATGGTCTGTGCCCTGGCATCAAAGGGGATAGAGCACTGAGGTGCAGACTGGCTGATGCAATAGCCATAAGAAGCTGTGATGGAATGCAAGGTTTTCCTGTTAATATCATCTCTCTCCTCCCCTCCCAGAATCTACAACCACTCCAGGATAGGGACTAACAAAACAACAGAAGGAAGCAAGCTCTTCTGAATGGAGGGCAATGCTGACCAGACCAGAAATTAAGAGATTGAAGTCTTGATTGCACGGAGTGAATAATAGGAAATTCAGGAAGTCATTTTTAGGACGTAGGGATCACAAATGTTGTGTGGCCAGCCACCAAGTCAATAATCAGAATGTTTCACAAGCAACAAGAAAGACAGGGAATCCTGGACTTCAGAATGATCTATAAGACCGTATGGAAGTACCTAAGAAGAAATGACTAAAATCCTCATGCATTCTCATTCCCTGGTGCCACAGGCAACCATGTAACAAATCCACTCTCACAGTCAGTAGCCAGAGATTTGGGTGACTGGATAGCTCCAACCATTTGCTGCTACTATCCTAAAGATCCCACGAGGCCTTGTACAGTAACTAGGACTTTCCTGTTCCTTAGTATCCTCCTTCCTCCAGGAAATTAGAAAGAATGAATCTTAATGACAGATTACAGAGCCTGAATTGCCTTGAACCATGTGTTTGTTTTTAGTTTTGTTTCCAATCCACATAACCCCTCAAAAGGACCCAGGGCTGTCTCCTCATGAACCACTGTAACGGACTGTCATACCTGGGAAAGGGCACTGGCCTTCCCACCGTGGAAACTAGAGATCAGTGTTTTAAAAATGACATGTTGGGCCTCCACTCCTCTCCGCTTTCTCCTAGATTACAAAGCCTCTTCACTCAGACCCTCCACTTGAATTTACAGCTCATCCCTTCCAACCTGGGAACTGATGGCTGATGAAGAACTGAAGAGAGACTAAATTGGAAACTACCTGGGAGGCACCTTTCTGGTCCTGATAACTACTGATGGCTCAAGGAGATGGGACATATTACATCCAAGGGTGGAAGGCTTCTCATGCCAATGTCCAAAGAAGATGGACAACCTTAGCTCAAAGGGATACTTTAAATTAAAACTAAGACAGGACAAGTGTAAACCTGCTTGTTATGGGGCAAGATAATGGGAAATCTGTTGATTGGTGCAATTAAACAGTCATTCTGCTAACTATTCAGTTTGATAGTTCTACCCTCCAGAAACCTAGAAAGAAATAGAAACCTTCTGGGATAGACAAATATACTTGTCCCAAGTCCCCACACCCTGAGTCTTCTCTACATCTGGAGTACTTGATATACTTCCCCTCTTTCTGGCATTGTCCTTAGACATCTCCAAGAAAATATTCAAATAGTAATGGGAGACACTCCAAGAAATTGCCAGGGCCTCTAGTGCAACCCCTCCTTTGAATAATCCAAGAATTATACCAAGAGCCACCCATCATGAGAACACAAGCCAGAAGCACTTATGTCAAATCTGGGGAATATAGAGACATCCCGGGAACATAGTTCTATTAGTTTGGTTACTCAGCCTAAAATCCACCTGTAAAGTAGAGATTCCTAATGATGAAAATACCTCTACTAAATATAAGTGATAGATAAAGATTTAAGACACATTAGAAGTTGGAACTGGGTATGGGGAAAATGAATACCTAGTTGGATCAAATATTCTTACAACTCATTAAGTAAGAGTGACTGTTGGGCTTACTCTATGAGGAGGCCAGCAGCCCAAGTGGTTCTATTCCTACTCTAATGGATGTTCAAGGCTGATACTCAGATGGACTTCAGCATCCCAGGGGTTGAACACATGCTATCTCTTGTTTTTTCCGTTCCAGGCCACAAAGGAACTGAGAATTATTTTTCCTTCCAGGTAAGAGCCCATTGCACATTCTACCTAGAAAAGCTGGGGACAGGAATTGGAATTCTTGGGGAATGTGTCTGGAAGTCAAGGCCATATTACCTTTGAGGAGACACAGCTGAGCATTAGCGGGGCAGATGCTGCTGGACTGTGGGGGCTACTGATGGAGTGGGACTTGATGCTTTTGTCTAAGGCTATTGCTGTCAAGCCTACCAGAAGTCAAGCCCAAATTTCTCCTAGAAAAGAGGAGCTTGACTCTAGTACTAATCTACATTCCCAGAATAGGCTAGGCATCTCAGGAAAGACAGCGTAATGGTCTTTTTCTGACAAGAGAGGGTGGGAGTTACATTCATCCCCAGAAGAAGCCTGCCTCCTGGCCCTGGGAAGAGAGGTACCTTCTCCTCTGTTAAAGATGGATTTGTGCTCATGGGTTGGGAGACTTCATTTTATTTAGGATGTGCAAATTCACTCAAGTTGTCCAACAGATGCAGTCAGGTCTCTGTCCAAGGTGCTGACCCTTCAAATCATATGGAAATGCAGGGGACTAAAATGACCAAAAGCTACACAATGAAGGCAGAGTGATGCAACGCCAGGAGCATCACATGACATAGATTTACACATATGCCCACAGAGTGTTGAAAGGCGTCCTTGATAAGTTTAAGGCCAAGAACACAAGATCATCAAAGTTTGGCTCAGTGCTGTTCTGCTGATCTAACATAAGCAAAAAATATTCCAATCAACAAAGATTAATGAATTACACTAGACTTTAATTTGTGAGCTACACTCTATCTAGGTATAGCAGACAAGTTGGGCGTCACCATGGTGTGAGAAAAGATAAGCCCTAGACATTGTATTAGCAGAAAATGCAGTGGGGTTCTGTGTGAGGGAGGGCAGGTGGCTACTGTTACACTCTCATTACTAACACAGCTCCCAATGGCACCATTACAGAGGTGCTTCAGGGACTAATGATTCCATCCAATGAGTCAGCTGGAAACTCAGCAATAGACAGCCCATTTACCAATCTTACAGAACAATGGTTTGGAAAATGGGAAGGGATAACGACCTCAGTACTGACCTCCTTTGTTACAATCCCCAGAGTCATGAGGACAACCAATTGTTGTGGGATCCCACATGTACAACGACTAGCCCAAAGACTAACTGAAAAGAGCTGTGACAGCCAATTTGGCATTAATGAATACCTCAGAACAGAGAAGTCTGACAGTGTTAAATAGACTTAAGGAAAAGAAGATAAATGTGTTGTATAAGGGGAGGAGTTATAAGAAATGTGAACAAGGTGCAATATCCTTTCTATCAAAGGGTCAAACAAGACAAAGGGACCTGCATTTTAAACCGGCTGCAAGACCCTCCTAAGCAATTCCAGGGATTAAATTTGTACTTGGATTCATTTTATCTCCCTAAAACTAGTGTGCCCTACATTAACCACTCACATGACAACATGGGGCCAGTAGTTAATCAGAATGGGGCAGAGGACCCTGGCCTTAAGAATAAAACCCAGTGAGATGCCAGCTGGGTGGGTTTGCTCGCCTGAATGTCCACGGCTGTACACCCTTCTCCAGAGGGCTCTCTGCCTCGCTGAAATACTCTGGATTGTATCATCAGTCTCTTGAGACCTTACATCGACTTCAAACGCCTAGAAACACCCTTAAAATTTATTTTTATGACATTTAAAGCAATGGCTCTTTCTTTGCTTATATGTTTAGTGTCTACCTAGGGGCTATAGCTAAACTAAAGGCCACAAAGACCTTACACCTATGCATTCTTCCGAGAGTTTTATACTCCATCATGTAGATTAGGGTATTTGGTTAGCCTTGTTCTTCTGCATGTGGATATTCACTTGCTCAAGTGCTGTAAAAATTCCTTTTCTTTTTCTATTAAATTGTTTTGGCACCCTTGTAAAAAATTAATTGAGCATAAACAGAGCTTATTTCTGGAATCTGACTTTCGGGGCTGATTGAAATCTCCATTCTTATGCCAATACCACACTTGGTTATTGCAGCTACAAGCAACAACTCTTTGGGACTTGGAAGAACAAACTGTCCGATTCCGCTCTTCTTCAAGATTAATTTGGCCATTCTTAGTCCCCTGCATTTCCATATGATTTGAAGGGTCAGCACCTTGGACAGGAATCTGGCTGCATCCGTAGAGCAACTTGGGTGAATTTGCACATCCTTAATAAAGTGAAGTCTCCTAACCCATGAGCATGACTCCATCTTCAGAGGAGATGATGGCACTCGCCCTGGGGCCAGGAGACAGGCTCTCTCTCGGGATGGTTACAGTTCTTACCCTCTCTTCTCAGAACTAGACTATTATGCTATCTTTCCTGGGATACCTAGCCCATGCTAGGGCTATAGATCAGTGCCATTGGCAGCTGTGATTATTAATAAACAA
Source organism: Mus pahari (assembly GCF_900095145.1). Classification (NCBI taxonomy): domain Eukaryota; kingdom Metazoa; phylum Chordata; class Mammalia; order Rodentia; family Muridae; genus Mus; species Mus pahari. Next base: position 37,758,435 of record NC_034606.1, read on the forward strand.
CTTGAAAAAAATCTAGAATCACCTTCAAGATGGACCTCTTCCCATGCCTGTCTGCTAACTGAGGTTGATAAGACCTCCCAGTGTGGGTGGCACCATTCCCTAGGCATGCACTGAATAGGCAATGCACACATTCATTATTCTCATTTGTCTATGGGTATAACATGACCAGTGGCTTCAAGTTCCTGATGCCTTGATTTCAATGTCATGATGACTATAATACAAAAAAACCTTTCTCCTTTAAGTTGCTTTTGTCAGAGTAATATACTCAAAGACAAAGGAAGAGAAACTGATACAGGAGCCATCAGAAACAAGTGGCTTCCAAATGTGTCACTGGAGTGTTCTATGGAGTTGGCCACAAGATACTCCTGATTCCATTTCCTGCAGAGGGTTCAGGTGTGCAAGCACCCCTGACAAGCCACAAACCAACCCACCCAGGGTTAGCTTCTCTAGGATCTATGACCACAGCACCTTACCTATACCACCCGATTCCTAGACAGGAATTTGACAAACACAAGCAGTAGTGGTCTTTAGCCTTCACAGATGGTAATGATAGACAAGATCTCAAGATGTACCTCTCCCTGGGCAGACAGTAACACTATAGTATGTCCCACCCATGAACTCATGTAGTCAAGTCTCAGGGGAAGATTCTCAAGGTGGGGAGTTAAGGCTCAATGGAGGCAGAGGAAGGCATCTCTGCACCATGCACACAGCAGAACACACAGTAAAGTCAGACTGCAACCCCCCCCCCCAAATCCCTCACTATCTCTGAGCATCACAAAAAACTATCCAGAGACATCCAGTAGTCAGTGCCCTGCGATTGGCCCAAGTTTTATGAGTCAATGTTTATGGGAAAATATTACAGGTGTCACACTGATATGCACAGTTTTTTTGTAGTCTAAGTATTTCTCTGGACAAAGGTGGCAGTTGGGGGAGAGGAGACAGGTATGATTGACCTACCTCCTAACTGCTAGGAATTGTGAAGGCTCAAAGCTGGATAAGTGGCCTCACTTCCTGAGTCCACTTATCCAGCCCCTTCCCAGAGCAAGAGAGGGGCAGACTCAGCATCAAGAAGATGTAGTGCTCTCAACTCTGCCTAAACCATACCTACCTGGAGGCTGCCATGCTACCACCTTGATGATAATGGACTGAGCCTCTGAACCTGTACGCCAATCCAAATTAAATGTTGTCCTTAAAAAAAAAAAAAAAGAGTCCACAGACTCAGTGGTTCTGCCATACACACACATCAGTCATACACCCAGGAGACATGCTCAATATACCTTGGCCCCAAGTTCTTTGCTCTCTACTTGCTGAGAAAATGGTGTCTAATATCTCCAGTGTGTGCCAGGCATAGCACTTGACACCTACTTCTGGAAGGCGTACCTAACCTGCTCTCCTCTTCAGTGACAGTAAGCTCACTATTCCTAGGTTGTGTGTGTGTGTGTGTGTGTGTGTGTGTGTGTGTGCGCGCGCGCGTGCGTGTTGAAGATAAAACCATCCAAAATTCAGAGTCTATGAGAGTAAGCATAAAATGAGTATTTAGTAGGCATGGAAATGGCTGGCAATTCTTGACTGAAAAAGATCAACCATAGCTGGGCAGTTGTATATTTAATTCCAGCACTTGGGAGGCAGAGGCAGTTGAGTCTCTGACTTTGAGGCTAGCCTGGTTTATGAAGCAAGTTCCAGAACAACTAGAGCTACACAGAGAAACTGTCTTTGGGTGTGTGTTGAGGGCAGGGGGGAGACCTGAGAAGCTAGCCTCAGAGAACTAAGTGTGAACTGTAGTCTGCTGGGTGAGGAAGGAAGGCTCATGGTGTGTTTCACAGCAGTGGAAAGTCCACTCCAAACTGGACTGAAATCCAAGCCTTTGGGTATCTAAGAGGATAAGAGCCTCATTAAGGACAACTTGCAATCATGTCACATCTGTATTATGGCACCTTTGGAGATAACATGTGTACAGGTCTGGGCAGAATGAAGCTTGGACTCCTTAGCATCGGGGCTCTGAAGTGAAGTCCAAAAAACTGGAAAACAAAGAGCTCTCTGCATTCTGGGAATCATTGCAGATGCCAAAAAGAAACACTCAGATTTAACCACCACTATCCTGTGACATGGCTAGTTCTATTCCCATGCCAACAGGAAGAAACTGTAGACTTTGACGAATGAATAATGGTCTATCTTCTAAGGGACATTTGTCATGCTGTATACAGCATGGCTTGGTGGCTCTCTCCCTTGTTAGCAAAAGTGTAACTGGGGTCCTGGCTGGTTTAGTAATTGATAGCAGTGCAGTCTCTCCATCTTCTGTCTTGGGAGTTAGCACCAGGTTCAGAGAGAGATCCTGACTCAAAATAAAAGGTAGAGAATGATTAAGCCAGACCCTCAATGCTGACCACTGGCCTCCTCATAAGCTTGCAAACATACACACACACACGCACACACACGCACACACACACACACACACACACACACACACACACACACGACACTAGAAAAAGGGAAGAGAGAACAAGAATAAACTTTGTGAGACTTTAATACACTAGAAGTTAAATGTGAAAAGCAAAATAAACTTTCTGAAAGACAGAGAAGGAAAAAACAAAAGAAATTTAAGGTATATTCAAGAAGATCCAACTGCAAACCATAGACATTGGAGAAAGAGGAAAAGGGAGGAAAAGTGATAAAGATAGCATAAAAGAAAATATTCTTTTCTAGAATAACCCACTGTGGGCTGAAAGGTGAATCTCAAAAGGCTATCACCAGGCCACTTTCCTTGAAATTGCAGAATGCTGGACAGTGAGAAGGTTGTATCACATACTCCCCCAGGGAAGAGAGCAGGCCATTAACAGAGCCTCAGTCATCAGAAAGTGGGGTGTAGGAGACATCTCCACAACAGTGTTGGACGATCTTTACATAAGTTATTTATTTTTGAAAATTAAGAGATGTAATTTTTGGAAGACATGGGCAACACTTTCAAAATCCTAAGTGAGAAAGAATTCCGAATGCTAAACTCAGCCAAATGATCCATTAAGTCTGGGAGATAACGAGAGTGCCTTTTCCCCAGACGGCCGATGTTTCAGAAGTATACTTTGTCTCATGCATCAGAGGACGCGCTCCAGCCAGGCAGAGCCAGTAAGCCTAGGAGAGAGATAGAGTGAGCCACTGGAGGGTGGCACAAAGGAGAGACAAAGAAAAAGAATGAGAGAGGGGGCATGTGGCGGCGGTAGTGGGCAGCATCCCTCTGGCAGACCTGAAGGACAGCAGCTACCCAGGATTTAGACCTGGGGGAACCTGAGAGGAATCTACAAATGCAACAGGCACTCACAGCTTAGCCAATGGGTGTGGTGGTATTGAGAGGGGCATCATGGCTCTTTTGGGAATTTCAAGGAAAAATTATGTAAAACTCATAGAAAAACAAACAAGAAGGAACAGGCAAATATATATATATATATATATATATATATATATATATATATATATATATATATAAAACTATCTGAGGTTTAGAATATAACTCAGTGGCAGAGTTTGTGCCTGGCATGTACAAAGCCTTTGGTTCTCAGCTAAATAATCTCATAATCTAAGTATGGTTGCTCATTCTTGTTATTTCACTGTTTGGGAAGTAGAGGCAGGAGTTTAAAGTTATCCTTGGTTACATACATACAGGGTGAGACCTGTATTCCACATTAGCTCCTTTGAGGTCTGCACCCATCCATCTTCTGGCCTCTCCATAGCCAAGCTAGCAGAACCATTGCTGATGAGGCTTCTCATCGGCCTGCCTCCTTGTAACCCAACTTTCTCCCAGTGATCATCATAACTGCAACCGTGGAGCTAGCTTAAGGCTTGCCGGAAAGGTATGGGCCTCCTGTCCCATTAGTCACTTGCTGTTGCATTTCTCCCACCATGCTCTAGAGAGGAGACAACTTCCAGAGCCTTCTTTCTGAAGGATGACTGGCTCCAGCTCTCAGAGGGGCTCATGGTAATAATTCTGAGACTTGGTGCTCTGCAGGGCCAGGCTAGAAGATAAGGGACCTGCCCATGGTCTTTACAGGCAATGCCTCTGAGTGGAGTGAGGCCAACAGCCACCTGGGAGGACTGAAGACTGCCTCGTGGTCCAGGATGTCCCCGAACACCTGGAGCTTCCATCACTACGGTGAAGCTGGGCAAGCTGAATTATGTACCTCTAGCATCCATGATAACGGCTCAGTTCCAAACAGCATTTCCACTCTAGAGGCAAGGGGGCAACTGTGATACCAAACCAAGAGACCACAGCTACCAAGGAGAGGTGGCAGGGGCAGGGTTAAAGCCTGCAGCAGTGCCTTCCCCATGCCAATGGCCTTCCCAGAAGAGATAGAGAGAGGGAAGCCAAATGGCCGCTGTCCAGCAGCCTGATCAGACACGGAGCTCCCAAGGAGGCAGGAAGGAGGAAGGTGTCACAGGCAACCCCAAGGCCCTGAGGCATGGTGACACAGGAAAATACAGGGGCCCCAATAAAAGCCTCCATGGGAGCTGGTCTTAAACCTCAGCCCCTTCTGGGAGCTGTAAAACTGAGGCTATGGGTGACCAGCATGGCTGGGCCATACAGCCAATGAATGGCAGAGCTAAAATCAAAATGTAGCAAACTCCTAGAAAGGGTCAAAGTTGTTCACCCATGGCTGGAAGACTGAACTCCACACTGGGAACTCCATTCACCCATGAGTTATTCAGAACCAAGCACCTGTGGCCCCTCTGCACCCATGGCCACTTGTGACCCACAGTTGGCACCATTCTATTACGAATCCATCAATAGGTTCTCCATTGGTGTCATTTAATTACTTCTCTAGTGTTCCTAAACTAGCAGTACTAGGCACCAAACATTTCATAGATGAGCTTTTTGGATGCACACCCCATCCTCAAACCATTAGAATGGTGTTCCAATGACTGCACTGCCCCAAGGACCAAAACAAAAACAAACAAAAAAAACTATCATAGGTGCTATACACAACTGTACAGGAACTAAATGGTAGTAGCATCAAGGTGGCATGATCATTCAGAGAAGAAAGAAAACAAATTGGTCCTGATGGAGCAGACTGAAAATATTATCAGTGGGAAAAAAAAATGACTCAAGCTTTTGGCAAAGCCATGAAAACAAAGTCAAACAAGACAACAGAGTGGTGAAATGAACCGGCAGCACACACGGCAGTTTCAGTTCTCAACCTGGGCCATGAGTTCCTTCTAATGGACAAGGGAGAGAGACGGGTAGTGGAGTAGAAGAGCGAGAACACAAACAGCCAATTGCAGAAAGGAATATGCATGATCTGCTGAGAGATGCCTGACCTCACGGGGAGCCAGGGAAATACCAACAAAGACAACAACTGTGCCCATCAGATGGCAAACCATGGGAGACGGAGAAAGAGCCCACAGACAAGGGCACAGGCAGACCAGCAAGTAAATGGCTACTATGGAATCTCTGGAGGCATGCTGGACAAGGACCAGATAACAAGCAGCCCATGGATCGACAGCAGCAGTATCCACTTTATAAGGCAGACATGTTTCATACATGCAGACATACGCCTTTGTGTGTGTAGGTGACAGCCAGGAGTTAGGGCTGTTGAGTTTCTCCTCTGAAGGCAGACAAGGGAGATGGCGGGGGAGTGGATCCATTTTACATGGCTTTGTGTTACTTTACCAGTTACCACGAGTGGGGATCCTTCTCCCACTTAAAAAGTACAGTTAGTAGTGAGTGTCTTTTAGGAGCCTTCTAGGCTGAGCACCAGCCGCACAGCAGGCCTGCTGCACGTGCTGCCATTGCTTCTGGGCCCGTGAGCCTGTTGGGGCTTCTGAGGAGAGAGCAGCAGATATCAGGCCCTGTAACAACCTGGTAAATAGGAATCAAAGTGGGAGCAGCTGTTGTTCTCCCCATGGAGCACTGCAGTGAGAGGAAGAATCACAGAGCCATGCTTGGCTATTGGCTGAGCCCAAATTGTTCCTCGCTCTGAGAATTCATTAAGTGGCTGAGCAATAAAGAAGAGAGATTTGAGAGTTCTTTCTCAGCACAATGGCTTGGCTTCTGCCCTGGCAGCCAGGATGGCTTTATCAGGACCCATGGACTGCTGTGCAGAGCCTGAAGCTCTGACCCCTGCTTGGCTGCTCCAGCAGTCCTGTTCATCATGGTCCAGTGGGAGCAAGGGGAGAGGAAGGATCCACAATGATGTGTATACGTTTTGCACGTGAAGGACACTCTGAACCTGGACCACAGGACAGGTGTGCTAGAGATGGCCCCTCAAAACTGGAGGGGTTTGAACAGGTTGTGAATAAAAAAGAGGCTTTGCCTCAACTTCAGAGAGACCAGAGTGGGCTGTCATGTGCCAAGGCAGCCCACTGCGCATGAGCATGAAGCTACCTGTACTGGTGTCCTCAAATGGTCACCTTCTTCACCAGCAGGACTAAATCCTTGGACATGGGGCCATATGCTGCAGAGGACTCATCTTATGCTGCCTATCTTGCTTACCTTGGACAGCCATCACAGAACACCATAGACTATGGTCTGGAGGGCACGGATGGGTCTCTGTGGTTCCCAAGGCTGAAGTTCAAACAAAGTGATACAGGGCAAGTGTCCCTGGTGAGCCCCTCCCCCTCGGTTTGCATAAGGTTAGCTCACCCTATGCTCAGTTTATGCTGGGCCTCTCCTTGAGGCTTGTATACCTCCGAATGCCTTATCTTGCAAGGCCACTAATTCTTTTGGTTGACAGACCTATCCTAGGACCTCAGTTAAGTTCAGACACTTCCTTGGAGGTCTGTTCTCCAAATACAACTGTGGTGGGTAGAGTTTCAATATGTAATTTTTAGGGGGGTAGAAACCTTTAGTCCATAGCCACCCTCTCCTGTGCCTGGTCACCTCAAAGATACAACGACAGGGCTTCATTTCTCATAGAAAAGACAGTACTAGGTTCGAGAAGTGGCCTGACCTGGACAAGAGAGGGGAGGGGCAGATGGAGACAGGAAGTCAGGGGTCCAGAGGGATCATCTAGGGCGAGTCCTGGCTAAGGGCCAGAATACTTGTAAAAACTCTGAGTGAGTAGAGGAGCCTATAGCCAGAAGTGGGTGAGGAACCCAGAGAGAAAATAAAAAAGATCTAGAACGCCATGCTATTGAGTTTAGGCTTCAGTCCCAGGAAAGAGGTGAGACTCAACCAGGGGCAAGATGACTCTAAGCTCAGCAAATTCCACCATGTAGCTAGCTTTAGTGGCCGGGGCTCCTTACCTACTCTAGGCATGCATGCCATGTCAGCTAAAATGCATGCTTACACTTGGAGGACCTCCTCTGGGCTAAGTTTGGGAGCTGTAGCTACCCAGTTCTACCATCTTTGTCCAGCTACTGCTTCAGTAGGCACAGCTCCAGAAATGACCAGAGAAGCTCACCCCTTCAGAAGCTCCTTTTCTGCAGAGATGGGTCACCTCAGGAGAGTGGAACATTAGTAGACTGGGCTCTTGCCAGCCTGTTGGCCTGATCAGACCTCCATCCACTCTGTCTGGCCTTTCATACCGGCTCCTTCATGAATAGGAGGTTCCTGGGAGAGTTAAGGAGAGTCAGACTGCCTGCTAACTGTTAGGTCTGTGGGGACAAAGATAAACCCAGGCCTCTACCAGGAAGGATAGATCAGGAAAAGCTAACAGGAGTGCTTGCATGTATGAGGTAGCCTGCTTTCACTGAGTTCAGAGCTTCCTGGGGATAGGTTTTATTCTCATCGTATACAAAAACAGATCGAAGACTCTGCAGAGGTCACTTGGAAACTGGCCAGACTTCAGGCCATTTTTCTGGATTTTGGAAATGGCTCTGAGAGATTAAAAAAGGCTGGGCAGTTGTGGGGGATATGTTACACAATCCCCTCAACTCAGTTTCCTCGTCTATAAACAGATAGGTGGCAAAGCAGACAGGTCACTGTGAGGCTTCTGCGGCTGGGTTCTGTGCATGCTTCTGAGGCAGCTGCACTCAGTTTGTTTTTTGCCGTGGTGATGAAGTACCCTGACAAAAGCTACTCAAGAGAGTTTCTTCCCGCTCACACTTCTAGATGGGGTGTGGGACGCCACGGCAGGAGAGGCATGGGAGGAGGAGTGGGAGGCTGACCCATCATACAGTAGGTATCAGTCCAGCAGCAGGGTGCAAAGAGGACAAGGAAAGCTCAAAGGCTTCCAGAACCTTCCCGGGTAGTACCACCAGCTAGAGACCAAGTATTGGAATAAACAAGCCGATGGGTACATTTCACATTCAAACCACATCCATTTCCCATGGTCACCAGGACCCCGAAACACCTTGAGGGCAGGTGAGACAGTGGGAAACAGAGCAGATGCCATAGTGGATGACATCTACCAGGAGTGGGGATGGGGTGGGGTGGGGTTCTGACATTAAAGAGTTCAACAACAGACTCTGTTTACGAGAAGATAGGTCTAGTTTAATGAATGGATTTCTTCCTTCTGGGATCCTTAGAGCTCTTCGTATGTTCACTGAGTCGCCAAAGGGATGGGTGTGACCATCGTCCCACAGCAATCCCTGGGGGTAAGGAAGGAGCTGGTACTAGCGCAAGGGCTTTCCTTGCAAAAGTGAGCTGGGAGCAGTAGGCAGAACCACTGGGGTTGGGAACCGATATAGAGAGGCAGACAACTCTTGAGGCTGGGGTCCTGGGAGACTGAGGAGTGCTGGTACGAGTCTCACAGCATTGCTTCTTCTAAGGCTATGGCAGCCAGGAAGACCTAAGGCTGACTCCATCACTAGGGTGCTTCAGTTTGGAGGTACATCATTTTACATCTGTGATATCTTCTTCTCATCCCACCCACACTGAGTTAGGGAAAGGATCAGAGAGGACAGTGGATGCTGGAAACATCTGGGATGGAAGGCTTGGTTGCTATGGGGTTACTAACTCAGGAGCCTGTTCACAGCAGAGCCGTCCACTCACCCTAGACATGCCACTCTGAGCACATGGGCTTCTAACACTGTCTTCCTTCCCACTGAGCTCCAAACAGCTTTGAGTGTCCCAGAGTTGGGAGCAGTGGCCCATCTGGGAGGATGGCAAGGATCTTGTCAATGGGTCTGGGATCCTGATACGCAGCCAGGTATGTGGGCCTCAGAAAGGCTCAGAAACCAGAGTCCTCCAATAGTGCTGGTGGCTGGGGCACAGGCAGCACTGTTGCCTTAGGAGGCCAGGGTCCTTCCTCCCTCGTATTCCATGGTGATAGGAAACCTCTGGTACCAGATACAGGTGTTTAGGAAGGTCATTCTGGACGTTGGGGGATGGGCAAAGGCAGAGTATCTATCCTTGGATGCTTGGGCTGTGGAAGGACAGCACGGATCGGGGCACAACCTCAGCCCCTCCGGGACCTGAAACTCTACATAAAGACTCTCTGCCCTCAATTCTTTGGGGATCAATTAATGTTCCCAATAAAAATGGAAATTTAATTTCCTTAATAAGTTCTGAGGAGAAGGTCACTTCCACCCATGGGAAATTTCACGGCTGGTTGGCTTGTCTAGAGCCAAATATCCTACAGGGCGGGGCTGGCGACTAAAAGCAGCAGAAAGATGTAGACAGCCAGCTTTTCCCAGGACACAGAGCCCAGCAGCCCTTAGAGAAGTTTGCCCCATCATGCTTCTGTAGGGATTCCCACCTGCAGAGGTCCAGCATCTGCCCAGGGCCCCAGGACCAGGACTGTGTAGCCCCATCTCTGTAGCTCTTTTGGAACTACTCTGTTACCTGGACATAAAGAGGTTTACTGGGAAACTAGGGGCCCTGCCAAGAAGCCCTGAAACACTGGAGATTGAAGCTAAAGGCCCTCTTGTGTTAAAGGCACAAATGAGAAGGCACCTGAGTAGGGGGTCTCTGTGTTTGCCCACTTGCCTTCTTGGGCACCCACCAGCTCAAGATGCTCAGACTGCAATATGTAGCTCTGGAGAGCTGTGGCACCCCATCTGCATGTATGCGGCCAGGGACATTGCTGAAGCCAACTGTCAGGACCAGGAAACACTCCAGCTCACACTTATGGATACTCACACACTCACACTCCACAGGTCTTACATGAGATGACATCACTTGCAGTCCTCAGAATGGTGCGTGCTCTCTCTCTCTCGCTCTCTCTCTCTCTCTCTCTCTCTCTCTCTCTCTCTCT
>NC_034606.1:37768618-37791233 GCF_900095145.1 Mus pahari
TGTGTGTGTGTGTGTGTGTGTGTGTGTGTGTGTGTGTAGGGTCTTTCAAGCAGATGGGAAAATAAGCTAGAATTTGCCCAAATGGCAGAGATGGGTACTGGGACTAGAGTTGCAATGTGGGAGAGAGGAGATGGCAGGTTCAAGAAACCCAAATAAAACTTATGGAGAAATGGATAAAGATAGGGTCTGGGGAATCCATGATTTCCAGATTCAATTGATGACCATATGTCTATTCTCCCTCCTCACTCTCTGCCACTGCTTTGGGTCAAAGAAGGCCAAGCCTTGCCAGCTCTCCCTGGCCTGTGACTCATCCATATTAAGTGCCACTGGGGTCTGTTTGATGCCCTCCCAGACACATCAGGTGAGGTTCTCTGGTGCTGGGGGTTCTGAGAAGTCACTAAGGACACAGGGCCACAGGTGAGGGAGGAAATGTAGCTTTGCTTTCCCATGTAGGGATTTTCTTCATCTGTCACAGGTTGGGTGTTTGTCATTTAAGATCACTACAGCAAACTTAGCATGGATCCTAAGAGCAGCCCTCTTAAGTATGTCACAGTCCTATAACACTACATTTCCCACCTGGGCCCTGCCATGGAAGACCTGCATACCAGATCTTCCAGCCTCACTCTTTCAGCCTTACTCTCCAGTCTCATACCCTTTCATCCAAAGAGGTTACTACCCTAAGAGAAGGAAAATGGGAGGGGCTTAAAGCGACCCTAGATGTCACATGTCAGATCACCTAGCTCAGAAATTCCAGTCATGATGTCATCTAGTCTGAGCCTCATCAATACGGATTTAAAGGTCCAGGTCAAAGGTCACAGATAATTTTTTCTATGTATCTGAATAACCTTAAGGTAAATTATGCAGTCGACTGGCATCCTTACTGTCCCTGCAAGAAGGACACGGGAAGGCTGAGCATGGCGGGAATCCCTGTGTGGTGCAAGGGTGAGAGCTAGCAGATACAGTAGGCCCTGAGAGCAGGTAATAGTCAGTGAGGAGCTGAGGGGGCAGCTGTAGAAGCTACCGCTGTCTTCCCTGGATCTCAGATTATGAGCACACGGAGTGGACCCAACAGTTCCACCTGTGAAGCTGGGCCCTCCACCAGCTGGGGTGTGCACCTGAGACCTGGTCACCTCTATGTGACTGACAGGTCTGGGAAGCTGTGAGTCGCTGGGGTACCTTCTCTGGCAGGTGTGGTGCAGAGCTGTGCTCTTCCCTCTCCTGCTTTTCCCCAGCACCTGGCACTGTGTGGGCCCACGGTGACAGCTACCTGCTGGGCAGTGGCTGGCACACAGAGTTCTGGACTCTCCTTGGAACTGGCCCAGAACAGAACATCCACTGCACTGCACGAACGGTAGCTGCTTTCCCCTACCTTTTCCCTACCAGGCTCCTTTGTGAGCTCTTTAGTCTCTTGCCCCACAGCTAATCTAGGAGATTGCATTATCCATTGTTCTGGGGGAAAAAAAGGCAATAATGTGGCTCAAGGCCCACTGATGGCAGTCAATTAAAGATAATTGTTCACATTTTCTACCAAGTGGATTAAAGACCAGGCTCCACTGGGGGGAAAAAGAAACGGTGAGCGAATTGGAAGCGGTCCTTCAAAGGAGGATGCTGGGGTCTCTTGACCTGGATCTAAGGCATATGATGGATACCTTTCACTGAGGTGCCCTAGGTGTCTGGCACTAGTCTGAAACTTCTATTAAGGACAGACCTAGGAGGTCATTTACTGCATCATTTTGTCTCTGTGAAATTGCTGGCCAATGAGTAACTTGAAGGAACCCTACCTGGTCTTAGAACTGTCTGTCCTTGACACCTGAGGACCATGCTGCTGGCCCTTTCTGCTACCCATGACCCCCTGCCTGACCTCCAGCAAGGGAGCAATAAGTAACAGATCATCGGTGCATACACAAACACTAGCAAGCTGATCTCGGATGAGGCTCCTTCCTGACCCAGCCAGAAATGCATTGAACATGCTCACCCTACCCAACCTCAAAGCCCAGCGACTCAGTCCTGCCGTTTCAGCTGTTCCCCTCACAACCTGGGCTGCCTCTGCAGCCAACTGTCATAGTATGCCAAGCATTGAGAGGGTGTCACCACACACTGATGGCTGGGAAAGGTCCAAATTAAAAATTGAAGATAGGCTTTCTACTTAATGCAGCTCACCACGCACCATCCAAAAAGTGGGAAAGCCAGAATTGATTATTGGGAGTAAATCATCTGTATTCTGCTGCTGTGTGAGTAACGTCTATAAAAGACAGTCCCACTTTCCCTTCTATATCCTCTGCATGATTACCTACAGATCAGCATGGAGACACCACTATGGGCGTCTTCATCTGCATAGACAGTGTTCTTTGTCTGAGCATGATACAGTTGTAGGGACTACTGCATAAGAGTATATAAACACAGAGAATGTGCAAACACTCCAGGATCCTCACTGCCACTGGTTCTGCACATGTACCACTTTTTAAAGCTATCCCTGTGCTGATTTCTTGTAGTCATTATGTGTGCAGGACACAGGGCAGCTACAAGGGGCCCAGGCTAGACCCAACCACATGGAATTCCATGCCTGGAGCTGCAGTCTGTAGCCTTTCTCCATAACTCCACCAGGAGGATACCACATGCACAGGCTTCCTTGCATGTGGACACGTATGGGCTGCTGTGGCTAAAAATGTGCTGCTATCCAGGAGTGATGTTTCAACTGGCCTGCAGGCATCATGACTGTGGTTCCCGGGAGGTTCTGTGAAGAGGACTGAAGAACAGGCAGATACCTGGTTCCTACACTGTGGCACAGAGGCCTGTTTAGCATCTGTGCATGTGGAGTTGTGACTCACAACACAAATATGCAAAGAGTGGACAGAGCTGCTCTATTGCCTGGTTCATGCACTAGGACAAAGGCCTAATGGCTAGCCAGCCACAGGGTGTGTGGCTGGCCAACTAACATGCTCTCTCAGCCTCCCAACAGGCTTTAGGGCACACAACAGAGATCATCTGAGCACTCAGGAGCCAGGAGATTCGGGCAGAGGGAGATTATGCGGCTGGCCAAGAAGGCAAGTCTCTTGACAGATGGGGTTGTAAGCCTGTTGGGTCCGAACTAAAACACTATGCACTTCTCATTGTCACACAGGAGAGAACTTGTTACTCTGTGGGCACAGGAGGAGGGTAAGTGTCAAGGAGAAGACTGAGAGGAGATGAGTGTGACAACAAACACAGGCTGGGCTGGGATTTAGTTAGAAATAGAAATGGTCCCTAGGGTCCTGAGGCATACAACACACAGTCAGTTTGCCAGGATGACCACAAAACAAGTAGCATAAACTATATGGCTTCACAGAATGTCCTTCTAGAGGCTGAACGTCCCCGATCAAGGGATCAACAGGAGCCTGGTTTCTTCGGGGGCTTCTCTCCTACCTGCTTACAGGGTCTTCCCTCTGTACAGTTCTATATCCAAAGTATTTCATTATTATCATGTATGATAGGCATTGGGTGTAGGTATGGCTATCCATAGTATGTGCAGAGATTAGAAAATCCTGTATAGTTGTTTCTCTCCTTCCACCTTTACGTGATTTTTTTGCCAGCTGAGCCATCTCAGCAGTTCCCACACAAATGTCTTCTTAGGAGGGCATTAGTCATAGTGGATTATGGTCTACCCTTGTGACCTCAGTCTGTGCCTGAATCTAGATGCAGAAGCTTTCTAGAGTACAGAGGTAGGAAGTACTTCAATTTGTAAATCTAGGAGAAACCTAGCTCAGCATACAGCACAGAACATACGTATAAACACATGCTCAGACCCCAAGAAGGAGCTGTTTCAGCCAATGCCAAGTGCAGGTCTAGCCTGATGTCACCCAAGGACCCTACAGCCTCTCTGGCCCCCACACTCACACTAGAGGTCAAAGTTACCTGAAGCCATGGGTAGGGTTTCCAGATCCCTATACTCTTTAGGCTGTCAGTCACTGGCAACGGGCAAGCAGTCACTGCCCCAGAGTGTATCAATAGCACCCAGTTCTCCAACAGACAATGACTGCAGGTGGGGATTGAAATGTCAGGGCTGACTAATGGTGGCAGAGTAGATACCACTAGTCACGTCGCCAGCAGTGCTGATTGCCCATTTATGCTGTGACAGGCCTCTGTTGAAAGCCTAGTGTGCATTTAGTGCTTGAAGCAACTCTTAAAAGGCAGGAACTCTTATCCCATTTCAAAAGCCCACAGCTGACATGGGTTGGGAATTGAGCCTCTGGAAGTTCACGTTCAAAGATTGTGCTGCAGGGATTGTCTTCACCGTGGAAAATGGCTGCCCATGCTCTACCCAGATTTTCGTTAGTTCACTGTGTCATGAGTGTCTGGGCTTAGACAAGTACCTGGGGACAAGTTGGGGGTGGGTAGGCATTCCTTGCCATTAATGAATCCTCTTAATACCTAATCCTAACAGGCCGTGGGGAGCACCGCAGCTTATATAACATGCATGTATATACACCGTACCTTATATACGCAACTATGCATGTACACACACACAAATTGCCTCAGTTGTGTGAGATAATTATGTTTTTTTTTCTCTGTAAGAAACTAGAAGGAGCCTCAAACTCAGTCTCATTTGTCATTCCCTGCAAGCTTCTGGCACAGAAAACACCACTCTTGCTGGCTTAAAAGAAAGGAAATTGAGGCCCAGGTGGGCCCACCTGTTTGTTGAGGGTATCTACCTTAAAGGAGGAAGCCTTGTGTACTGTGGGCCTGTGAGAATCACTTGCTCTTCTAGAGTGTGTGACTCATTATTCCCTTTTGGTCTGTGAGAAGTGACCATTAACCTGGCTCTGCCATATTCCACTTCCCTCTGCAAGGTGCCTGTGGCAAGTGACCATCATTTTTGCTACCTCCAGCATCCCTTCCAGGATGTAGCTGAGTGAGGTATTCTGAACCTCTGACTTCTGAGAGGAGGCAGTTCTGGGACAATGTAGACACATGGGTCCCCTCAGGTCAAGTCTGAGATAGCATGATGAAGTTTTCTAAGTGCAGTGCAAACTGCCCTTTATTCCTCAACCGTTCTGTTTGCATGACAGCACTTGATGGGCCTTTCCATAGAGCCTGCTTTCAACATGCAAGAGCTGACCAGAGATGGAAACACCTGGGCTGTTCACGTGGCAGCAGCTTGTAAGCCCTAGACCCAGCTTTGCCCCTGGACGCCCGCAAGCCCGCAGCTCAGGGCAGGTGTGATGTTCTGGGAACTGCAGAGAGACATCTAGTGCTGGGTTGGAAACTGAACCAACATTTCAAACTTCTGGTCAGAAAAGTCCCCAAGGAAGCAGTCTGGTTAGATCTGGTGTCACTCCTGTGGAAGTGTCTCAGATGACCGGGGGGGGGGGAAGACTGTGCTGCTGTAGGACACCTATCAGGGCTTATTGATTGGCCAAAGGATGATGATGCTGCAGGAGTAGGAGCCGGGCAAGAGGGTGGGCGGGGTTGCCTGGCTTCCCAAGGTCAACCCTTAAGAGCAGAGCATTCTCTTCTCTTTGACCAGTGGAAGAGAAGGGAAACACAGAATATCAAAGGATTTAGGCGATGTGGCTGTTAGGAGCTGGCAGGACCCTTGCTGGTGACAACAAGAAAGCCAAAGCCTCAGACCTTTAGCTGCAAGGACTAGAATCCTGACAGCAAGGATGAACTTGGTGGTAGATTTCCCAGAGCCTCCAGGCAAGAATGAGTTTAGCCTTGGAGCACTGAGAGGGGAACCTCTCATGAGCTTGGGACTCCTGGTTTCTCCTAGCTTCACAGTCCTATCAGTGGCAGTGGCTCCCTGCCTTGCCAACATATGCCTACTCGACCAGTTGGCTTAGAAGATGCTGATGGTACCTAAGGCAGCTTCGGAGGTAAGTAGGGTGTGTGTACTGCAGACTAAAGGCGAGTCCTCCTCATACAATGCTTAGGCCTCCTCTAAACATAATATCTGCCCAGCTCCCCTCCCTCCCCTTCCCCAGGGCTGTCCTCTCCACAGAAAACATCGCAACTGGTAGAATTACAAGGCACTCTAGAAAAAGCTGCATGGATGCTGGCGGGCACGACTTTCTCATGAGAAGAGCCAGCAGGGTGACTCAGCTCAGCATCATTCTGTGTCACAGGGAGGAGGGAGAAGGAACGGAACCCCTGTCCCCCACATCAGGAGGGAAGCAAGGCCATATTGGTAGTCAGGAATGACCCCAGAGCTACTGTGCATTAACAGGGATTAGAGAAATGGGTGACATCCATGAAAAGGTGCTGTGGCAGAGGGAGATGCAGGCACTGGTTTGGGATGGCCTAAGGTCACATTGCTGTTTAGCCTTCCAGCCATGAGCAAGGCATGGAGCCTGTGAGCCTCTGGTATAAAATGGAGAGAAAACTAAGATTATCGAAAACAGTCTAAGACTCCTTCACTACCTGGGAGCTGTCGAGAACTAAGTGATGTTCTGTCATGCCAGGGAAAGATAGGAAAAATCTAGGGTAATATAGAAAGTCAAAAAGAGCTCCTTTCCCTTGAGTCTGGCCGAAGACTCTAGCGAGCAGAGGGTCGGGCTACCGAACATAGTTAAAGCCCTTCTCCCTCTCCAGCTGTAACCCTGCAATTTTTGTAGGAATCTCAGGAGAAATTCTATTTATAGGGAAAGGGCACACACTGAGTCCCTTGTGCCGCCCTGCTGGCTCCTGATTTTACATCCACAGACCCACCATACTTTCCTCACAAGACAGAAAGAGAAACATTTGGCATGCAACTTGAGAGCCACCAGAACAATCTACATGGCTGATGCTAAAACAAAGAGTTGTGGCTCTCCCTTGAGGGGCCCCACGCTTGGGTGTGTCTTGATCTCTGAGATTCTCTGGAGTTCACCTATGCTCCCACGTGTGCCTAGCCATTGTCCTTACAGTCTACATTCAAAATAGCTTTCACAAAGTTTTCGTCTCTGCTTGGTCACATCAGCTCAGCCTGAAGTTCTTGTCTGTGTCGAAGCCATGAATCCCACTCTGGCTTCAGTCAAGGTCCCTAAAACTTTAGGGGCATTCTTTAGCCCACTGAGGGTGACAGCATGGTTCTGTGTCTCTGTCCCCTTACCACTGACATCAGGCAAGTGGTGCCAGGTGCTGCTGGTCATCAGCGCAGGGGGTGGTCCTGCCTAAGAAACTCAGCCAAGCAATGGCTTTAGAAACAATCAGTGACCCTTGCTAGCCTGGCACCCCTAAGTCGTCTGTGGCTAAAACTTTAGAAGACCACACAGCTGTAAAGTGCCACTTAGGGAGGCCCTGCAAGGACCAACAGCAGGGAGGGTCTAAGACTCCTTCACTCTCTAGGACAACTGTACAACTCCACCAAATGTACAACTGAGGCAGGAGGCATCACAGCCCTCTCTCAGAGCTTACCAACTGAGGCACAAAGACACCTGCCTCACCAGAGAGTCATTGTAACCACCTGAACTTGGCCCAGCAGGCTACAAAGTTCTTGGTTTGCCCAGTTTCCTAGAGGTGGACAGTTCTTGTTTTGTTTTGTTGTTTTAAATAGGTATGTTTTAATAGGTGTGGCCAGAGCTCCTGGGGCAGAGAAACTCATTTATACCTGAGGGGTCCCTGCATACCAATGTCAGGACATAAAACCACAGCCCAGAAAAGGCAAGAAAAGGCAGAATCCCTGGCACCTGGGCAGCACTGTTTTGGTCTTTCTATTGTGTTTGGCTAGTCAGGAATGTGACCTCTCCTCCTTGAGCCTTGGACTATAGCACCTGTTAGAAGAAGGGTGCAGAGAGGTTGAAGCCACACTCAAAATTTCCCCTACTTGACCAGTTCCTCTGGGTTCCTCGCCTCCTTTTGGCTGACTAGAGCTGCTTTTAATTTCTTTTATAAATTGGCTGTACAAATGCTCCATTTGGTTAATGAATTCCCAGAGCCCGGAAGGTCCCTCCTGGCTCAGGATTCAGGACTGAGAGCGCCCGCCTGCACTCTCTCTGCTCCTGTGCTCCAGGCCTGGGGCCATTGTGCAGGTGCTCGCTCAGTCCTCCTACCTATCTGCAGATCTGCCCAGCTGTAGCTATGCATCTGTGGCCCTCCCCCACCTATGCCTCGAAGATTCTATTCTCATAGCCAAGAGGCATCCTTGCTGACAGCCCTGGGGACATGGTAGAGGCAGAAGGCCCAATCTCTGCTGCTGCTGTAAACCAATCCCAGATGACGCAGGGAGACCCGCAGCCAAGGCTGCTTGCTTTAATTAAGGGGGAGATTGATAAGAGCTGTCAGGGCAGAATGGAGAGACTCTAAGCCTCACTGGCTTGCTGAGACATGAGAGGGAAGGCTGAAGATTAAAAAACAGAAAACTCTCCCTGGAAAGCTCACTGGTAGCTGAGCCGAGAAAACAACAACAGGGTAGGAAACAGTTGTGGGAACTGCCCAGTGGCGCGACCCTCCCCCAAGGTGGCCTTGCCTCGCAGGTTGTTTGAGAAGGCCTCTTATAACTGCCTTTCCACGTAGCCACACATCCACCACAATGCTTTTCACAGAATCCAGAGATGCAGAAATGGAAGTGCCCCCCCCCCCCGCCACCAGGCAAGAGAATGTTCACCTCTGTGTCCATGCAGGCTCCATGTTCTTGCCCTGCCACACATCCACCACAATGCTTTTCACAGAATCCAGAGATGCAGAAATGGAAGTGCCCCCCCCCCCGCCACCAGGCAAGAGAATGTTCACCTCTGTGTCCATGCAGGCTCCATGTTCTTGCCCTGCCTGACTACTTGTCCCCCAAGCCTCGCCCTGCCAGAGGCCACGTGGGTATGGATGGAGGAGGAAGCCAGCTGAAGAGTGACAGCCTGCTGAGGCCATGTTTAAGGATGCTGTGGCCGAGGCCTGCCCCAGGCCTGTGTAGCTCCTTTCTGCCCCTGTCTTTTTCCCACCTGTCTGCCATGGTATACAGACGTGTAGGTGTGCACAACTAAGGCGAACAGACAGCTGGCATCTCATCTGGATTCCCAACAAAGAAGAGAAAACAGGCTTTGCTCCCCAAAAGTAGTCTGTAGCTTGCTCTTGAATCCCCATGAGCAGAGAGACTAAGGCTCTGAGAAATCTTAGCTTACATGTCGTTGGTGATGAGAAAAAGAGACACACTCTTTCAGGAAGCTGCTCCCAGTTAGAGATACTGTATTTCATACACTGAAGAGAATCATGCTTTTTAAAAATGTCCATGTTTGATGGCACTGGTGAAAACTATTAAGTCTGGGCCACCATCTATCCCCCAAGGGGTCAGAAAGGTGTGACAAGAGTGGCTACACATACATACACACACACACACACACACACACACACACACACACCTGGGTTCAAATACCTCTTGACTGTGAGACCCAGGAGTCAAGCCTCTGAGGCTGTCATCTCCACTAACATGGTGTCAGTGTGGGGACCAGAGAGCAGATGACAGAAAAGGCAGTGAACCTTAAGCCTCAGATTCACTCCCCCAGCCTAGCAGAAAGGCCTATACAGTGCCGATGGCCTAAGTACAGATTTTGTGGCCAGCGTGATGTACATATGTAGTGTCTATACTAACAGGACAAGTGCATTGCTTGCAGCTGCTGGGTGCACAGCTGCTGGATGGTGGTGGGAGTGGGGGACCTTAGTCACCGGACTAGGCACCTTATTTCTCCTAAGGCTTCTTATCTTTGCCTTATTTCTCCTAAGGCTTCTTATCTTTGCAAGGACATTTGCCCAAGCCTAAGCTAGGCTCCCTAGCTGGCCAGGGGCAGACCTGAGCAGTGGGGATTTTGCCAGTGAGGATGCTCGCCCCATGGGAAAGAATCCAGAACACGTCCTTTTCTTAGCTGCATGGATCTTCTGCTCCACAGAGTTGCCACCCGGCTCACACAGTCCAGGGAGCCAGCCTAGTTTAGAGAACACCAGTCTCTGGGGGCATCCTGGCAACCACAGCATGTCCACTTGGCTGTCCCCTGATGTTTTCCCACACATACCTGACATTTTAGGGACCCAGCCCCGATGCTGAGGAGGACTCTGGATCGTTCCTTCCTGTCCCTACATTCTCATCATGACTCTTCAGAGTCCATGACATCAGCTCACTTCTGTCCCTCAGTGGAGCTACCAGAGAGCTTTCTTAGGGAGCATGTCTTTCATGCTGTCATGTCTGCTACTGAGAATATATTCAGCGCTGCTCTGCTGCTGCAAATACACTGGGTGACAGTCAAACATCTACTGATACCAATATCCATTAGGCTACTGCACAACAATCATTCTCCTGGTGCTACCACTGGCCATGCCTGTAGGCACATGAGTTGGCTCCATCTCCAGATCACCCCTGGTTCCCAGACTGATGTCTCTAGCCTCGGAGACTCTTCTGGGTGGGACAGAGTCTGGTAGCCATTTCCTTTCCTTCTGAGGGGGGAAGTCCAGCTATCCCCATCTTCGGCAAAGTGCAATTCACTGTGCTCTTGGGAACTAGCATGCATCGGCTCCTGTTCCACAGAAGAATGTCAGCAGCTCATTTCTTAGACATTCACAGCCTGAGAAAATGAGGTGTGGTGGGGACAACATAAAAATTGTCTGAAAGCATGCAGCCCAAAGGCTAGAAGGCCGCTGGCTTTTACCTTCCACAGTTCACTGACTCTGGGTAATACCACACCTGTGCGTCCTTTGTATCAGTGTTTGCTACCCTGAGGCACCCCTGCCTTCCCTTCTTGTTCCCTGAACACAGAAGAGGTTTGCTGCAGACCTGGCTGATGTCACTGTAAGAATGAGTCACTCCGTGGCTCCATTCTGGGCTTTCTGACTCCCTACAAAGTTTCTGCAGCACCAGAGCCATAGCCCTCCTCCTGGGTGGGGGCTGGGCTACTGAACCGGGGCCTGTCTGGCTCTTCCCTCCCCATGGACTTCACTTGTTAAAAGCCACACGCACCCCTGGTCTCAAGGGACCCCTCTGTCTACCCTGACAGGAATACTGCCCAGCTAGATGTCCCATTTGAGAAGCTGTCCTCAATGACAGCAGAACATTAAGCTTCATCACCTCATAGTGCGCCCAGCTCCAAGCCTGTCTGCTCAGTGCTCACCCAATGAATAAAAGAATGAGTGTCTGAGACTGGGCGTGTCTCGGGAGTGATCAGACACAGACAAAGACAGAGAAAGCATACCAGCAGAGATAACAATTTAAACAAGAGGCTGCTGGGGGCTGACTCATCCTTTGAAAATACCCGACATTGGTGGGTAGACTGGTGGGTAGATGTTCCCACTGGCTTAGGCTACACCCCTTATAGAGGAGAAGCCACCCAAACACTTCTCCCCCTCCCCATTCAGGTGGGCTTTACCACATGATGGCAGAGCCCAGGGCCCCTGCTGCAATCTACCTACTGCTGAGGAAAGCCTCTTGGTCTCTAAGGTGTGAACTGGAAGAGAGAAGAGGAAGAAACCTTGAGTCAGAGCCCCTGGGCAACCCCTGGTCAACAAGCTCCTCCATTCAGATAAACTGTCAGAAGTAGCCATAAAAATTATCTTTGATAGGGCAAATAATGTTCTATGAGGTGAATCCTCTCTCTCGAGGCTGGAAAGACCTCCTAGATACCCTTGATATGTCTGTCATTACGTTGTCCTGCTGGCCCACAGGAAGATACAGACAGGCTCCTGTGGGCAGGCCTTAGGCACTCAGATCTCTCCCCTACAGCTGTAGTAGCTAATGAAAATGACACCCAGCAGGAAGGGTCCTCTGATAGCATCTGCCTTGCCCCCCACACCCCAAAGCTTCTCATCTTCCCTGCAGGAACCATGACCCATGACAGAGTTTGGAGTCTGACTGGAAATAAAATGCATTTAAGTGTGTCACAAAGCAAGGGCTAAGCAGGAGGACAGGGAGAGACAGATGCAAGTACCCGACATGGTGGCAGGGTAAGGCTTCCCTGAGGACAGCTGTCCAGCTGATTATCAGCTAGGGAACACAGGGCAGGAAGAGGTGGAGGGCAGTGGGCCACATGGGTATGAGGGAAGAGTCTTGGTCATGAGGTGTGAGGAGGTGTTAGGTCATTTAGATTCTGATATGGGAGCAGGGGACACTGAAGGATTTTAGGGTGCGTGCCAGGTACGTAGTTTAGAAGGGATGTGTACTGTGATCCTCAGAAAAGGGCAGCATGACTAGGGTAGGCAAGCCATGAAGACAGGATACTGTGTGCAGCTAGAGCCAGGGTGTTGTGTTGCTTGAAGATGACAGATGGGCTAAGGACCCTTCTGTTACAAAGCTGAAGAACTCCAAGGTCTGAAGTGACAGTGGCCTTGACTGGCTTTGGCCTTAGCCAGGGACTCCTAGTTATCATTTATCCTTGACCAATAGAGGAAACGTGGGGGCACCCAGATCCATCCACACAGCCATCCTGCCTTTTGCTGAAGGACTCCTGTGTCAATTCTTGCCCATCTAGCAGGGCTGCTTTTCAATTCTATGCATCCAGACGCAGTCCTGGGAACCTAGAAACTAAATTTCTGGAGAAGCAGTTGATGGGCAAGACCCCCAAGACCCCCCAAAAATCATAAAGCGAAGGCAGAGCTCATGTCCTCTAAGCTTGGGCACTTGGAGCTGCTGGTCAGTGCTTTCCTGACCCCGCCCAGCATCTCTAGCCACCAGGGACAGTCCTCTGAGGCGAGAGGGGTAAAAGAGTTCCTCATGAGTCTAGAGGAACCAAGGTGCGAGGCTATGCACCAGTCTTTGGCTAGCACCAGGTCCTGCTCTAGGCAAAGGGGTGGCCGTGGGTGAGCCATCTGACTTCTCTGAACCTGTGGTTGGAAGCAAGTCCACTTTTGTGAGTGCAACCCTTGGAGCGCCAGCTCCCACAAGTAGCATTTTCCTGAGCTCTTCCCATGAGGCTCTGAGCCTTGCTTGGGTTTTTTTTTTTTTTACAACCTCTAGCTGAGATGTGGCCAGATAACCATATCCCTCGAAGAACCCTGTCTCCCCCTGGTTCACTTGTGCTCAGGGTTTCAATCCGTGCGGGGTCAGGGAAATACAAACCAGCTTTGCTCACAGCCTAGGGAGCCACAACTGAATTCATATCCTACCCACTATTTCCTGGCTCTTATTGCTCTCTGTAATTTAGCCCCGACATCCTCCCTGTGCATCGAAACAGGAGGGGACACAGCTGATCTGAGTCATCCAACTGATAAAGTCCAAGGTCTTAACATCCTGTATCCATGTTTGCACACAGATGCTCGCATGAACAGCTGAGCTACCATGTGAGCGTGCCACACCGAGGAGGAGATGCTGTGGTGGTACGGGATCTCTGGGCTAAGTGAGGCAGGCAGAAACACACAGGAAGAGCTATTTCTTTAGCTCAGGCTGGCTTTGAGCTTGCAATCCTTCTGCCTCAGTCTCCTCGTTTCCAGGATGACAGGTGTGCGTCACCATGCCTGGATTGTGAAGGGGGTTCTGATCACACTGAAGAGGCGTCTAGGGGCTAGGGAAATGACTCAGCCAGTCAAGTACAAGTCTTATAAGCATGAGTTAGATTAGACCTTCTAGAATCCATAGGGGAAAATAAATCTGGGCAAGGTCGTGTGTATGTATAATCCCAGTGATAGGGAGAGAAAGACAGGCCCTTAGGGATCACTAGCCAGACGGCCTAGACAATTTGGTAAGCTTTGGGGCAATGAGACTCTATCTTTAAAAAAAAATAATAATAAAAAATAAAAAATAAAAAACCCCCCAAAAACCATAGAAAGTGCTTGGGGAATGGCACTCAAAGTTGACCTCTGGCATATACATGCACAAGGACAAGCATACATTACACACATATGAACCCACACGTGTACTTATGCATACATACACACACACAACAAAAACAGTACGAGGCTAGCTGTCAGAGCCATCACTTCCCAGTGCACATGCCACTGTAGGGACTGGTCCCTGAGGAAGCTTGCTGTGGTTTAGAGACCCCTGGTCAGGGGATGTGCCCCAAGGTGGGCTGCTAGAAGGAGGTACCATAGGCTCTGGCTTCTTGGACATTTTGCTCTGCCTTCCCTCCCTCTCTTCCTGCATGTTCTCACTCCTTCGCTCCTCCACAAATGCTCAAAGGGGCACCTGCTCAACTCTTGCTTCCCACTTCCCGATCACCACAGCAGCCAAGAGCTGAGGGCCTCGGTGGGATTTTCAGGAAAGCTCACCTTTCAGATTCACATACTATGGGTTTCTGCAAGGATATTCAGTTCCCCCCACCCCCACCCCCACCTCACTTACCCTCTCACGAAAGCTTGAATCTCTGTTGAGGCTTCTTGTGCCTCAGATAAACTGAGCACCTTGGCAGATGTGATAGGCACAGAGACGCAACTGGACACACAGAGCCTGTAATGTGTACCACTGCAGCAAATGGGCAGAACTTGTGATGCCTACGGCAAGGACAAGAGCTGGCAGTGTTGAACCTGTCACCTACTCCTATTGCCAAGGGAGCAGAAGGGTTGATCTGCTTACTTAAGTGGAGATGATCTACAATTATCCAGCTGTGCTTAAAGCACTCAGAAGAGCCCTTACAAGTAAAAGAGACATCTTATAGTAGGTTCAGGGCAGGTTCCACCCGAGGAGACCTCAACTCAGGAAGAAGCCTGAGGTCGGTACCAAAGAGTAAGACCCCGCCACACACAGCTGGCCCAAAGATAGGGGGAGCCATGAGCCATGAGGATGTGGGGGAGGACTCACCTGGAGCACCATCACTCTGCTACCTTCACTTTGGCAAGTGAAGCCCACTTCTGACTATAGCCTCTGGTGTTACCCTGGGTGAGCCCCCAGATGGTGGGAACTCAGAATGGCCATAGGCCTTGGTGTACTTCATGTTCTTTTATCCACCCATGGGAGAAGTGGTCTAGGTGCTACATGGCCACCAATCCCACTCCCTCTCTTGCAGGCATTTTCCTGCTGTTCCTCTATGGGCTTTCCACATGGGCACCTTCCCAGAGACACCTGCCCCCCCCCAGTTCACCTTCTGGAGACTGAGGGCCCCTTCCACATAAGAGGCTTCATACCCAAAAGACCACTAATTAAAAGAGAGCCTCTCTCAGACTTCTTTTCCTCATTTGCAAAATATGACAACAACTGTTGCATCTGGTTGTTGCAGCCATTATGCCAGACAATGCTGTGAGTCTCCCTGCAGAGTGCTGGGTGGAGAGGGATGGCCCAGCCTGGCTGCCTCCCCACCTCCTCCCCACCTAGAATAATTGAGCTTTAAACATGTCATCGGATGAGAGAGAACGATGGAGCATTTCCGTCCTATCATGACGCTTCTTCATTGTTCTCTCTCTGAAAAATGGAGGGGCCATTAATTTTCTAGAAAGGCAAGACATGATAAAAAAAAAAACTACATCTCCAAACCAAGGGGGGACAGATTGTGTGCTGCAAATCCCTGCAGGATGAATGGGGGAGGGTTCCTCTGAGGCCTGGCTGGCCGTTTCACTTGCACACTAACCACAAACTCCACATCTCACTCTTGAAGTTAAGGAAGGGAGGGGGAAGGGGAGAGCTGTACCCTCCCTTAGAGACTTCAGTGCAGATCAGAATAAGTTCTCTGTAGGATGGTCCACAGAGTAGGGATTATCCTTCACTTTGCAAAAGGCAAGGCTTCCTCGCTCACCCAGATGAGGGCTTTCCTGCTTTTTCAGAGCCACTGTCTAGGTTACAGAGATGCTCAGGTCTCTAGGTAGCTGTGGACACTGTTGGCCAGGTATGGTGGGTAAGCCCCAGCTCCCCACTGCTGTCAGCCTGCTTCCAGTTGCCGGGGCACAGCACGTCCCCAGTCTTACCATGCATCCTGGCATTCCTGTCCCTGTCAGGTTGGCCTCCTTAAGCTTTCTTTCTAGCCAGCCACACAATGAGCACTTTTGCTATGATCAGCATTAAAGCTTCTCCAGCTGAGGAGAGCTGAGAAGGGTAGTGTTGTGGAACAAGGGAACTGGTCACATGGCCTGGCAGGTTATGTCTCTTTTTTCTTCCTGCATGGCAGGGCTGAGGGAAGGTGACACGGGACTGAAAGACCAGAACTAGCCCAAGCAGGTACTGAATAAAGATGCACCCTTCCTGTTTGCTCTTGTCTATTCCTGCCAGGCTCTGGTTAGCTATATGGTACCTGGCAGCCACATTCCTCCTAGACGGTTATGGAACCTTGCTATTTAGTTGGTTGTTTTAATGAAGCCTGTACCTCCTGGCTATCATTGAATTTCAGTGAGCAGGGCCCTGGGATCCCAGGAACCTGGATTTGAGTCTGGTAAATGGTTTCTGGTCCCTTACCCAGACCATACCCAAGGGTACGACTGTCCCTCCTGGATGATACTGTCTCTGAATCGCTATCTTATAAGACTTCGAGTAGCAAAACAGTGCAGGGGAGCAGGAGATAAGGAATGTGGTGGGTGACGTGATGGCTTACAACCCAACCACTGAGCATGCAGAGCCCACGAGAGCCAGCAGCTAAAGCTAGCTGGTGGTCTTGCAGGTCCATGCATGCTCACCCAAGGGGACTGATACTTTGTTCACTCCTTCACAGGTTTCCAAGCACCCTGCAAAGAAAGCATCATTCACCACTCCTCACACTGAAGTGCATGGTGCTTCTTACAGAAGGCCAGTAAAACATGTATATGCATGAGAGGGCTTTTCCCTTCCCCCTGAAAGCGAGAGAGGGAGGGAGGGTAGGAGGGAGGGAAGGAGGGAAGGAGGGAAGGAGGAAGGGAGGGAAGGGAAGAGAGACAGAGAGAGAGAATGAGAATGTGTAAATGGGGCTGATAGTGGCCATAAACAATCCAGAAGACAGTCCATCATTTTATAATGTGAACCAGGGTAGGCTCTCAGGAATATGCACAGATCTGTTATTGTATATAAATATATATTAAAAAAAATCTCTGTGTGCACAGAACTCAAGTTGGATCACTTCCTATATATAGAGGACAAAAGTATAGATACTGCTCTCTACGTAAATATGCATGCATATATATATATATATATATGTATATATTTCCCAGACCCTAAAATAGAAGCCTATGTATTTAAATGCATCACAGTGCTTAAAAGATGCTCCTGAGCTGTGTACCTCATGCTTGAGTCTGAGAGCATTGTTTCCTCTCTGTTTCGCCTTGGCAGCTTCCCCTGGCGGCTTTCCTGATGCTGGGTGATGTCACTTCAAAAGCCCCACTGCGGGTTTACTGTCTAGACAGGCTACGCGGGCAAGCCCAGAGGTAGATCCGTTCGGTACACAGTGTCCTGCAGATGTCAGGAGCTGAGTGAAATTGTCTTGAAGGCTTCTGCATGGTCAGTTCACAGTGGGTAACCAGAGGCCCCCTGTTTTAGAGTCACAGCAGCTGGGCCCCCAGCCCAAGTCACACGATGGTGCTAGCTGGCTTCTTGGACTCTGGACCACATGGCTCTCCCCTGGAGAGTGTCACTGCACTCTGAGCTGTGCAGCAGATGTTAGAGCTACAGCCCACCTCGTCTGCTTCAGGGCTGCATTGTGTTCCCTAACACAACAACAGGAATTTCCGAGATGGCAGGGGGTACAGAATGACTGTTTGCCATGGATGGGTTTTGCTTACAATTGTCTGGTGGGTCAAGCATGTGTTCTGGGTTACGTCCTGCCATGTACATATTCAGTAAGTATCATCGGGGGGGGGGGACACCATCAGGGCGATCATTTCTGGAGCTAAGCTTCATGCCCTGTGGCCTATGCTTTGATAAATCTCACAGTTCCTGAGGCAGAACCAGCAGGTTCCTTCCAGAGAGCAAAAACAGGCCAGGGGGTGAGGAGGCTTTTCTAGGTCATCCTGTTGAGACATACCTCAGCCATCTGCTGTTCCAGCTTGCTTCGCTCTGGCTTGGCACCAATGTCCACTGTCCTGGAGGTTCTGGGACCTTATCCAGAAGATGGCCTGGTGTTCTCACTTTCCTGGTCCTCCTAGAACCTCTCTGTTCTTTCCTGCTAGTCAAACCAGACCCCAATGACACCGGAGGCCTTTGCCCATCCTCTTTGGAAACCAAGTCGTCACTCAAAGGACCGGGTTCCTGCATTCTCATCAGCTATGTGTAGCAAATGAAGCCAGAGGGTTGAGAAGATCCACAGGAGTGAAGCAGACCCCTGAGGCTTAAGCCAGCAGTGGCGTTTACCTGATGATACACAGCTGTATATGTGTGTGCCACTCACAGCTGTGATAATGGCTGAATGAAATCATAAACTTACTTAAGAGGGGCTTTTTAATTGTTTTTGAACTTTGAAGATGACAGTGTTGTGTTGTGATGTTCAAAATTAGACATGACTGGTATTGAGTGCCCATCACAGCGGTGGTTACTAGCGACGATGATGATGATGATGATGATGATGACTAACTATGGTGCTGGGGGTTGAACCCAGGGCCTCACACATGCTAGGAAGACACTCTGTCCTCTTCTATATATGACCTCAGTCACTGCTCAGTTCTGTATTGGCCACCTTGGCTACTCAGGAGACTAAGCCAGTCACCACTACAACCCCATCTCCTGACCCAGAGCTTTGACTCTTCCCACTTAGTCCCAAATCAGTGTCCCTCGGAGAGACAGGAGCTCCCAAGGGCTCTTTGCAGTTCCGTATCATCTTTGTCCTAAAACAAACTGAGTCACCCTTCCCCACAAGAAAGAGTGATGTACACTACATCTGATAAGCCTGGGTTGTGTAAGCTGCTGGTTTTAGGAGGATTCTTTGCTATGTCAGTGAACTGGCTAGCCCCATCACTTACTGGTCCGCGAGGGCACACTACCATCTACCCTTCACTGGTCACCACACAGCTACTCTGCTTACCTAACTGTCCATCTATCTGCTCAGCTGTACATCAGTCTGTCTATCCGTCTAGCTATGGGCTCTCTTTCCACCCATCTTTCTTATGAAGGCTTGATCCCATGTCCAGAGCCATCCCCCAAAACTGAGTTTGAAAGAGATCATGCTGGGAGACAATTCACAGCTCTCTGCCCACAGGCCTTCATGAGGGACTTCCGGGGAAAGTCATGGCGGAGAAAATGCAAAACGCCTATGGACTTAGCCCCAGTCAGCTGGTGGTGCCCTGGACACTTGTCTGGTGCCTCCCCAGAGCCTGGTCTCTTGGATGGTAGAGGAACTTGTTCAGGAACGGGATCAATTCTGACAAGAGATGTGACCAAAGCCCCATGTGTGTAGAAGCGTTCCATGGCCAGGGAACCCCACACGGCAGTGGCGTCTGAACTTGACCTTACTCAAACTGAAACATGTGTGTCTCCCTGACTCCTCCTCTTTTCACATAACCAGTCTGCTTTCAGCAGGAACTCAGGAGCTCAGGAGCCCACAGATGCCCCTGCCTCTGCTCCAGACACCACGTAAGGGTGACACATGAGTAGCTGCTTTCCTGTAAAATACTGGCCTAGGAGGCAGGGCTCTGGTCCAGCCATGCACAGCTACTGGTCCCGTAGAGAAAGCTTATGCACAGGGACGATGTGGGCACACGGATGCAGCTTGAAAAGGCTGCAGAGTACCATGCAACCAAACGGGAATGCTCAGGGAGGAAATTAGTCAGGAAGAGAAAGGACTTCCCGTGGACTTTGTTGGAAATATTTACACTTGATGATCTTTAGCGCATAGGTGGTGGCTGCACAGAATGACTTCTGGTAACTGAGCTGGTGCCCAAAGGAGATTGAGAGTCATTAAGCTGCGAACAGCACGGTTGCCTAGAGGAGGCTGGCTGGACTGTGTCCAGGAATGGGGTGATGGCTTTTGGTTAAGAGGCAGGCTATGTCCTCCTCAGATGTTCTTGGAGGGTCTGCCTTACAAGGTTCTAGGAAACAGAGACTATCGCTGAGGTAGGACCCCTGACCCCACCATCTTTCACTATATGGCAAACTCCTTACAGAACGGCAAGGAAGCAGTGAATTCTCCAGCAGTGCCCTCTGTCTTCTTTAGCTCTGGTTCTGCATTACAGACTTGCTGCTCATAGGAATTCCCACATTCATGGGATGAAGAATGGGGTGTAGTTGATGGCTCTCACCTGGAGCTGCAGAGGCGGCACTGATGGTAATTATGAGAATGGCACCCAACACTGCAGGCCATCAACTGGACATCTACCCATCACCAAGAAGCATGACCCACAGACCAAGGTGTCTGGCCCCTCTGAGGTGGGATGGTCTATCTCATTCACCAGTAACCTAGGGTCGGCTAGGAACCCCAGTGGTATGTATGAGCTGGTGATAAATATCACGCAAGCATAAATTCATCACTTGTGCAGCAGAGCGCTGCACGGCTGGGATGCAGGGAGAGAAAGCTGCAAGCTGAGTTTCTCCTGGCCGAACAGAGGAAGCTAGTCCCTCCTCTGAGCTGCTGTGTGAGCTGCCAACCAGGCCACACATTGTTCTTCTGGCTTCATAATTGGTCTCAGCAAATGACTCTGAGTTTGGGCTTCCTCGGGAGTAGACACTTGTGGGAAGGCTCTGGCCTCCGGGCCAGCCATGTTCTACTTTTTCCTTATTTAGCACCTACTATGAGGTCCCTGCAGCAGGAGTAGAGATCTCTAAATCACCTGGCCTCCTGGGAACCAGGAGAATACTTGTATTAGGGTCTCCATGAGACTGCAAATAAAGGATGGCTAATTGTCACTCAGAAGCACTTTCTAACCCCCCCCCCTTTTAAGAAAGAGCTAGAAAATGCAGCTCTCTGCCTGTGGGACCTGTGACCCCTCTCTTAGTCATGACAGGGCACGATTCAGTAGCTTACACATTTATCTGCTATGCAGAGAGGAGAAACTGGGAAGAGGGCAGACTGGCTCCTGCTGGGTCAGTGGCAGAGGGCATAGAGCAGGCTTCAGGAAATGCTTGCAGGACAGGTAAGCAAGCGAAGAATGAATAAACAGTGGATCAAACGAACAGGGCTGCAACCCCTCTACTAAGGCAAATATCTAAGGCCTGAAAGCAAGCGCTGTGGCCATTTCCTGCTAAGCCAGTAGTGATCAGGGAGCTGTGGTGGGTGAGGCCTGCATTATGGGGAGGGGGTGCAGGATACCCCATGCCATTCTGAGGATGGAAGGAGAAAAGGCAGAAGTCCCCTATATATGGGAGCCAGAAGACCATAGTGGGTGGGCTACATTACAGAGGATGCAACGGGATCTTGTTTTGGCTTTGGGGCTTTTAAATTTTCATTTGTAGATAAATAGACAAATGTGACATTTTACACTGTCTGCAACACACGGATGTGATGGTCACATGTGCGTGTGCACACCTGTAATTACATGTACCTATAATGCACAGAGGGTGTGTATGTGTAGTTTTAGTTCTCAGAAAGAGTGGGTTCTCTGCAAGATCTGGCCAAATGCATCATGGAAGCTAGGCTGGCAAGTGCGTCTGACCAAGCTGAGCGTGTGTAGTGGCTATTCCTGGTTGTCAACTTGACTATATTTGAAATGAACTACAATCCAGAATTGGAGGGCTCACCAGTGAACCTAATCTGGAGGCTGGGAGATAGAAGTTTCTGATCTGGATCTTGGTATGGAGATCTTGAGATACAGTGGTGATTGAATCCAGAAGATTAAGACAGGGAGATCTCCGAGTTCAAGGTCATCTGGGATTAAAGGTGTGGTGGCACACACTTTTAATCTGGGCTACACCTTTTGCTGGAGACCATATAAGGACATTGGAAGAAGGGAGTCTGGCTCTCGCTCTTTCGCCTGCTTGAGTTCCAGTCCTGACTTCCTTGGTGATGAACAGCAGTATGGAAGTGTAAGCTGAAATAACCCTTTCCTCCCCAACTGCTTCTTGGTCATGATATTTGTGCAGGAACAGAAACCCTGACTAAGACAGCATGCAAGCATGGTACAAGAGGAAACTCATATCCCAACCTGTTGCCAGGCCCTGGGAAGATTTTACAAGGAGTCCTGAGTACAGACACCTCTGCAAGCTGAGCACTCCCAACACACCAGAACTTTGTCCTCTTCCCACAGGGATTTGGAATCTCCAGAGCTGCAGTCCTCTCCCCGTGTCAGAATTTGCAGGGCTGGCACCGCTCCAGGCCTCTGCTAACAGATGCCACCCTAACAATGTCTTTACGAAGTGGGAACTAGGAACTGCGCCCTGACAGGCCCATTCTACCCTAACCCACAGCAGACCTGGGCTGGGCCTAACCCCTCCGTGTCCTTACGTATTCTCTGAGATGACCTAGGCGATACTTGCCAGGGCCTGTGCAAAGCACTCCTCAGTAAAGGGGAAACATTTTAAGCCACCTACAAGGGTCCTGGATCCTCTCTCTCCCTGCTGTGTGCTTCTGTGAGGGATTGCAAGACCTCTGGGCCCCAGGGGGAGACCAAGGGTAGCAGCAGTTAGAACGGCCACTCTGTAAAGAGCATCAAACATTATGATCATGCCGGGTGTAGTGGCTATTCCTGGTTGTCAACTTGACTATATTTGGAACGAACTACAATCCAGAACTGGAAGGCTCACCAGTGAACCTAATCTGGAGGCTGGGAGATAGAAGTTTCTGATCTGGATCTTGGTATGGAGCTCTTGAGGCATAGTGGCTATGGATTCCAGAAGATTAAGACAGGGAGATCTCCGAGTTCAAGGTCATCTGGGATTAAAGGTGTGGTGGCACACACCTTTAATCTGGGCTACACCTTCTGCTGGAGACCATATAAGGAC
>NC_034606.1:37791243-37848942 GCF_900095145.1 Mus pahari
CTAGATCCTTGGACTTCCATTCACAGCTACTACTGAACCATTGTTGGGAATTGGACTGCAGACTGTAAGTCATCAATAAATTCCTTTACTATATAGAGACCATCCGTAAGTTCTGTGACTCTAGAGAATCCTGACTAATACACTGGGCATGGCACTACTGTCTCACACACACACACACACACACACACACACACACACACACACACACAGCCGTTAGTGTTCATCTTTTTCTCGGGTTTCACACACTTGTTGACAGTCACCTCTAGCTGGGTCCAAGCCTGTGGCAGTGACAGGGACTCCAAAAGACTCAGCAAAGAGGATGCCAAGTGGACACAGGAGCTAGCACCCAACTTCCTGGAACCCACCTGGGATGCACGCTGACCCGCAGACACCCCGAGAAAACACCCCTGCCTGACTATCCACCTTCTCAATCTGAAACAAAGAGCCTTTGGCCCTTCGGTAGTGCGATCAGCAGTCTTCACTCACAGCTCTTGCATGGGCTCCTGAGGCAGGCATTTCTATCATGACCAGATATTTCTTCCTGTCTAGGAGAAGGTGAGAACCTTTACCACAAATATCCATAGGAGACAGCCAGGCACAACCGAGAGAGAGCCAAAAGCCCAGCCAGGATCCAAGATGATTCAAAATTAGGACAGGCCCGGAGACCCTTAAACTGACAGGACTGAAATGGAGAACAGCAAAACACTGGTCTGTCGGTGACAGACCAGTTAGGTCGGCAACTGGGTTCACTAGGCCAGCTGTCTGAGACTCTTGACAGCTCCCACCCAACCCTGGGGTGGCTCAGTGGCTACCTGCTGAACTCTATGGCCACTTCTGTCTGAATCTCATTGTCTGTACCTTACCAGTGACACTGACATCAGCAGCATGTTGGGGGCCACATTATACTCCTAGTCAGGGAGACACAGGGATGCGCAAGTCAGTTCATCTGGGAACCACACTGTTGCTCAGAAACAGGCCTAGGACTCTGTTCCTGACCTAAAGGTGATGATTGTTGGCTGAATCTTGGTAGACAAAGCTGCCTGTCACCCTCCCTCTGAGAACCACTAATAAAAAAAATGCTATGGCGTGAGTATCAGGGTGGCCCAGCAAGCAGATACCACCTCTCTGGATAACTCAGTCCAGAGCCAATCTAAAATAGAAGTCACTTGGCACAGTTTATGCAGTGACTAAGACTGGCAGCTCCTGGAGGTGACGATGATAGGGCCCGTACTCTCTACTCTAGCAGTTAACAGTGCATGCGGCAGAGGGACCTGAAACAATGCATGCTTGTTCAACCTGAGCAGGTGCTCTGGGCATTCCTGTCAACAGGAAATGGTGTCCCCCTTCCTCTCAGGACTCTATTAGAGATTACAGAGGGTTGTCTGAAGTGTGAGAGCTTGGTGCGGACCCTCTCCTCAGACTCTCTCCTCTATAGTGGCTCTAGATTGCAGTGAGGATACTCCCCCTTCCATATTTTTCATATTTTCAGCTTTGGGAATTTGGAGACAAAGTCTGCAGATTTTTGGGGGTTACAGATCAAGGACCAAGTCGGAACAACAATACTGGGGGACTAGAACAAATCTGACTTCCTAGAGCAATCTAGGGACTGATGCCACCCACCTCTCTCAGAGGCATAATTCCTGAGGACATCTGTACATCCTGGAAGAGGGGCCTTAGAGAATTTCTAGGACCAGGAGGGATAAGATGGCCTTGAGAGTCAGACCTCATCAAATTCTCCTCCCTGTTCTCTGGCACAGCTGAGGCTCCACAGACACGGAGCATAAGGTCAAGAACTAACGTTACCTGATGCTCCCAGCCTACTAGCACAGGGTACAAGGTCTCACACTCCTGCTAGGCTTTTGCCCCAACTCATGTGTAAGACACAAAAGGGACCAAGTGACATCCAGGCTAGTGAAAGCGCCAGTGCCAGGATCAGGCAGCCTATCCACTGAACACAAGGTGCCCTTGGAAATACCCCGCAGTCACCCTCCTCCACATGTCACAGCCCTGGGTTCTCCTGGAACACAGAGCAACAGCGAAGCACCCAGCTTTCTGTGGACAAGTGAAGTCCTGGGCTTCCCAACTCAAGAGCAGCTGTAGTTAGAACAGCCCCTGTGTACAGGAACAGGCTTGGGGCTCATTCTAACCCACAACAAAATCTGTCACAGACAGCGGAGAAAAAGAAAGCATGGGCGAAAATGGTGAGAGTGGACAGAGAATATTCCAGTCATTCACCCAGATATCCACCCATCCACTCCTGAGCCCCAGTGGTATTTATCCCCTCACTTCTTTCTCTCTCGGGTGTTGTCTGTATCCCAGTTCTGTACCTGACTCAACTCAGCAAGGGGCAGAAGTGACTAGGCTCTGTGAAAGCCCGCAGACTTGCAGAAGCAGCAATTCCAACTTTCCACTGTCCTAGAGACACTCAGCACTTCTAATGACTGGGCAAAGTTGGCTCTGGGAAAGAAAAGGAAGCTAGGTCCCCAGGAGCCTCTGATCCAAGCTGGACTTCATACCTCTCTGTCTGGGTATAACATTCACCAGGTACCAGTACTGAGTGGCTATCTTACATGGATTACATTATTTCTTTTCAGTGGCATGAAGTAAGATCGTGTCCACTTCACAGATTCAGAAACTGAGGCTTTTCAAGGTTAGGGGTGCAAAACAAAGATAGGATAAGCTGGAGTCACAGCTCTTCTTGGGCATCTGTTGTGGCAGAAATGAAGGTGCTTTGCATCTTTGGCACCCCACCAGGATCTACACACTGTTCCCCTTGAGAAGGCCTAGAAACACTTTTCAAGGTGAGGGGCATATCCTCTGCTAAGATGGCACAGTGGGTGAGGTCTATTTAGCCTTTTATTTTTTTTAGCTGCTAGCTCCAAGCTGCTGGTCAGTGACCAAGTGCCAACCTTGGGCCCCGAGAGACAGATGTCATCAGGAACTGCCTGGGAAAGGTCAAGGGCTAAACCTTTGAAGTGTCCTGTCAGACTCAAGGTCTGGCTTCAAAGGAGTCAGGATGCCAGCACTCCTTCAAAGACCAGATCTTCTCTGAGTTCCCCAGATGGGGAGGGGAGTTCCAGGTACCTCTGCCAATGTCGGCACACGGCTGCTCCCCAATCCTCTCTCTTTCTTAAGAAGTTAAGCATCAGAACTTGAAGTGCCCTCTCTAGCCTTGCTCCCTGCTCTGTAACATATTCTGAGTACCAGAAGTAGACCAGCAGCACTGGGCATCATGAGGTCAAGAACTAAGCCTGCCTGATGTTACCAGCCTACCGGCACATGGTACAAGGACTCACACCCTTCCTAAGCTTCTGCCCTAACCCTGAAGACATAAAAAGGACACTATGACATCTGGGCTGTTCCCCTGGAGCATACATAACACCTGGCCACCACACAGTAGGCACACAGTGGCCTCCAGTCATTCTCTAGCATGTGCTTAGGGTTGCAAATGGCTCCAGACATCCAAGCAAAGGAACACCTGACTCGTTTACTCCATGAGAAAAGTATGGTACCTATACTCCGCACGGAAGGGGAACTCCTCCTACATGACACATAATGTTGCCTCTGCTGAGGATTCCTCTTACCTGCAGTAAAATCGGGATACGAACCCTGCACCTTGAAGCTAGTGCTGCTCCTGTTTCTCCTGCCAGGACCGAGCAAAGAATGTGCACCCAAGTGAGGCAGAGGTAATGGTGAGTGCAGCCCTACCGCCCTCAGGACTCATGAGGGCTCCACTCTCCATCCGTGCGTCCCATCAGCAGGCACACACTGAGTAGGCTCGAATCCCAAGCCCAGAGACTGTGTACCATGGGCGTGCCCACCAACACAGCAGAAACTATCCTTCTGTGGTCTAAACACAGCTCCATCAGGCCACTGCAGACCCCCAAACTCTCCTACATGGAGTGCCAGGACTTAAGGAAGAGCCAAATTCACTGAATGATCCCTGTGAGGTCAACGGTAGAAACGAGTCTGACATTTACTTCTGACTTTGAGTCCTCAAGTCACTCTCTGGGTCAAGACATTCACTCGAAGCTGGGGTCAGAGTCCAAGTCTGCTGCCTTCTGAGTTCGCCGCAGGATGAGGGCAGCGGCACCAGCAGTCACAGAGAAGGGGACACTTCTGGTCACATTCCTGGACCCCTGGTCAGGTGTTGTGCTTGCTCTTCTGCTTCTTCAAAAAAATGCCTTGACCACTCACTTGATGTCCCTAGGGAGGGTACCAGTGCCCCCAGGCCCTTAACTGCATCTCTGGACTGATTGCTTTCCTCTCTCCCTGTGGAAGCCATATCCTGACACTTGATTGCACAGCCATAAGGGAACAGCTCTAGGCTGTCAAGGAGCCTGGCTAAAGTGATCAGAAGGTGTGGATCTGATATCCTGGTGGGAAATTTTGGGACAAGCCCCACAGCTGGCTGGGCACATCAGGGGTGCCCATGGGTAACAGTGATGGAAAATGCCAGTCCAGCCAAGTTATCTGAAGGCTCTGGGCATCCTGCAAGACGGGGACCATCTGGCATGGTCAAAGGGAGATATCACGGCATCTTCCTCAAGTATGTGGAGTGAGGAGGCAGGAATTGAACCTGGGCCTGTGGCCAGAGCACATCCTCCATAGATGCCCAAAGGACCTTCAGAAGAGTTAGAGACAGGAGGGTCCACAAAAGCATGGTTTGCACGGCAGTGAGTATACATCCATGTGCAAGGCCTGGGTTCTGTGCTTGCACTGACGCCCAGCCATTGTGTGTGGGAGCATGGAAGAGCTTCACAGAGATATTGCCGATTCAGCTTAGGAAAAGGGGAAGAGGTGGTGGTGGTGGTGGGGCAAGGCTGGCTGTGCTTCTGTGGAGAGGATGTATCTCTCTCACTGAGATTGTTTGCCTCCTTAGGATCCCACAGCCCCTTTATAAGCCAGGGGAAACCCCTCAAAACACCTTATCCATTCCCATGTATACTGAGTAATCTTGTATTCTGACCATGGGGCAGCAGGAGTAACGACTGCCCTCAGGACCCAGGGCTGGCAGAGTGGTGGGTACAGCCTGATCTGTCCCAAGTCTGAAGGAATGAAGGTGGATAGCTCTGTCAGACAATTCAGAGTCCACTAGGTACAGAAGTCAACACTGCAGAGGGGGCTAGGGTGGGGTCTGTGTAGAGAGCAGGGGGGGGGAGGAGCTAAGAGCAGCCCTGTGGAACCTGGGAGCCTGTGGCACAGATTGTAGCCTCCAGATTCATCCTAGGTGATGGGCTAATACAGGCTCTGAGACCGAGAAGGGTCATTACTCCCACAAAGATGATTGTAGGAGAAGCTGGGGACAAGCCAGCCAGGAAAAAAAAAATCCTTCAACAGCAGATAGTTGAGAGAGTTGGCCATCTTAGATATCATGAGGAAAGAAGGCATGGGGCAGCAGGCACCTGCTAACCAGCCAACTGCTGCCTTCTCTCTAGCCCTTTCAGGACATGACTACTTTTCTCACTCACAGCTCCCAACTGCCCAGGCTCTGCAGGGTTCTCAACTGTGCATGAGCTGTGTGCATGGGCTTTCCAACAAGACCCTGTTTAGCGCCCTCATTGCTGATGGTCAGTGGGTCCGTAGCTCTCCTTGATGAGCTTCCCGACAGGACCTTCAGCACACCAGACTTGAGGAAGAAGCTCCCGACCCAGCTGGCACCTGAGGCTCTTTTCTGTGCTGTCCTTGCATGACACATCTAAGAACAAGAGATTCCATTCTCTGGTACAGTGAGTCTGGCTGACCTGTGTGCAGACATCCCATCCAATTATCCTTATCTTTATCCATAGCCTGTATTTTTCCCTCTGAGTCCTCTACTACAAGGGTTTCAAAAGGTTGTGAAATCCACAGAGATAAATTTTTCTGCAAGATGGAAATGCCAGGGGTTATTTCTTTCCTTTTTATCTTGTAAAGAAGTAATGGGAAAACTGGAGAAAGACTGAAATCTCATTCGCTTATTTTTAGCATGTCATATATCTTGAGACTTGCTTTCTTATTTAAGAAATGGAACGCACCTAGGACAACATGACAGAGGCTGAAGTCCTGGGTTGGTTTGATTCAAACTCTGTGGCTTACTGGCTGGGAAATAGAAGCATTCCAGGTTCCCATCTGAAATGAAAGCAGCTCACCTGGGCCACAGACCTGTAGGTAGGGGGATACCAAGTAGCCAGTGTGGCCTGTACAATGCAAGACACATGATCAAGAAGGTCCTGCTTCCTGGAAAGTAAGTATTGGCCAATGGGAAGGGCCTTGCACTTAGGTAAGTATACCACTGACTTACGCAAGGCCTGACCCGGCCTGCCTGCTCTGGGCAAAGGTATTTCCACATCAACAGAGAACCACCTTCATGTGCGCTCCTTGCTGTGTGCAGATGTAAGGCAACAGGAGACACATGAATGCCAGCATCCCAGGATGCCTCGGGGCTCCAGTGGATCAGCAGCATGGACAGGAGTTCTGCCTGGCTTTGAGTCGTGTGAGACCGGGGAACAAAGAAACCCACTGAGACCTGGGTTTGATTTCTATCTGTGCTAATGAGCACCAAAGCAGATGAGCAGTCCCCATAGGATGTGACAGAGGGTTTGAGGAGTTTGTTCTGCATAGACTGGGAGGGACAGCCCTGTATGTTCTGGTCTGCAGGAACACAGCCTTTTACCCCAGGAAGGGACTACATTCTTGTATGTCCATTCGTTCATTCCCTCATTCATTCATTAGTTCATTCATAGGTGATATATGCTGAAGGCTTATTGTCCTCATTCATTCAACAGCATGCTTGTAGTTCCCATCCTCTGCTGTGAATTCATGGAGTGTGAAAGCGACATGGGCAACATTGAGAGCTGGTGGGAGGGAGCAGGATGGACAGAAGTGAAGAAAGAAGGCATTGACCAGGGCAGAGCTGCTGTAGCCCCCATCCTACCATTCTCTGTGTGAACATGACCATGCAAGATTACTGAACTAAAAGTGAGCTGGAGGGTGGGATGGTGACAGGACCTGGCTTTCATGAAGCAGGGCTAGGGAACTGGAAATTATACCAGAGATCACAAAAACTAAGGAAGTGCCCAGCAGCCCTCCTGGGTCCCAGATTCTGCTGGCTGTACTGGCTGGTTTTGTGTGTCGACTTGACACAAGTCAGAGCCATCAGAGAAGAAGAAACCTCAGTTGAGGAATGCCTCCGTAAGATCCAGCTGTAAGGCATTTTCTCAATTAGAGAGCTTAGTGGTCAATGCAGGAGGGCCCAGTCCATGGTGAGTGGTGCCATCCCTGGGCTGGTAGTCCTGGGTTCTATAAGAAAGCAGACCTAGCAAGCCAGAGGAAGCAAGCCAGTAAGCAGCACCTCTCCATGGCCTCTGCATCAGCTCCTGCCTCCAGGTTCTTTCTCTGTGAGAGTTCCTGTCCTGACTTCCTTTGGTGATGAATAGTGATGTGGAAAGTGTAAGCTGAATAAACCCTTTCCTCCCCAGCTTGCTTTTTGGTCATGGTGTTTCACTGCAGCAGTAGCAATCCTAAGACAGTGATTAAATGCAGGGCACCTTTGGAGGGAGAGAAGAACCATTCGGACACCAAAAGCCCCAGAGCCACCTTCAGGTGTTCTGTTCTGAAGGAGGCCTGTGAGATCTGCTGGTGTCCAGGGGGCCCACGGTCATCCCTGGTAGACTGATGCCTCGTCTTCAATATGTTGACTAGGGATCCAGCTCTAGCTCTGCCTACGTTTGCTGCTTCCAGAACATTTTGTGCCAGCTTCCAGGCTAGCACACAACAGGATGTGGTCAAACAACTTGAGGACCAGCCTGGGTCTCCTACCCTTCAGCAGAAAGAAGATGTCTCCTAGGCAGGGATGGGTTCCCAGCACACATGGAAGCGCCTACTACAGAACAATGGCCAGTAGGTTTTTGACTGAAGGACTAGATAAATCCATCAACCCATACAGCCCTGATCTATATCTCATGACCTGAGGCCTAACTGGCCCCTGAGTGCATTATTATTTATCCGAAGGAACAGTAGTGACAACCTTGGGGACCTGTGCAGGTCTTAAGAAATGCATGTGACAAAGAGCTAGAGCCCTGAACTGTTCTCTGCCAATGTGAGGGAGTCACATGTTCTTAGAGG
This sequence comes from Mus pahari, assembly GCF_900095145.1. Classification (NCBI taxonomy): domain Eukaryota; kingdom Metazoa; phylum Chordata; class Mammalia; order Rodentia; family Muridae; genus Mus; species Mus pahari. Next base: position 37,799,347 of record NC_034606.1, read on the forward strand.
CAAGGTAGGGCAGTGAGTGTCTCTCAGTGAAGTCCCCAGGGTCTGCCACTACCTAAATTGGCACTATCTATTCCTGCTCCTGGTTTGCTGCCCTCAGGGTAGAGCTGAGAGCTCAGCGCACACGTGTATCTGCATGAAGGCTGTCTGAATACAGAGAACTGGAAATACCCACTTCACAATGCAATGCATCCCTGATCTGTATTCACTGCAGGCCCAGAGAGACAGCACAGACCAATCACTGTGGAGTCTCAGAAGACACAGCGTTCTACAGAGAAAAGAATCACTGGAGGGAGGAGGTAGTGGGTGGCACAGTGGTGGGACATTCCAATCAGTGCGGCAAACAGCTTAGCCCATTAGTCACCACCACTGGGTATCTATGGCAATGCTTAGAAGATGGTCCTCAGAACAGACACTCAGACGGCACACAGGGGTGATGGGCCATCCCTCCTCCTCCTCTTTCCTTCAAAAGACCCAATTAGTCTGTATATGCAGACACACACACACACACACACTCACACACACACACACACAAGAGAGAGAGAGAGAGAGAGAGAGAGAGAGAGAGAGAGAGAGAGAGAGAGAGAGAGAGATTAGTTAGTTTGTTCTAGGATACTAACAGACTAAGACAGAAAGCATCTTGGGAAGAAGAACCTCATCATGGATTCAGTGCCCTGTTGTGAGTCTGGCCCAGCCTGTGTGGCCTGGTTTTCCCTGAGTCTTATTTTGCTGATGGAACACTGCAGCCCAGGTCCACAGCTAGCAGATGCCAGGACGTAGGCAAAAAGTGACATCTGCATTCCACCTCCCTTTCTCTACAGCCAAGATAGGAATAGCATGTCCATGTCTCCTTGCTTGGGGGTCTCGGGTGGCCTCTCTCCTCTAAGATGACAGTACTCCGCCCACACAGAGGAGTTGGTCCCTTGGCATTACAGATGAGGACACTGAGGCACAGAGAACCCGAGCAATCGCCTAATCCATGGATAGCTCACTGCTGGGGAAACAACAGAGCCAGGATGAAAACCCATGTCTCCTGGCTCTGGGATGACCACATGCCTGCCTGCGCCTGACACTGTTGTCACCAGCATAGACAGACTTTGATGGCCTGACTTTGCTCTCTGCCAAGACCCTCTAAAGCACCAGCAACCTCTGAAAATCCGCATCAAACCTGTAGCCCTCCAAAACAGAAAAGGCTCAGGGTAAAAACTGGGGCATAGAAAGTCTATTGTGGAAAAAACCCTACAAAACAAAACAAAACAAAACAAAACCCAACATTTCAAGAGATCTCCATGTTCACCAACAGAACAAGTATTAAATTATCTTCTCTCCATTTGATGAATGGCTTGGCCTTTAACAATATGTGTAAGGCTTGTTTATAATGTGGGAACTGTTTATGTTTTTGTCAAGCTTGAAAAAGGATAAGAAGGTACAATAATGGCATAGTCATTTATATAAACAAAATTAAAACCAGGGAATCACAAAATGACTTGGAAATGTGCAAAACTAAAATAGAGGTTGTTTAGGGATAGGAGAGGACTCACTTCTCTTCACCTAACTTTCTTAAATTTCTTCTTTCTTTCTCTGTCTCTGTCTCTCTGTCTCTGTCTCTGTCTCTCTCTCCTCTTCCTTCCTTCTTTCCTTTTTTTGGGGGGAGGGCTGGATTTTTTTGCATTTTCATCTGAGAATAGATGACATTCACAAAGTAATAGCATCAGAAGATCAAGGCTTGGGGAAAAGGAGCTGCGTTGATTTGGACCTGCTCCCTCTCAGCAGCAGTTCAGAGCTATGTGAGACAGGCCGGAACCTGGCCAAGCCCTGTGCAATTCCTCCCTTCAAAGAGAGATCCAGGTGTCCAAGGATACCGGAGCTCACCACACAAATCTTTCCTCCATGCCAAGCAGCTGAGATACATTCTTGGAAACCAGTTACTTCAAAACAACCACCTGCTTCTTTTAAAGTGACCATGGGAATCTGTTCTGAAGACTCTCACTGCTCAGGCCTTGAACAGCCTGAATGGTCTGACCCTACCCCTAAGGAAGCCATGTGGAATCTGGTTATATGTCTGAGCTAGTTGGCTCTACGCATGAGATGTTCTGTACCGATGACAGATACAGCAGGAGATAAATAGGTTGAAACTGCGATGAAGATGCTTCCCCATCATATGTTACTGGCAGCCCAGAAGGCAAACACAGGGCACTGTATGACTAACTGTGAGGAAGGTAGACGGTAGTGGTTTTCTCTTTGCTTCCATCACACAGCCTGGCTTCTGGTGGTCTCCGCCCACTTGGGTTTCCCAAGATTGAAGATGCATCAACTCTCAATATCTTACCCCTTCAAGATGAAGAACATCATCCCTCCATGATTCTATCTGACCCTTGCCCTCACAAACAACCCCTGCAGGCCTCAGCTCAGACACATTTGAGTCTTAGCATAACTTCCAAAAGCCATATACTGTTCTAGATAAACATCGGTACTCATGTATCTGGCCACATGCTGGTAGGCATGGGACACATGTTCACAATGGCCAACCCAGACCTTCTCAACTTCTAAGAAGAACAGGACTAGCCTATAATAGACTGAAGCACAAAAAAGGAGGGTTTTGACCATCTCCCAAGAACCCTCCTGGGCTCTTCCCAGGGATGATTACAGTTCATAGTAGGCATTGAAGCAAATAAAAGCTCTTTCCCTCAAGAGTTCCTCTAGAGTAACATGACGTAGGATTGGAAGACATATTTCAATTTCATTGGTTGACTTATGGAAGCTTGCTTAAACCTTAGTATGGTGACAGAAACAGATTATAAGATGGACTGCAGTGGTTATGAAACCCACCATTCAACTCTATTTCCAGCATGCCTCACACAAAACACATGGTTATGATACACCATTCAAGCCAACTGAGCTGCCCAGCAACTCAATGAAGTGAAATTATACGGTCCTATATACCAGTGAACAGGCTTTGGGGGCACAGTGACATTCCCCAGCATCACTATGATACAACAGTCACCTAATGAAACTGTCATTGGATTCCAATGTATTGCTTCTCAGACAATAATTTTAATAATGGCCCTTTGACTTTCCTGCCAATTATGAAGAAAGTGTCACATCCTAATGGCTAACCTCTTCCCTGAACCATGCACAATGCTCAACACAGCACCTTCAATCTCTCCAAGGATGAGCATTGAAAGATGGTTGTTCTTGGGCTAACACTGAATCACCGGTTGTAGGGAAACGTGGCCATCTAACCATCGCAGGCTAGCCTTCTTCTGACTTCTGACCACTTTCTTACTCTTCCACTGACTTCTAAGGACACTGACTGCCTGGGAAGTGGGCTGTCCTACATAGATGCTAGGAATAGTCTAAGACTGAGGCAAAACAATTTATTGACTAGAGAGAAAGAAGAAAAATACTACACATGACTGTTCATAGCTGTTCCCAATAGACAGTCTAAACAAATCACTTCCAGATAGCAAGACAATCATCACCTCAACCAAGACTCAGGAATCTGTCACAAGCTACCTTTGAGTATGACTTAGGAAGACTTGAGAATGGACAGCCTCCAGGGCTGTAGAGGAACACAAAGGCCCATCAGCAGGCTGTTGAGTGATGGTGGCCTCTTGTGGGAGGAGCACCAGAATGAGATAAGGAGTTCACCAAATACACTGTCTACACCCCAGCACGAGAGGTTGCAAAGCTCAGCCCACGAACATGATGGAAGAGCAAGCAGGAAGCCATGCCTCTTGCTTCCCTTGACCACCCCACATAGCTAAGAGCTACAAACATTTCCGAACTCAGTTGCCCTTTGAGAGGAGGGTATGGTGAGACCTAGCTATGGTACTGAGCCGCCTGCCTGCCTGCAGAGGCAGCACATAGTGAGGTGAACTCCTTTCTCTGTAATTGCCCAAGGTGGTCATCATGGTGCCCTCCTGCCCACCCACCCAGAAGCAAGAGGTGGCCTGGTACTCACCCCACTGCAGAGGTGCCAGCTGCAGGTGTTCCAGGATGAGCTGGTTCAGGAGGCCCTCCACACTCGCCTCACCACTGCGCTTCAGAGAAGGGTAAGCCTCAGTCAAGGAAAACTTAGCTCCTGCTGAGCCCCAGGACCAGAGGAGATAGAGAAAACTCTAGACAGATATACCCCCAGACGAGAACAATCGTAAGTAGGTAGATCATCCCTTTGCTCTGGTGGTAGTCTACCTAACAGTGAAGGCATCAACCTGAGAATGGGGAACGCAGGGACACAGAAGCACATTGGGCATCTCTTCCTTCGTCTCTAGATTCATTCAAGTAGGTGACTGTTCTAGAAGGAAGGGAGAGCTGCTAGGATAATCCTGTCCCAACAATGGTTTTTGCCGGGGGCAGGGGGGTGGAATAATGCAAAATTTTAGGTTATTTCTCCCAATAAAACATGTAGACTGCAGATGAGTGTTCGGGATGAGTGTGCATTTCTGGACACGTACTGGATTCACGCTGGTAACACATCTCGATGTAATTACATATGTTATTGTGAACAGGCTCTCTCAAGTGAGTTCATAATCGAGGAAGTCATAATGTCTCTCAGCAATCATTGGTGGATTAAGAAATCATGGCTTGGAAATACAGACAGCAGGCAGATATGGAGGGTGGCTGTGAGGGCCCAGCGCGGTTCACTGCAAGTCTCTTGCCTCTCTTCTCCCACAAAACCAAAGTCACCAAATATAAGCAAAAAACAAATGGGGAAATTGAGTTCCTGACATTTGCCAATAACTGGAAACAGAAGGATAGCCCACTTCCTACATCCATCTGGCAAGGCTATTCTGCTTAACAAAAATGCCCCTTATACCAAGTGGGACAAGGAGGCCACAGTAGCAGGGAGGCACTAGGGACAGAGTTGCCAGGAAAGGGCTTGACACTAAGCCCACCTGGTAAAGATGAAAAGTAATAAACTGGCACTCAGCCCGTGCTAACCTGAGAACGGCAGTGTGGGGACATCCCGTAAACAGGGAGTCAAAGGGGCAGAGGCAGGGGCCTGAGTGAGAAGGGGCAGGGTCAGAAAGGGAAAGGGGCTCATGCTACTAGGCAACACATCTCTGAAGCCAGCAGTCCCACCAGGCCTCTAGGGAAAGAAACACAAGCCAGGGCTGACCAGAGAGTGTGGATGAACCAAAGCAAGGTTTGGCTCAGCATTGGCTGAGATGGTGCCAGGACGCCAAGGGAGCCTTGCCTACACCTAAGCCTGACGAGCCACTCTGGTACCACAAGCACTGCCTCTTTCTCGGCTGCTCCCTGTGCCTTCCCCCTTGCTTCTCCTCACTTGGTTCCTTCATCTTCTCTTCGATCCCACCTCCTCTAGGAAATGCTCCTAAGTCATCTCTGCCTAGAAGGTTCTCCTGTGTCCTCTTTCAAGCACACTATATATGGTAGCTTCGTCACCAGCTTGTGAGTTTCCAGGGGGCCCACAACAGTGCCAGGCTCCAACTGCTGTCCCCATCGACAGTGTGACAAGTGAATGACAGTCAGTGAGCCAGCGCCCGCCCCAGGTAAGCAGCACAGGGCCGTGCTTCACCCTGGGCAAAGCCCAGAGCCCTCTCCTAGGATCAGTTCAGCTTTGAGTCTTTGGATTCTGCCACTGCATCCCATGAATTTTGGATGACTGTCAAGATAAACAAACAAACAAACAAACAAACACATAAATAAAATTAACACCCTGAGTCAGCTTCATCATCTACAGCCTGAGGACAAGCGTAGTTCCTGCCTCACAAGTGCATCCTCCTGCCTGAGGAGGATGTAGTCCGAGAACACACTAGTAAACATTCCTGTTGTCACTAGGGTCCTGCTTCCCTCCTCTCTAGGGAATCCCTCCCCCGCCTTGCTTCAGTGAGTGAGCCACTGCTTTTTGTCTCTACCTCCTGAAGGATCCCTGTCTTCCAGCACTGCTTAGCAAAGCTTTCTTCCATACATAATTCTCCCTTAAGGAGATCCCTCCACATGCTCTCTCTCTCTCTCTCCATCTCATTACCACCCAGGGCGGGTTTGCTGAAGTGCTGTTGTTATTGGTGAGCACTTGGCAATGCACTCTCAATCCTCTTGCTTGGTCCTGGGAGCGAGGACTCTCTGGCTAGTTCAACAAGGAGGAACAGGGCAGGCCGCTAGAGATACTGAATTAAGACTGTAACCCAAATCTTGGAGGGTCGCAAGTATGCGAGAGAGACATGGTCTTACAAACAGAAAACGTTGACCTCCAGCAATCCTAGCACTGGCCACATGTTGACCTCACTGAGCAAAAGCCAGGATGTAAACAAAACAGATGCATGCCATGTTCCTGGCTGGGCTGCTCACAGTACCAAAAGTTAGAAAGTACAGGCATACCAGTGCAGGTATCATAGCAACAGGTGGAAGCAAAGCCTAACTGCCAGGGATGGGGTTAAAGGATAGGAATTTGAGGCTCTTGGTCTGGTTCCAATTGGAGACTGTGAGAAGCTCCCAAGATGCACGTGGGGGAGGCTGCTGTAGGCTTCACCACGTTTAAGATGGTAAATTAAAGATAAATAAAAACATGCTGACGGAAGGAAGGGACTCTGCAATTAAGGGAGGGAGCTAGGGAAGATGAGGGGCTGAAGCCAGGTGCAGAGACTGGGAACTTGCCCAGCGGAAGGGACGTCTGAGCCAAGTCGCTGGAAGGAACCGGAGGGAAACTGGGAGAGGGAGGGTTCCAGAAGCAGAGGCATGAGTCCAAAAAGCAACGGGAGAGAGAACTTCCCACCAGAAAGTAAAAACTGAAGCTCCTCTTCTTGGGAGAGGTTCAGAGACCACTTGGGAAGCTGTGCTGCTGGTCATTGCTTGGTCCAGGGACACCGAGGTCACTACACACACAACTCAATGGCTCTGAGGGGGCGTTGTTCTTCCTGCAGTGGCCCACTGCCAAGTTAATTTTCCCTAGCTACCCCACAATGCCCTAACCAACAGTTTGGCTGTGGGCGCCACCTCTGTAGTGAGTCCCTGGTGCAGTCCCTAGCAGGTACCCATGTGGGATTTCCCAGCCATACCATGTGACTACAGAAGCCAGAAGCATTCCTGTGACCACTCATTAACAAATCAGGCATGGTGGCACACTGCTGTCTGCAATGTCAGCACTTGGGAATCTGAGGCAGAAGGTCAAGCACTCTTCCACGGGCTACACAACGAGACCCTGTCTCAAGAAAACCAAAACCAACCAAACAAACAAATGAGTAAACAAGAGCAAAACAACAACAACAGAAAAAGAGTTCTCCAGTTTCTTAGCTCCTGACCAAATCCTTGCTGGATGTGTTCTGGTTCACTCTAAACAAAGACAGGAGTTGATGGTGTGTGCATAGGGCTGGCAGAAAGAGCATAACTACAGCTTTTGAGTTGGGCTCATGGCTCATCAAGTCCTAGAGGAAGAAGTAGTCAGAGATGCTGCAATGGGGGCCCAGTGAGCGTCAATGGGAAAGGACGCTGGTTAGGGCTACAATAAGGGTGCTACCCATTCCTTCTAATTAGGTGTCTGAGGTGCTCATATTGGAAAAACCAGAAGCCAGGGAGTTCAGTAGTTCAGTTCTAGGCTGCTTAATGACGGGACAGTGGCCACGATGAGCCATTCTGCTCTGTCACCTGAGCTGTCACCATATGGCATCTACAGAAAGGGAAATGGCTTGCTTGGGAGCATGGGTGTGTGCACTGGCCAAAGCTGAAGTTAAAAGGTATGCTTTCTGTCCAGGCAAAGCATGGATATGTGTCTCGTGGTGCCACCATTTATATCAAAACTGCTACATTAGAAAATAAGGCTGGTGACTGCTCATGTCTGAGAGCAGTTCTCAAAGTTGACTTAGGGAGTAGACTAAGGAGGTCCCTGTGGGAGGAAGGGTAGGGACAAGGCATGTGGGTAAACCAACTACTTTCCAGACATATCTAACTATGTGCACCTATTTAAACCAAGGTAGTAGTTATGTTAGTGGGCCACATTAAGAATGAAAGCTGGTGTGTCCATAGTGTCCAAAGCTGGGTCCCATAGTGTCCCATCCCAGTCTGAAAATAGGGAACCTTGACTGCAAAACTTTCAAACATTTGTGGTTTTGGTTTTTTTAATGCTTACTTTTTTTGTGTTTGATTCTTTCTACTTTCCTTCATGACTCATGCCAAGGTTTATAGTCAATGACATGAGATTAAAACCTCATAAGGTAGAATATTACTTACTTATTAAAAACTTGTACCTAGGTGGGCAGCAGCAGTGTCCCTGGCACACAAGCAGAGCCCATTCCCCTGATAAACTAGGACAAGAGGAGAGGAGCCAGGGAGTTCCTGCCACTGGTCTCGGGAAGTCATTCTTCCTACCAAATTCTGAACTCATTTACTTTCATATGTGACCCACAACAGGTAAAGTTGGGCTAACAAAACTGACACCTTGTGTGTGCACAGCCTCTCCCTCACAGCCCAAAAACTGTCTGGTACCTGAGCCTGAATCTGCAAGTGGCCAAGCCATCAGCCACGGTGCCTGCCTGTGACACAACACTGTAGTGCAGACAGTAGAAGCTAACTCTTAATACGCACATCTTGGCATTTGGGGCGAAAGATAAATTACAATGGTGACAGAAATCGCTATTGTTCTTGTAGAGAAATTTCTAAAATCCCTTCTATGGGAGGGACCCAAAGGTAAACACTCACCATGCATACTCTCTGATCCTATTTCCAAATTCAGACATCAGAACATGCTAGCTGTGGACAGGAGCTATTACCACCACTTCATTGCTTTTCATATGTGTATATAGTATATGTTGATCTGGTATTTTTGTTTCGCTTTGTGCTCTTTTTTATTTAAGAGACAAACTTACTCTGCAGTCTGATCTAACTCTGTAGCCAAGGCTGACCTTAAGGTCATGGCAATCCTCCCGCTTCAGTCTTCCAAGTGCTGAGATTACAATGGAAGTCACTATGTATTTCCATTCCATACATTTAAAACAGCAATAACCACCCGCACCCCCACCATCCCCAAATCCTCGGGCCTGTGGAGGAAACAGAAAGGCTTTGGAGTAAGCAGGGAAACCCTGGAGACTTCAGTCTGTGCAGTGCTTCCCACACTCCTAGACACATCGTGTGAATGCTTCGCTGTAAACCTGGAACCCAGGAATCAAAACCTCTGCTCCACTGCAAGGGCACTGCTGCCCACAGGCTGGGTATGATCAGAGCCTGCAAGCAGCAGAGTCAGCATCCTCACTGGGGAAAGCCCAGCAGAGCTCTCCGTGGTGCTGAAGCATGTCTGATTTGCTGACAATCCCCCCCATGCCTACTTGCAGAGGCTTTCTCCAAACCCCAGGGTGGTAAGACTTCCCTATCAACCTTCCAGAACAGGACTACATTTCATGAGCCAGGTGGCTCTCTCCAGCAACATACAGCCATCCACAGACTATGGCAGGCTCAAATGGATTTTATACTGGGCAAGGTGGTTATAGTTACTATGTTGGAACAGCCAGAGGAGGAAGGGTTGATTTTCCTGGACTGTGGTAGACCCAGAAGTTGTCTTGGATCCCATACCTCTGGAAGATGGGTGGAGTGTTCACCAGGAAAATGAGGTGTAAATTGCTTCAGGCATCGGGGAGTGAGAGTGAGGGCAGGAAGCGACACATTATCTGAACAGCACACATAAGTATGTGTCATCCTCCCCTTGTCCCTGACCACCATGACTCAGAGCATGGGCCCTATCTCATGTAGCAGCTCTGGGGTGAAGGGCCACAGGTACAAGGATGCAGCCCAGCCCTACTAGAACTCAAGAAAACTAGCAGATTATCATAGAGGGAAATTATACTAATGGAGAGACTTCTGCAAGTGATAAAAGCAAGCCTCTTGCTTGACTTTCTAATTTACATTACTAATTTCTTAAAATCTGTTCCATTTTTTTTCATCTTGGTAAGTGGCCTGGCATCTTGGCAGAGTTCCCATGCCTGACTGGACAGTAAACACCCTGTCCAGGGAGAGGTCCAGAGGGGCCTGCAACTGAGCTCTATGAAGAAGAGACAGTGAAGTAAGCAGAAGGCAAGCAGGTGTTCGTTATCAGTTTTCCCAAGGAATGTGGCCACCTCCACAGTTCCTCTGAGCAGTGTGGTTGGTGGGAAGGCCATGGCAGAGGGAGGAGGCCTGGACGTGACTCCTGGATGGAGCTGCAGGCATAGCACTGAGAGCAGCCCAAGTCCCAGCTGGCCATGGCCCAGTGAACTTTGAGCAGGTGAAACTCATGGGCCTCGTTTTTCTCATCAGTGGCCCAAGGTACAAACCTCCATCAGAGAACTATTGGAAAACTCTTCTAGAGCTCCTGGCTAAGAACAAATGCAGTCTTTGTTCTTCTCACTTCAATATCTGGAGTGTCCTCTGTCTGAGAATTGAATGGAGTTTTGGAGCGACACACTAACTTGGTATCAGAACACTTGCAGGAATAACACAGCCCTTTATGGGGGGGCACTAAATAAATTAGCAATCTATGGAAATAAACCTCATCAAAAACTGGCATCTAGTGAGTGCTAAGAGCTCACAGACTGTGTACATGTTCAATACACACAGTCACACAGACACAGTGCGTGCCAGCTCATGGGCACACACAGAGACCTGTCATGATAGTCATGGAATGTGCATACACACTCTGGTTGGTCAAACACAAAGTCTACCTTATCCACGTGTTTCCTTGATTCCTTTCCAAGCAGTTCGAAGGCACATACAGACATATTAGGGTCGGTGGTGGGCAAGCAATCAATCTGTGTTCATGCCACCACATTCCTCTGCCCATCACAGGTCAGACAGCAGAAGCGATTTGACTAAATATGCAGCTGCCAAGCCTCTGCACTGCGCTGTGCTGGGCTGGGCAAGATGAAAGACCCCCTGAACCAAGTTATTACAAACAGCTCTGAGAGCTGAACTCCCTGGAGACAGATACCAGATGATTCCCTGCATTTCACTTATGATGATCAAGGAATCAACTACACTGATGACAGGAGCGGTTTGTATTAGAATTCGTTTAGATAAAACTATTACCTAAGCGTGACTGACTATTAGGAAAAAAAAAAAAACATAGCATACTGGGTCTGAAAAGTCTTGTTTAAAGAGGTTTAGTTTGTGTTGTTGTTGTTGTTGTTTGTTTTTTGTTTTTTGGGTTTTTTTTTGGTTGTTTTTGGTTTTTTTTTTTTTTTTTTTTTTTTTTTTTTGAGGTGAGAACACAGACCTCCATTAAGAAGCATCCTGGAGATTACTAAAGAAGACTTTAGAACAGCCAGAGCCACTCAGTGGAGCAGCTTCAGCCACGCGTCAGTGTCAAGGGAGGCAGGGCCAGGTCCTTCTTATGGGAAGCAGTAACCCCAAAGGGTATAAGAAGACCCTCCACAGCCTTAGGTTGGTTGTCCTGCCTGGGATTAATCAAGCCCAGGGCTCTGTGCCTAAATGCTGTGAGGGGCCGTGCGTAAAACCCCAAGTAAACCTGGTGACCCTGCCAGTTTGCAGAGGGTGTTTAGTGTTTGCCAGAAATACACAGACACTTTCAGTGGCATGCAGGTGAGGTGCTTGCTATCCTCAAAGACCCTGCTCGGAAGAGAATCCTCTAGTATGAGAGACCCCACCCATGGTGTGACACTTCCAACAAATGCAAGGCAGTGGGGACAAGGGATGATGGCATGTGTGCTCCGGGCTTGTCCCCTGCTAGCTTCAGCCATAAATGGTCTCAGTCGACTAGCTCTGAAGGAGGCTGGTTTCCGCTCAGACTAAACGTGCTGCTTGCTATAAATCACTTCATTGGACCATCCTGGTACCCAGAGTGGGACAATAAACAGCAGCTTTTGGGTTGGTTGCATCACTGAAGCAAAAGCTCCACCTCGTAGTTTCCATGCCTGTGTGCTAGGGAATCATAGTCTATACTGGGGTGTGAGTCTGAAAGTGCTCCTCACACTGTTCCTAAGACTTAGCACAACCTTTGGCATATGCACAGTATGATGATTACATCTTCTAGAATGCTCTAGTCTAGATGCACAGACTGACCATAATGACAGTCACAGAGTCTACACATGAAGGAGGTGGTGGGAAGACACGTACATTAGAATTTTCTTTTCCTGATAGTCTGAATAAGCCTCACTCTCCTGCTGTGGTACTTTGGGGGCATTTCTCACCTCCGGTCCTTTGATAAACTTCCACCCACTGCTAACAGTCCCTCCAAATGTCCAACGAACTGAGTGGGTGCTCTATAGAGACTGCCAAGACAACCGACACACAGATGCGCTTGGGGTCCTTCCACCCACTCAGCTGACCTCTGACCACATGCCCACGTGGGCATGGGCATTTAATACCACGGTCCCTCTCCAAAGCGTAGTCCACAGAAAATTCTCTCACCACTTCTACAGGGTTTCTTTACATCTTGTTAGGTTGTACAACTCCATGTTGGTACCCAGATGATTGGTTACACAGAGCCTACTGTCAGACAGAGGATGGCTCAAGTCCTGCCCTGATAAGCAGCCATTAGGACCTGTCACTAGTATGAATACCAGCCCTCAACAGAAACATGAGATCCAAAGTCAGGAATACCACTGGCCCTAACAAGACCTTTACCCACTCAGGATCAATACTTCATTAAGTAGGCCCTCTGAAGTGTGAAGAGGATAAGAAAATGCCAGCCCTATGGTCCATATCCTGCCATGCCATTTGAAGCTGTCTGTAGTTGAAGCTCAGTACTTATTAAGCCCCTCTTGGCTCCCTGTGGGTGGTCAGAAGCCCGAGTCAGGATCAGGGTGTGCCCTGGGCCTGTGGGGAAGACACTGAAAAGGATAAAAGTCTCCAGCGGATGTCCAGCTTGCTGCTGATCTCCATGCCTCGGGCCTCCTGCCTCTCTTCTTCCAGCTGCTTCAGATTTGCAAAGTGTCCCTTCTCTCCGGGGGATTCTGGGACACTTTCAAAGTTGAACTTGTCCACTTGAATAGCCATTCTGAGAGAAGAGAGAAAACAGTGGAGAATTAATCAGCAGGGCAATTTCTTCCCGGAGCTGTTGGAGAGTCAGCACATGCCAGCATGAGACAGTCTGATGAACCATTATCACTAGTTATTCCTAACAGATTCATTCCCAGAAAATGAAATAATGACTCCCATGGTGGCCCTGACTGCAGAGCTGGCTCAACACACAGTTCCGAAGGAGCTACATCCACAGATTTAGACCTCTGAAAAGTCTTGCATTGCTCCAGGTGAAGGTTTCCATTCCACAGTGGGGTGTGGCATATTAGGCAGAACACACTGCCCATACAGTACTCTGGGTCATGACTGGAGCTCCTTTCTGAACATCCGTAGAGCATGCTGGCCTTATTGGACCCTAGGGACCTGCACCCTAAGCTCTGCCTGCCAAGACTCTGCAGTGCAGCCAAATTGGCTCAGGAGCCGACACCTATACCCTGCACACAGTTGCCACCTTCCCAGCCACAGCCATGCGGGCCCCTCCCGCTTCAGCTCTCTGATCAAAGCCACCTGTCCTCAACACACTGCTCCCATTGCTTGCTGGTCCCATTGACTTTCTAAGCATTTCCAAGATGCAGGAAACTCTCTGCCTTGGTATTTAGCTCTAGAAGGTTCTAAGGCATGGCATGGCTGAGCCTTTCTCACCCATGAAGCAGGAGCTGGTAAGTTCCTCCCCAGCTCATCTCAGTCACAGTAGACTATTCTGTTCTCTCCTGAGGCGTTCCATTTATTCCTGGTAGGGCATTTATCAAGAGCTTAAAGGTTTATCTCTGAGTTAGTTAACTGTGGCTCAGTTCTACTAGGATTTAGCTCTACGGGGGCAGAGATGCACTTGTTCTTGGTGACCAGGCTCCCCAGGTATGGAATAATATCCAGGACACAGCAGTGACTCAGTAAATAATCCACTGGGTGGAAGACAGAGCAGATTAAGTCTCCCCAACACTGAAAGTCAACATTCTCTCTTCCAGATCCTCTGAACTGTCTGTCCCCTGTCCCTACCACGGGGCAGCAGTTGGTCACCTGATATCTAAAACGTCACCTCTTGATCTCTCCAGGCAATCAATGAAGGTACATTGGGTGGATGTTAGAAGGGGGACAGAGAGAAAGGGGGCTTCTATTCATGAGGACTCCTACACTCTGGCTCCAAACCCAAACAGGACACAGAATGAATCAGCTAATGGTTAAAAGTGGATGTAGATACTATTGCTAGATTCTGAGTGGGCAAATCTGTGAGTAAAACCACCATCACCTTTGTGGCTTTTCGGGATCACACCCAGTGCTGTAGTCTCCAGACTTATGCTGGCTCCAGGAAAGGCTGCTGAAGACTCAGTAAGTCCACGGCACTTGGCTCAGAGTTTGACCTGGAGGGCTGGTGGCCCAGGGGCCAGAGGCACCACTGGGGAACCAGTCCACACAGATAGCAAGAACGTGCCCTAAAGTTAAATGTACTTTTGTGGATCTTTTTCTAACTACACAAGTAAGCACTTTATCATAAAATCTTGGAAAACAAAAAAGCACAGAAAGGGAAACTAAAGACTAAGGATATACAATACTAACAGTTATACATTAATTCCATCATCTCTTCTGGAAGTATTTGTATTTCTGTACGATTACAACTTTCTCTACACATCTAGGTAAATCCAAGAAGTCACTCTCTATACAACACATGCACAGGACTGGATTGCATCCTCTTAACAGACAATGACTATGAACATACACCACTAAAAATTAGTCCATATGGCCTGGTATGCTTCAGGTCTGAAATCCCGGCTCTCAGAAGGCTGAGGCAGGGTGACTGTGACTTCAAGGCTACAGAGCAGGTACTGAGACAGCCCGTGCTATGTAGTGAAACTATCTTTAAAAAAAAAATGGAGGGGTGGGATACTGCTGGTAGTGGTATGTCTCACTAGGCAAGACATTTTAAAAAGAAATGTAAAGCATTTGCTACATAAATATGACGCCCTGAGTTTGAGTCCTCAAGCCCATGGTAGAAGGAGAGAATTGACTCCCCAAAGTGGTCCCCACCTCCATAGGTGTGGAGGGATATGCACCTGGACCTCCTTACACTAAGCAAACCAACAAACAAATGTGTGTCTCTCATTGGCACAACATTTGCTTCGCATGCACAAAGTCTTGGTTTTGTAAAATTGGTACAAGAATCTTAATTCCTCTATTTTTAAACTCTCAGATATTTCCCATTTTTAAAGAAAAGTGCCATTCTAAAGGTGTTCTGCACTCTCTCCATTTCCCTCTCTCTCCCACTTTCCCTCTCCCTTTCCCTCCCCCTTTCCCCCTCCCTCTCCTTCTCTCCTGCATTAAATAACCCAGATAACTCTGTGAAGTGTTAAGCTTAAGCCAACTCCATATGCCCTGAAGGCCCAGCTAGACAGTGTTCCCTGAGAAGTCCCTGCCTGTCTGTTGGCCTCCAGCCTGCAGTGGGGTCTGTACTAGTCCCCCATTGCCAGCACAGAGCTCCTGAATACTCCCGTAGACACTGGTAAGCACTTGTCTAAAATTCACAGACACCTACTGTGTATTAAGGGGTAAACATACTCATGTCTCCAGTGACAAGCATCTGATGCTGCTCCCACAAAGCCCCCTGGGAAGTGTGAGGTTAGGACATGGGAGCATCTCTGTCTACAGAAGCGCAAGCTCCTCCCTCATGTCCCCACACGCCTGAGTACCAAGGAAGGAGCCTTCCTATTGGGATGGGGACACGAGCTTGTAGGACAACAGGGTCCCTAGTGAACAAAGAGAAGAGCGACATGGTGTGTGGCCCTGTTCCCCACAGTCTCGGTGGTGCAGAGAGAGAGGAAGGAACACACAGGGGTAAACATGAAGGGATACCACAGATCGGGGGTTGTTTCTCATAGATGAAGAACTGTGTGGAGGGGAAGAGGGACCTGGGGAGGAGGGGGCCCCACAGTCTGGACTCCACCTTCTTTCACTTAGAAGCTGGGTCACCAGAGGCAGCCACACAATTGTCTTCTGCATCCCACACACAGAATCTGGGAGAATTTGCTTGGATTACTTCGTGTAATTGGTGCCCAAAAGTATTGTAGCTGTTATTTTTTAGGGTAAGGAGAATGTTTTGAAATGGACTGTGATGGCAGCTGCATAGTTCTCTGAATGTGTTGGAATGCTGTGCACTTCAAGTGGACAGAGAGTATGCTGTGTCAAGAGAGCTTTTAGAAAAGATTATGGCTTTTATAGGAACTTATGCTGAAGATCATCTAGGGCTAGCTGAAGATGTTTTGTATGGTATGAAATGCCACACCAATGCTAGTGAGCCTGTGTATTACTGCCCCTCGGTGTCCTAGGCTATCATAGGCATCATTCCACTGAAATTCATGTCAGGTGTCTTGCCCACTGCGATCTCCCTTCACTCGGGCAACGCTGTGTTCTTCTTATTGGCACTAGCAGAATCCAACACAAAGCAGATACTAGACAAAGACACCTCAAGGAGCGGCTGGCCACACAATCACAACTGTTGGGAACCCCAGGCTTAGCATGGTGAATGTTGTCTCCACCAGCACCAGAAACCCTCTCCACATCCCCCTGACATGCTGTTTCTAAGCAGAGGTTTTGTAGATTTCTCCAGCTTGCTTAAGGATTCTGTAGACATTGTTACTGAGATTAAAATGTCTATAGGACTCTTGGCAGATTTCCTGTTATTCCTGGGAAGTCTGAAAAATGCCTGGGTCTACTTGAAACTCACTGGCCTGAGCTTTGTCCTGGTCTATACAAGCTTTCTGCAGAGTCATTCTGCCTAAATGAGGCCAGGCTAGGACAGGTGCAGCTCAAGAGATGTCCCTACAAGCTTCTATTTCACTATGGGGAACCCAGCTCTCTGGTTTATATGGCTAAGGAGGCCTGAGGGCTTCTCACGGAGCCTGGGTAGATAGCCTTCTTCTCACTAGGCTGGGGGAAAAACACCACTCAAAGAAGGCCAGAGGACCTATGTGCATTGCAGGATCCAGGTAAGTTCCTGCTTCTTCTTCCGATTCTAGGTGACACCAGAATTATCTAGACACTAAACTTAAGATTACATCTGTTTCCATGGCAAGAAGGCAACCTTCCTTTGAGCTTTGTGCTGTTGCAAAGAGGGAAGGAAGTAACTGGAATCCACTTAGCTCACATCAGGCAGGCAGGGCCAGGACACACAGGGCACATCATTCTCTCATTCAAAATCCAGGGAGGCTGAAGATCCAGAGAGAAAAGACCTGGAGGCCTTCTGGTAGCTTGTGCCCTAGCATGGCAATGAAGAAAGAAGGCAAGCATGCTCCGTGGAAGGATCTGAGCTCTGGCTTTAAGAAGGACATGTGCAAATCAGAAGCCAAAGAAGCCAGCTAGCTGGTGGGATGGCTCAGCAGACAAAGGCACTTGCCACCAAGCCCGATCATGTGAGTTCAGTCTTTGGGATCACCCCGTAGAAAGGCAGAACCAGCTCCCGCAACCTGTCCTAGGATTCCACAGTATTTTGGTATTTGTGTGTCCACATAAACAAATGTAGACATAAGCATGTGTGCATGCAAAATCTACACAAATGCACACAATTGTACATGCAAAATAAATAAGTAGATGTAAAAAACATAAGCCAGCAGACCAGAGGGATCAAAATCTCAAGTGCTCCCCCCAGGCCCTAGAACAGCTAAACCCACTGCACCATATCCTGGGATCCTGCCATGTACCAACCCAGCAGGTAAATGGAAACACTACAAGGATGGAAGGACTACAAGGCTACCATTGTCCACCATCCATGGAAGTAAAAAAAAAAAATCCTTAGTAGGAAAGTCCCCTGTGAGTGGCGCTGAACCTACTAAGCCCCCTGTGAATGGTGCTGAACCTACTAAGCTTGCCAAGCTGCATCACGGCTCTTGTATGGGTATCTTTCAGTATTAGGATGCAACTTCTCCTGCATGCTGCCACTTAAGTATAGCTCCTAGCAGATTGGGAAAACAGAAGCAAGGCCCAGAACAGGCCTGGACAAGAGAACAGCTGCCATGTACTCATTGCCTGTGTATGTGTGCCCCCACACTGTCCCCATCTCCAACATGGTGGAGTCCCACTGTCCTTTCATTTCATTCCTAGAGACACCCCTCCATCATGGGTTATATCCAATGGAAGAGGAAAGTGGGCCTAAGTTGTGTGTGGCCACAGGAGCAGTAGTACATGGGGGGTCATGAGAGCTATGAAGAGGCAGACACGCTCCTATGTCTGGTAGGGCAAAGCTTCCCTGTGACACAAGGCTATGCCCCTATTGAGCATTACAGGGGTCTAGCCAAGGTTCACTTGGTCCCTAGTATTGAGCCCAGATGTGTACAGGGCATCATGGGTTACCTTGGCCATGACTGTTGTGGACTAGAGAAATATCCTGGTTGCTATGAGTCTTTTATTATTATTATTATTATTATTATTATTATTATTATTATTATTATTTTAAGATTTATTATATGTAAGTACACTGTAGCTATCTTCAGACACACCAGAAGAGGGTGTCAGTTCTCATTACAGATGGTTGTGAGCCACCATGTGGTTGCTGGGATTTGAACTCAGGACCTTCAAAAGAGCAGTCAATGCTCTTAACCACTGAGCCATCTCAGTGTCTTAAATGACACACACATATATCAAAATGGAGATGGCCAGGCTTCATTGAGACTGTGTGTCTTTTCATTATTGTTGCTGCTTAGTAGAGCAACTTTTGGAAGGTCTGTCTATCCCGATACTCCAGCACATGCTCTCACTGGCACCTCCCCCAATAAATCTAAACACAGGTTCAAGACTGCTTCTCCCCAGGACCTCTTCCTTTCCACCTGCCCATTCCTCACCCTCCACAGCTAGCTGGAAACCTGATCACTGGACACCTCGAAGCCTGATGAAGTGGCAGCTGTGTGTACCTGCGCCTGCTGCATCTCACCATTGTGGGCCTGTTCCCACCCACCTCCCTCTCCCCCACAGCTGGCAGAGGCCTCAGCCCCCTTCCCTGGGGTCTCCATGAAGGCATCAGTCTCCCCCTTGCCATCATTCTTTGCATAGCAGCTACCAGTTGCTCTTCAGCAGGACTTGGGCCTCATATGTGATTTGCTGGCCTGGATCAGGGTCAGGGGATGATGGAGTGAGAGAAGTGGGCACATACTCCAATGGCTTGGGTGCAGAGAGGTAGGGAGTGGGGCAGACCCTGGGCAAAGATCAATCTGGAGTACTTGCCAAGGCCCATGTTCAACCGAAATATCCCAAGCCTTGAGATTCTCAGAGGGCTCCACAAATTGGAAAGTGCCTAATTAGCATGTGTATAAGATAGCATCCTCATTACCATCAACAAATAGCATAAATACCAAATATATTTATAGGATATGGATATGTAGGAAGGCAATACAGATTTAGAAAATCAAATTTTAAATCCATTTCCAGAAAGTCAAAATCCATTTTGCGAGGCATGGTACAAGGGAAGAATGAGAATGGAAAAGCACACTGAGAGGGACACCATGACTGAAGAGACACTGCTCTTCCTATAGACCAGGCACAATTCGCACTTTTGGTAGGTTCACCACTCATCCCAGAAGAACTTGGGGCAGCCCATCAGACAGAAGACTAAATGCTCGCCACTCTTACTCAGCTCTCTGAGCCCCTGAGCGGCAGGCACTGCTGTACCCCCACTTTACTGTGAAGGAAATGAGGGTTCCTGAGGCGCACATAGCTGTGGAGAAGCACGGTGGATGGCTAGGGGAAGCTTCCTGCAGTGATGGCCGCATCCCAAGATCACATGAATAAGAGAGGAAGGGTTGGAACTGGAGGCCTGTGGTTCCAGCACAAGCTGAATGGACTCCTGAGCTGGACAGTGGTGGGCAGCAAGGAGCAACCACGGGCAAGGGTCCACACTGGAGCCTCTCAGCGCTAGAAGTGAGTACCACATCACGTCTACCGCTGTGGCTGCAGAAGACTCTAAATAGGCCTGAATCCTCCTCATGGAGTGTGAAGGAATGGGCTGACTCAGGAGCAAACTTAGAATAGAGACAGGAAGAGTTGAGTGGCTGTGGCCTTGATCCTTGATCTGGGAAAGACTGACCTCAAGGTATGGATGGAAAGAAGTTGAGTCCTTGTGCTCAGGCCTTGACTTTTATTCCAGAGGTGCCTAAATTGGCGCTGGTGATGATGAAGGTAAGACACTCTAGGGAAGTCCTTGAGAGCACCGGGGTCACAATGACATCTGGTCTACTCTCCTGAGTCTAGACTCCAAAGCCCCTGTCTCTGTGCTCTGGACCTGTACAACATCTCTGGACAGCGATCCCTGCCACTTGCACCCTGGTGCTCCCTGATGGCATTTCTACACCGGCATCAGACCCCAAACCCTGATCCTGATCCCACAGTCCTGCTCCTGGTATGTGTTGCTGCAGCCCCACTTTTGCTTGCCTAGCTTGTACATAAGACAGCATCTGAACACTTTCTTCTCACTGGCATTCCATTTGGGCTTCTTATAAAGCACATGGGAGAAAGCAGTGTTGTGTGGGGTAAGGGCACAATTTGGTCACCTGACACAACTGTCCCAGACCACTGGTGCTGAAGCACATCCACTGAGCACCTGACTGGCCTTGTCTTTCCCAGCCAGACAAGTGACAGTGAAACTTCAACAGAAGCATACCTCCCTACCTAGAAAAGCCAGGGCCCGAGCTGGAGTGCATACAGGCTCTGTGGTGTATGTATACATTGGGAAAGGGGGTTGGAAAGGTTCTAATCCTGTGTGTAAATCTGCACAGACTTCAGGCTACAACCTGAAAAGGCAGACTTAAGCCAACATAGGTGCTGACAAGAGAACTGGAGTTGACTCCCAGAGCACATAGGTGAGCGCTGGACTTCCCTCTGAGTTACACAGTATGGATGGGCTGCAAGCAGCCCAGCAGAGACCAGGAGACATAGATGGAGATCTACGCCCCATACACCAACACCATGGCACAGCCTAGAACAGGAAGAGTTCATGACAGAACATGAACACTACCAGAGACAGTGCATGCAGTGAAGATACACGTGTGGGGGCAGAAAGCAGGAGAAGCGGAGCCTGAGCAAAACCTCAGACATCCATCTTCAAAAGCAAGCTGGGGACAAAGAGGCCTATACCTGACTGTAAAGACAGCTTAAACTCAGTGAGTGCTGAAGCCAGCTCAAAAGAAGATAGGGGAGACTCTTTTGTAGGCAGATGCTTCAGAAACATAAAGCGACGGGCAGCAAGGACAAGAGACGATGCCGGGGTCCAGCCAGTCAGCGAAATCGGACATTTTACAAGCTCCAGTCATGGTTCTTGTGGGGAACCACTGTCCCCCCACATGGTAGCTTCCATATGTATGTATGTATGTATGTATGTATGCCTGTATGCTATATATGCCTGTATGCTATATATGCCTGTATGTACATATGTATGTTATATATGTACATATATATGTTATGCATATAGTCATATATATACTAACATATATTATACATAATTTTAGGAAAATATAAAATAATATAATTTCTTGAGGCTTTATCAACCAACCTTGGTGTTATTTGCCCCTTGTCCCTCCTCCTCCTTCTGTACTGATTTTCCTACTCTCTCCCCACCCAGGGTCCATTCCCCACTATTCCATATTCCATCTCATAGTGCCTGTATCCTGTTAATCCCTTCTCAAAGTCTGCCCCCTTCCTGGTCCCCATGTACTTTCCTGGTTTCTGTGGATTCTCTATGTTGTATAGTCATACTGGAGGATTTAAAGCTAGGAGCCATTTGTCTTCCTGAGTCTGTGTTACCTCATTCAACATAATTTTTCTAGTACCACCCATTTGCCTGCAAACTTTGCAATTTCATTTTTTTATAGAAAATATGTGTGTGCAAACATATATACATGTATGTACATATGTATGTATACATGATTCTCTTAAAACTCTGTTAACTATTAACAGTCCTTTTGATATGTCTGTCACACATCCAAAACAGTGGCATCTCTAAGTTTTGTATTGCAGGACACAGAGGAGAGAACACACAGAGCTTATTATATCACAGTGAAACATAAAGTACGATAGTCTATTTAGAAGAAGGGTCTTTCAGTAGCAGGAGTATTCAGCCATTCTCAGGAACAGTACTGGTCAGATTCCGAGGCGGCAAAACTCAATCTTTCCTGAGTCCTCAGGCAGCCAGGCTTTCTCCTGACAAGAGTTCTCAGGCTGCTGCCTTTTCCTTCCTGACCTTCAGGCTCCACTCATTATCTTTAGAACAATTACAGTGTGCCTCATCTGAAGCCGCTTGGCTTCAGACCCTCCTTCTGTACAGACCCTCCAGTTCTAGGGACCTTGCTACAAGCATCCATCATGGGGGGCTGTAAGGATACTGCTGGGTACTGTTGTCAATCAAGGCTGTACAGTCCCCTAGGGTACTCAAGCAAAGCCATGGCTGAGAAGGCAGAGCAAAGCACAACTCCCAGAATTTGCTCTCCCTGCCTTCCTACATGGCCATTCTGCTTTTGACTATTAGTATCCTCTGGAGTCTAAAAGCATGGCCTATTCATCTGTAAGAAGGTATACCATCCCCCTATGGCTCAGCATCCCTCTAGTTCTGTGGCACACTGGACAACACACAAAGCTACCAAGTGAAAGTCTGACACTGGGGACAGACCAGTAGTCACTCCCCTAAACTTCTCTAGCAGGCAAATGCCAAAGGGTCTGAGCATCGTGAGTGCTGGCCAGCACTCATAGCTATTTCCTCAGAGGGACAGATGAGGAGGTGATAATTGGGAAGAGCTGCTTGAGCCTTGGCCATGCTCTCCATTCTGACAGCAGCAAAGGGACAGGCCACGTGGTGGTGGGGCTGGAGAGGAAATGATTCTGCCTACTGTGGTAGAATAGCTGGTTGGTTCAGGATTACAGGAGAAGACAAGGAATGACTAGATCAAAGGCTTGGAAACAACTTCTGCTTTGCATTCACCATGGCACAAGGAAAGCAGCCTTCAAGGGAGCTGGCTGTAACCTCTCACATCCTTTTTTCTCCAGACAAGACATTAAGAAGACAAAAGGTACTGGTGGTGGATTAATATGCAAAGATAATCTTGACCCCCTACAAATACAAAGCACCAGAAGCCACCACTCTTGCCCTGCTACCTGCCAGGCTGCCCAACAGGTCTCAAAAGGAGCTTCCAGATCATTCCTACTTCTTTCATACCCAGAAGCTGTGAGGATGGGAACTCATTCAACATTGCCAGGCTGTTTTCCAATAGACCGAATGAGAAAATTAATAAGGAAGTACTTCTGTGCATCAGGTGCCAACTTCACTGGTCTTACATTTGCCTCTAAACCCCACAACCACCTTAGGAGATAGCTGACAGCCCAATTCTACACAGGAGAAAGGGGAGAGACTGGCAATGTTCAGGCAGAGTTTGACCAATGGGTTCTCTAAGGATGGATGGTGCTCCTTCCCCAAGGCCTGTACACATGAGACAGCTGCCTACTGGGTACATTATATTATAGCCAACATGGAATCTTGAAAGCCACATAGCCCAGTTCCCTCTTTGAACAACTTAAACAAATGCACACTCCAAAGTTGGCCAAAGCTCAGGTCTAAGCCTGGGGTCTCTTGATGTAGAAAGTGTGCTTTCTCTTGATGCTTCACAGGGACTCTAGTCTGAGACAGCCAGATCACAGCACTGTGTCCAAATAGTCACAGCAGACCCAGGCAAAGAAAAGAACATGGCTACTGGTCATCTTCCAGCCCGCCATGATATATCCAAGATTCTGACTGTCCTATCTTATCATGGTGTCATTAAGCACTACAAGTTCTGTGCTGCAGAAGAGGGAGAGAAACATGACTGCCTCGGTGAGGGATTACACCCATATCCCCCTGAAAATATATGACTCTGATGGATTACATTCTGGCAGCTCACGATGGCCTGTCAGAGGAACCATGGTGAAAATAAAGAATAAAAATCGTCCAGAGTTGTTTCACCATGATCCAAATTAGAAAATGCTACTCAAGATGATTTATGCAGGTTTTCCCTTCTTCACAGAGAATCTGTCAAGCATTGCAGCAGCACTGGAGAGCAACAACACAATTCAAACTGAGGGGAAAGGCCAAAGAGTACAGAAGCCTGGCACCAGCCATGAGGCTTCATGTACTTCCATGAAGTACAGCCCTTGGAAGGCCTGCTCATGGACAATGCAGCTCTGAAGACCCCTAGGGTGGCCCAGGAGCCATGGGACTGTGATATGGAGGGCCTTTCACACTACCACACCTCACTCAGCATAGCTACCATAGCACAGGATGTCGCAGCCACGTGGCTTTGGCCAAGCAGAAGGAAGGGCATCTGCTATGTTGGTGTTGGACCATTGTGTGTTTTCTCTACCATGCCACAAGGACAAGATGAGGCTAGCCAGACTGATTCTTGGGATGGAAAGGGCACATGAGGCAAGTTCCCAAGCCTTCATCAACTTCTTGCTATGTGTATTGTGCAATGGCATCAATTTCTGCTTTACTTCATTGACATTTAGGGACAGCCTGTTACCTAGCTTAAACTAGTAAAAACTATGAGGTTTCTTCCTGGAACTCCCTGTACTGTTTGCTCCTTGGGACCTAGTACAAAGCTACACCTTTCAGACGCATCTCCCACTTCTGACCCAGGAGTCATCTTTCTCTAGTCCCTCAGCTGTCCATCCAGGCATGTCACTAGGCATCTGAGCTGATGTCTGAAGTCAGTTCTTCCTGACCAGTGTGTGAGTCTGCCTTGTCAGGCAATTCCCTTGGGTGCACAGCTACAAAGAGGTTGTCTGGGTTGTACCAGGCCCTGGGCCTACCTGGCCCACTTGTTCTGACTCAGTAAAGTCTGTAGCCAAAAATCCCTTCCAATGTTTTTAGAATTATGGCTTAGTGAGAACACAAATATGTAAAACTCTAAGGAAACTGTGTGATAGTTGTCCCGAGAACCGCCCTTCCAAGTGAGTGTGGCTTTCTGCAGAAAAGACTGATGGCTTCCCATGAATCCATGTACCACATGGTCTGAACAAAAGCAGAGCTGCCAGGTCCACACCTTGTATTCTGGGTCAGAGCAGGACCCTGCCAGTGGGCTCATAGAGACAACAGGGCCAGACCTAGGCCCCCAAATACAATGCCCCATTCACCTCCAGTGGTGATGTAACATTTCGTCATGGCTTCTCCCAGATGGCCCACAGCATGGTTGGAGCCTTCCTCCCTAGGATCAAAGCCGACTTCATCTCCAACATGGGCTCTGGTGTTTCTGCTTGCTGGTCAGTTCTTCACCATTGATCCCTTGTTTTGTCTTCTACTCACCCTGCAACAGGTCTTGGGGGTCAGATTATACACCCCTGAGATCTAACTAGTGTCTACAAATTGATTTGGGACTGATCAAAAAAATCCAGTTCCACCTCCCCCTGTCGTGTGAGTCTATGTAAACTGTACAATCCACCTGATCTCTGGCTTACTCGTGTCCTGGTGTCGGTGACAGCATACAGGGATGTTGAGCACAGAGAAAGATGGGGGATGGACTAGAGAAGACATTTGCCTCTGCCTGGACATGGTTAAGAAGTGCCATTACTGCTTCTGTAAATATACCTGATTTTATCACAATGGCTTTCTACCCACATTTTTCCAACCTTAGCTGGTAGTAAATTCCAGAAACCTACATGAGAAGTTATGTTGAGTAGAAATCACTTCTGAAAATTATCCCAAAACCCCAAATGGATTAAGCTGTGTAGTTGCCTGCAGTGACTCATTCAATAAGATGTACGCATACCAACAGCCACTATTTTAGGTAAATGTGACTGAATCCTTTGCCTTCAAGTTCAGTGAGGGGGAAGGGAGAAAGAAAAGAGGGGAGAAAAAGAAGAGAAAGCAGAGAGGAGAGGGAAGCAGAGAGAAACAAGCAATTGCAAGATAGCAGGAGCGTGTACAGATGACAAGCTGCTTGCAGGAGTGTGTACCAATGAACAATGGC
Source organism: Mus pahari (assembly GCF_900095145.1). Lineage (NCBI taxonomy): Eukaryota > Metazoa > Chordata > Mammalia > Rodentia > Muridae > Mus > Mus pahari. The sequence continues at coordinate 37,825,272 of NC_034606.1, forward strand.
GGCAATCATGACAAACAGTCTGTGCCAACTCATGCCAATTTTCACAGGCACTGGCACCCTAAACCCCCGGATGCTGCTCTGGAGTCTTGGACCTTGTACTGCTGACTGGTCTTCAGCACTCTGAGCAGTGCTCACAGCCTTAAGTCCTTCACTTAACAATCAGCTCCGGTCTGAGTCATCATTTTAACACGCTCAGCAATTCTCTTTAATTCTTCCACCCACAGGAAGCTGCCTTTACCAGCTGAGTAATTCCAAGGCAGGATGAATGGTCAGGCCCATCTTGTAGACCAGAGAAGGGGCCTTTTCTGCTGCTGGCAGAAGACAATCTGGGCCAGCTCCATGGGCCTTTGGACTTAGGCCTTTAAGGGTCAGCATTCCCCTACATAGGGATGCATCCCTGTAAGTATAGCAGGCAGCTGAAGTGTGACCTGAGCCGTGGCTCTGAGGTTCACGGTCCCCATCCAACAATAGGAAGAACACAGCTCCAACCAGCGGAAGAATGGACAAGCAGAAGGCATCCCTGCAAAAAACTGTATGAGCTTTGTTGGGGCAGAGAAGACAGCATGAAGGCAACAGAGAGACATCTGAGGTCATCTCTCAGAGTCTTCTATCTCAGAAGCCTGGGAGGAGAATCCTAGGACTGCAGCGGCTGGGAGGGATGGAGAATGGAAAAGGTGCACACCTGTGCTGTCTTCTATACGGGGAGGGTTCACTGCTCCAGCCTGCCTAGCAGGGAATGGGGGACATTCTCAGGTGAAGAGGGGCTCCTTGGGCCATTGGGGGATGACAGATCCAGGCATGAGCATGGGGTGGGCAGAAGATGAAGGCACACTTCCAATAAGGCGAGTCACTAGGCGAAGGTTGGTGAGAAGGTAGGAGAGGCCCCCATCATACCCCAGCAAGGGCTTGCTTGCCCACCTCTCTCCATCTAACACACACTGGGAAGCCATGAAGAACGGCAAGAAAGCTCTTGTCAGATGCTGGGGAGCAGTAGCTGCCAAAGAGCAAATCTAAACCACTTTGCATAAACCAAGTGCTTTACATGCAGATCTCAATACGATATGAGTCTGAAGAATGATAGCCTTACTCTTGGCGGTGGGATTAAGTGTGATTTAAAAGTTACTTTTTCCTTATCTTTTGAAAATGAATGCATGCTATTTCTGCAGAGGTTAGGGGATGTTGTCACAAGAAGAAAGGCCATGCCATTCCAGGGTGGTTGGCCAGGAGCTGGATTAAGATGAGATACAGTGGCCAGGCCTGTGTCTACAGGGATGGGGTGGAGGGGACAGATTCGGACTGGCAAAGGCGACAGGAAAATCAGCTAGAGCAAACAAACCCCAACACCACATACAGTGGAAGTCGGGAGAAAATGTTGGGAAGGAAAAAGGGTTAAAACAACAGCGGCCTGGAACAGCTCCTGGCAGGCAGGCGGGGCTGTGGAGACAAACACTGGGCCAGCACAGTGTGAAGTGGAAATGTTCACATAAATGTCACGTATTCTTACTGGTGCCACCCCAGCTTCTAATCGAGTTAAGCGCGGGTGATGAAGCTTTCTCTAACCAGCACTTGACAAGGCCATTGCTGCGTAGCTGCCACTGAGGCCCTTCTGTCCCCTCCGGTCCCAGATGACACTCCATGGACAGACAAGGTGAAAATCGTGTTAGGGACACTCGGAGTAAGAAGGACCCGCTTCGTGGGCTGGTTTGCACCTTTGGAGATTGAAAACAGAAAAGTCAAGCTTGTGCGAGACTGATTCACCCAGGAAAGTCCTCTAGCCGTCCAGTTTAATATTGGAAAGGCCACGCTGTTAGGATATAAACATCAGAGTCCCCATGTGCTATGAAGTTGACAATTAGGGACAAGCAGTGGTTTCCTAACTTGACACAAAAGGCAAAAAGAAAAAAAAAAAAGATTAAAAAAAAAAAAAAAGGCAGTTGCTTCGTCCACCATATTATGACCAGCTAGTCTTTGGGGGTCTTGGACACACAGCACCTCCTGTCAACCCAGTGCTCCCTCCAAGGAAACCCAGAGAGAAACCAGGCAGCCGAGGGGTGGTTTGAGATGGCAGGCCTTTGAGTAAAAGGCCCTCCCTGTACCACGCCTCCACTCATACAAAATTATCCTGTCATATTCTGAAGGCAGAAGGTGACGGCTGAATAAGGCATTGCAGGCTCCTGCCCCCTGCCCCGCCCTTGCTACCTCTCAGGAGTGACCCTGCCCCTCAGCATCTCTGAGGGGGGCTGGGAGTCGAGAGTGAAAGCAAATACAGTTTTGCACTCAAACAACAAGGAGGAGATAGAAACAGACCTGGAAGTGGGCAGACACCAACAGAGTGGGCAGACAGGCATGCAGGCGCGCAGGCCGGTAGACACAGAGACCCACAGTGTCGCTCCAGACTCTGATTAGAGACTACATTTTCTAGCCCGTCTGACCTTGAGATGAACCTTGAGAATGAACCAAAGTTCAGAATGAGGCCATGGAGGGCCCTAGAAGGGATCGCTCCTCAGCTGGGTCTGAAGAGGCAGGGCGGCCTACTCAGAGGTGCATGGGGCAAGTGCTGGACTCAGAAAAGGAGGCAAGGGAAAAGATCACAGAGCCCAAGAGGAGTCCGGCAGGTTCCACCGTGAAGGGCAAGGGCTGCTCAACCCAGAGGCTCCCTCTGCCCACTGCCCTGTTTCCAGGGTAGGTTCTGCTCTTCCCACCTCGCTCCACCCCGGAGCTGCTGCTTTGAAGAGGATAGGAGGTAGGCTGCTCTCTGGTTGATGCGCATCTTGTATCCCTCAGTCCCTTCACCTCATCCGCTGGGCCTCTGTGCCTCCATAGTTGTGGGAGCACTCAGAACGAGCACGCGCTCGATCACACAAGGAAGGCACTGATCAGAACAGCATGACCAGATCTAGTCGCAGTTTAATACCTAGTCCTACCCAGGGGCTTTAAACTCATAAATCCTAGAACTAGAAGACAATATCCAAGTTCCAGGCAGCAACAAAAATGCTCCCTTGGCCCAGGAGACCAGACCTGCAAAGGGGTAGGTCCAAGGGGTCCAGACCTAGTCACCTGACCCAACTTCCTTTCAGGTAACCAGAACTAGAGAGTACATGGTATGGGACACACAATAGACTGCACACAGCTTCTGGTGTTTCTAGAAAAGGAGAGGCTAGATTGAGTCTGAAACTTCCTATACATTTTAAGTGACAGTTCTATCTGAGCTGGACTGGGCCTGCCGACCACATGCTTGAGAGTCTCTGTTAATCAGTTAGTTGGCATACCCTCCTTTATGCACCTCCTACCCCCCAAGTGCTCCTGACAGGGGCTCTAGTAGCTAGCACCCAGGTATGGGAAACCTGGTTACACAGACATCCCATACCTCCAGTGCAGCTCCAATGCTCCAGCTCCTAACACATCCCCTCAGTCATTGCTGTGGATACTGACACAAATTACTGGACAGATAAACAGGGAAGAAACCAAAGTTTATTTTCATTGCGGAGGATTTTTTGCTTTTTTTTTTCTTCCCCTGTGTTCTCTTTTGACCAATATTATCATCTTCATCATCTTCATTTTAAATTTCATACTGTGAAAGTCTCAGAGTACCAGATGGAAGGAAATGAAACACCACAATGAGATGGGGAACAACTTAAAAATTAAAAGAAAACGAATCATAGACCCAGCTAGAGTGTGCCTGCTCCCTCTGCAAAGAGGGAGCACCCAGCTGGAGGACTGCAGATGCTGGAAGGGTCTTGAGATGGAGCTATAGCCCAGCCAGGCCAGTGATAGCTCCATGGTTACCCAGAGAGCCTTCTCCATGAAGCCATGACAGGGAGATGTGCAGCTATTTGCACCCCTAACCTCACGTCCATAGAACTTTGAAATGAGGACCCCTGCATCCTCCTTGAGGACCTCTTGGTATCAGGAGGGGCAATGAACAGAGCCTCTTGTACAGGCTCCCTCAAGATACCTTGAGGACCTGCATCCGGGTGCTTACTGAGAATCCCTACCTCAGAGCAGGGCTGTGGACTGCTTTAACTGATCCTCCTGGTTGAGAGATACACTTCAGCAGTGGGGCTGAGGTGGGGAGGGAAGGAGGGAGAGAGGGAGGGAGGGAGGGAGGGAGGGACTGTGGAGAGGGGAGGAGAGAGGAGGGGAAACAAGAAAAAGAAGAGTGAGTGAGCCTATTCAGGAAGAGACGGGTTTGTACACCTTCATGAGGGAGGAAATGAGTGTATGGTACGAGTTCAGGGCTTCTAGGAGATTCGCAGACAAAGTCAGGTACCTTGTTTTGTAGCAAAACAGGGAAACACAGTAGTGAAATCACAGCACCCGGAGAATGTCAGTTGCGAGCTGCACATCTTTTCTTTCAGTGGATGTTCTAAAGCTGCAAATGGAAGTAAGGGGCTCTCCTTGTGTTTATAGGGTGCCAGGCTCCATTCCAAAACGAGACAACCCTCAACAGAGGGGACAGAGCACAGGGCAAACTAATAAGATGAAGGAGACAGTGGATGCGTGTGTGTGTGTGTGTGTGTGTGTGTGTGTGTGTGTGTGTGTGTGTGNGTGTGTGTGTGTGTGTGTGTGTGTGTGTGTGTGTGTGTGTGTGTGTGTGCATTGCTGCTTACGTTAAATAGGTTCTATTTTTGTCTTTCTTACAGAGTAAAGAACAGCTATATTCCTTAAATCCTTCATAATCAAAATATAGTACAGGGAGGTTCTGTAGAGTATAGGCACTTGAGTTAAACAGACTGGGACTCTAGTCGAGTTCTGCCCACGGTAGCTGCATGACTTTGGGGAAGTTATTTAATGGCTCCAAGCCTGTCTCTCGTCATGCATGCCACCTATGTCCCTGTGTGAAAGCATCAAGAATGTCAGTGCTGCTCATCCATCCAGGCTGTCTGGGGTCCCCAGTGCCACTTGCCCGCTTCCCTCACAGCAAGCCGCCTTCTGCTGCTCTCTGGTTCAAAGACAACACTCTCTTTGAGAGCTCCCAGATTCCCTGGCCGGGGGAGCCAGTACGAGAGGCTCTGTTCATTGCCCCTCCTGATACCAAGAGGAAGGAACTTGACAGCTAGGTAGGCCTGATCACTGTGGTATTAAAAAGGCAATATCAAACTCATTAAAATACAAAAGGCCATGGAGAATGATCAAGGGAAAAAGAGAGAGAAGGTGCAGATGAGAATATTAAACCTTATCTCCTTACAACGCCAAGATAGAAACAAGGGAAGAGGATATTATGAATACATTTCTACCCATGAACTTTTAAACTTTAGATAAAAATTAACAGATTCCCAAGGGACAGGGTAGTGGTGGTGATGGTATAAGATCTCCAAAGCTGATTTAAGAAGGAATTTTCAGAGCCGGGCGTGGTGGCGCACGCCTTTAATCCCAGCATTCAGGAGGCAGAGGCAAGCGGATTTCTGAGTTCGAGGCCAGCCTGGTCTACAAAGTGAGTTCCAGGACAGCCAGGGCTAAACAGAGAAACCCTGTCTCGAAAAACCAAAACCAAAAACAAAAAAAAAAAAAAAACAAAAAAAAGAAGAAGGAATTTTCAAAGTTAAACACAGAATTACATATAGCACAACAATTTCATTCCTAGCTCTACGCCCAGGAGAAATGAAGACTTCTCTATCTAAGGCCAGTATGTAAACACTCCCAGCAACATCACCCATAACAGATCAAAGGGGGACACAGACTCACTGACTATCAACTGATAAATGGGCGGGTAAAGCGTGCTGTAGCTACATAGTGGAACTTGGGTTAGTAATTAAAGGGACAGAAAGGCTGACCACAACATGAGAAGCCCTATAGCCAATGTTCTGAAGAAAGAGGCTGGTCATAAACCACAAAGCTCCAGTTGAGCCCATTTGTCAGGAATGTCCAGAGAGGGCAAATCTATAAAGACTAAAAGTAAATCAATGACTGCTGTGGCTAGGAGCTGATTGGGAGAAGAGGAGAGAGGCCATTGACAGGAGGACTCTTTAGGGAGGCAGGGTGAAACTCAAAATTGGTTTAAAGCCTTTCTGCGAACATGCAGGAACCAATGAGTTGTACCCTGTAAATGGTGTGTAATGTAATGTGCTAAGTATGTCCCACTATCCATCTATTACAATTGCCTGTCTTCTTTAACAGACATCCAACATACAACCATATGCTTCACAATGAGGTCATTCAAATTTTGGGTGGCAGAGGATCCCTGTGGACCCCTCTCCAGGTTCCAGCTGGATCTATTTTTATATGCAGTGACTTTTATTATCATCAAACACTACTGTAACAGCAATTACTAGAATAAAGACAACTACATGTGGAAACATGTTACCCTCTGTGAAGTACAGCATGCACGTACCTCTTGGATTAGCATGAGAAGTGGAATATGAATCTATTGGCAGTAAAGCCATCAACTTGGCTGTAGTGGATAGAACAAGAATGGGCCCCAACAGGATCATAGATTTGAATACTTGGTCATAAGGGAGTGGTGCTACTTCCTGCAGGGATTAGGAGGTGTGGCCTTGTTGGAATGGGTGTGACCTTGTTAGAGAAAGTATGTCACTGTGCATGGCTTTCAGGTTTCAAATGCTCAAGCCAGACCCAGGGTTCTCTTCATTCTTCCTGCTGCCTGAGGGTCTGGATGTAGAACTCTCAGCTACCTCTCCAGCACCAGGTCTGCCTACTGCCACCATGCTCCCCACCATGGAAATAGACTGAACCTCTGAAACAATAAGCCAGCCCCAACTAAATGTCTTCCTTCATAAGCTTTGCTGTGGACACAGTGTTTCTTCATAGCGATAGAATACTGACTAAGACAATGGCACTGCTGGCCTCATGACCTGGGGATCTAAGACTGCAATCAAAGCTGCCACTGAGCAGACCTGACCTCCCATGAAGAGGGCCATCATTGATGAGCTAAGGTCTATCCTTCAGCAGGATAAGAGTTAAATCCAGTGCTTGTGACATAGGCACGCATAGTATTGATCAGGTGGCATCACTGGCTGGCCTTCAGAGGGCCAGAAACAAAAGTAACAATCAACACGAGCCTGAAGGATCTCAGGGGGCTGCAGATACGCCCCATGCCTCTCCCAATGTAACTTCTCTTCCTGGTGCACGAACAGTCAGCCTGCTGAGCAGAGGGCTACATATTGTCATACCATCCTCCCTTCATACCCTGGAGGCAGTCAGACCCAGAGCTGCACATCCTCGCTGCCACACTCTCACCTGAGGCCTGCAGCCGGGGACACTACCTCTCAGAGGTCAGCTGTGTCTTAAGATTTAGGAGGACAGTCCTCACTCCGTGCAGAACTGGACAGAAGAACGTGCAGAAACAAAGGCAAGTTCCCTAGTCAGCAGTCCAGCTGCTGTATCTCTGTCTCTACTGGAAGGTCTGTAAACCATGTCCCAGTGACCAGACCATACGCCAGCTCAGCTGAGGGTACCTGTTTTCTCTTGTCAGCTCAGCTTCCTGAACAATGGAAAAACAACTCAAGGAGGCTTGAAGACAAAGACAGGATAGGAGGCTAACGGTGAGCAGCTGTCACTGCTGCTACTACAATGCCCTCCCCCACATGCTCCATCCTTTACCTCACTCATAAACCTCTTCTGGCACCTCTTCTGCTGATATCCCTAGATGGACAGTCCCGGGGGTGGTGGGTGCTAAGCCTGGAGTTGAGTGCCCAATTCTTGGCAGTTGCACTTAGCTCTGGTGATAATCTCCATAAGCATTCAGTGACCAGGGGAATGCAAATATAGACCATGGCTCTGCCACTATGTGGCACTATGTGGTTCCTAGCTCCAAATCGACTTTTGTTTCTAATCTGCACTGAGGGCCTTGACTGGATGGAAGTGCTCAAAACCATGATGAAAGCTCAGAGCAGTCTTACTGAGGAGACACTGAAGCTGAAACACAGTGAAACACAGGAAAGCCATGTGAAGGATGAAAGAAAGGCTTATTCTTGCCATGGTGAACTGGTTCTATCACTTCTGGGCCTGTGGTGAAACAGGGCATCATGATGGGAAGACAGGAAGGTCCTAAGGGCAACTGGAAAGCAGAGAAATTGGCAGGAAGAGCCAGAGACAATAGATGCCCTTTGTAGGCAGTGCACCGGTTCCAGTTAGGTGGGGAATTCTGAACCCAAACTGGATGCTTCAACTATCTGCCAACCAAGCTTCCTATTCTCTCTCCTTCCTTCCTTCCTTCCTTCCTTCCTTCCTTCCTTCCTTCCTTCCTTCCTTCCTTCCTTCTTTCCTTCCTTCCTTCTGTCCTCCCTCCCTCCCTNCCCTCCCTCCCTCCCTTCCTTCCTTCCTTCCTTCCTTCCTTCCTTCCTTCCTTCCTTCCTTCCTTCCTTTCTTCTTCCTTGATTTCTTGATTTCTTTCTTTTTTTCCTGGGCAGTAAAAAGGAGAAAATGAAGCATCTCTTTGAGCTTAAGATCTGAGATACTTGGCTTTCTCTCGTCTGTTAACACATTCAGCCTTGTAACAGCTGGCTCTTTCTGCTCTCTGTGGCTAATGTCCTGACCCATGTTACCTTTAGAATGAGTTAACAGTGAGCACTGCTAGTGTGCACCTGTCATTCTCTAAGTGGCTTTTATTTCCAGTGACATATCATCCCCACAGTGATCGCAAGAAGCTCTTCTTTCTCTTATTATTACTAAAGAAGAGCCGGGCTCACGGTTTAAGTGACCCTTCTCAATGGAGACATTAAATAAGTCAGGAAATCACTGCCAGAGCCTGGGTCTGTAACCAGAGGGCCAAGGCTAATTCTCTAGATTCTCCTGGAAGCACAAAGTATGGATGCTCCAAAGAGGCCCTGAGATGGTGAGATCTCATGAGACTCTGGATCACTGCTTATAGTGGCTCTCTCCTGCTGGGAGCAAAGTCCTAGCAAGTGTTCCAGACAAAGGAACAAGAGAACACAGGGAGTTCAGCAAACAGAACAAGAGGATGGATAGATGCTGCGACGTGAAGAGTCTGGGTGCTTGTGTTTAAGAAAGAGAAAGAGCGAGACAAGGTAGGACAGCAGGGGACAAGCTGGGGTCCTACAGTAAGCTGAGGAATCACCTGGGGATGGTGGTGGCTGTTAGGACAGAAAAGTCTTGAGCATGTTCTGGGTGACACACCCTGTGTGTGTGTGTGTGACACCTTTGTTCTCTAATTGGCTGTCACAACAGCCCACACTGATGCATTCTATTATTAGCCCACTCTTTGAAACTGACTCCTAATGACTTGTGGTTACACCATGGATTACTGCATCCCTCGACCCTCATCGGAAAAGGGTCTATTTGCAGCAGATGGTGATTAGCAGAGACCCACAACTGGTCAAAGGGTAGAGACTATGAGACTGCAAAACACTCAATCCTAAATGGGGTTTCTACATCACACCCATCCACTCAAAATGTACTGCAAAGCTACAAGCAAAACCCAAAGCCATAAAACCTAACGAAGAGCACAGAGAGTGTCTGCGGACATCCCTAGGTTCAACAAAACCCACATGTGACCCATAAATCCGAAACTGATAAACTCACTTCATCAAACTTTAAAAATGCTGCTCTTGGAATAGAGGGAGATAAACCACACAGGAATTGAACACTTGCATGTTATATGAATTTACAGATGGAAAATAAATACAAGGCAGAGAAAAGAGTGGGATATGTTGACCCCACTTTGTGTGGGAACGGCATTATGGCACACAGAGCGGAGGGGGATTGCCCTGGTATGAGCAGAGACAAATGTCTAGGCTCTACCTTGTATCACTATATATTGACACAGAACATTAAAGGGTCCAGCTCTGCAAGCATTGCTGCCCATTCACCAGTCTACCAGCAATTTAGATCCACCAATATATCTTGTCAGTTTAATATCATAGTTTTATTAACATTAGTTTGGTAACTTGGCATGTATGTGATTTAGACAAATGATTTCACAAATAGAAGGCCTCTAAGCATAGGATTCTGGAGTTTCTTATATGATACACATTCAAATCTTTTTTATTATAGAACTAGTCATACAGATAGTAGAGATAAAAAACAAACAAACAACAACAACAACAAAACATTGGTTGCCAAACCCTTGCCACAGGAAAGCTGGCCACAGAAGTCCAACTGTCCCCAGCCTTTCAGATTGTCTGAATAGGGCAGGGGACTGTGTGCCCCAAGTGCGATTACCTCTCCCCAGGGCCATAAAGAACAGCAGAGAAGAAAGCAGACAGAACTCTTAGTCTGTAGCCATCATGACTATGGAATCTTAGATCTCATTCAAGCCCACCTGGCCTTGGCTACCAGACACAGGACTGGAGCAGAAGCATGAGACACCATGGTGTGACCCCAACATCTTAGAAACTGAAAAAAGCAAAACAAAACAAACAAACAAACATGATTGGTAAATCTTTAGGAGCCTCATTCATGGGCACAGCTGCCTTGATGGCCTTGGCATTAGAACCAGTCCCTGTGTAGCTGGCTCTGCACAGTCTCACTGAAGGTCCTTGGATGAACACACACCTTCTGTCCTCCTCTGTCTATCCTGGAAGAGAGCATCTTGGGCCAGCTCAAAAGGAATAACAATTTACTGAGAAAAGCCCCAACATCTCATCTAATTAGTCCAAAGAGGCTGTGTAGGGCTCCAAGAGCTGACGGAGAAATGATGAAAAGCTGGGTGGAAAAACGTTCTGAAGTGTGCCACTGCTTTGGAAAGAAGAAGGCAAACTCATTGTGCACGGAGCACTTTATATTCCAAAGATAAGGCTTATCCTGTGATAGTCCAAAGACAGCAGATTTTCCTCGTGGGAACTAAAATAACTTAACTCCAATTAGTCCCAATAGCAACAACTGCTTTTGCCTATAGAAGCTCAAACCAGCCTTGGCTGTGAAAGTTGCCATGGAAACAGCATGTTATAGAAGGTGGCAAGATCAAGGACACAGGGAAATAACTGTCTTCGAGGTCTCTGGGACTGAGATAACCTGGGGAAACTGACTGGTCTAGGGTAGAGGTGGAGGGCAGAAGAGCTAACGCTGGACCTCAAGAGGTAGACTCCAAAGATTTACCCACTGGAGAGCATGCCACCTTCTATGGTCTAGCACAGGACTTAGTCCTGCTCTCAGACAAATGCAATCAAAAAGTGGCTGGGTGTATTTCAGAGGAAATAACCAACCTTGGTGTCATCCTAGGCGGGGGACACCAGAAGACACACTGCATAGTGACTGCTAGGACCCAGTAGAGCTCAGGAATAAAATCAGGTGGCAAGGCACCATGGATGGGGTCCTTTCTTCCGCCTAGGGGCTTTGGCCACTTGCACAAAAGGACAAAGGGAGCAGAGTTGAAGAACGGGTTCTAACAGCCCATGAGTATGACAGAAAGGATAGCTTCCCAGACCAGCTTCAGAGAGTTAGCTCAACTATATTCTGGGTGAATGAAGGGCTATATAGTTTTGGGGAAGGGATTAGCAATTTCTAGGACTTGTATCATTGGCTGGAGTTTAGGGTACTGAAAAATGCCTCATTTGCATGGAAAGGCATTCCAAGAGTTCCAGGTGCTTGGTGGACTGGCTGTTATCCAGAGAAATGAAGTTGAACCTATAATGCTGGCATTCTGCAGGTAGAGGGTGGGGATCTAGTGCTCCCCAGACAAGGTCAGGGAAGGGCAAGCCCAGACTGTAAAAGGAGTCCTCCGTTTTACACTGAACTCAGAGGAGCTATCTGGACATGGTAGACTGTGACCTTAATTTGCAGGGTTTTACCACATGTGGGAACTAAACTTAGGAATAATGCTGAGCAGAATAGCAGAAGTAAAGGTGCCCTGCAGGATGATGTATGTGGTGGGACACTAGGAGAAGAGAGAAGCAAGGCAGAGTGCTCACCAGCTGATGCAGACTGCATACAGACAGCTGACAGTCAATATTAGCACTGGGAGGCTTAATAGTAGAATTTGCAAGAGTTCTAGGCCAGCCTGGGAAATACTGCAAAACCTTATCTCAAAAAAATTAAGGAAGGAAGGAAGGAAGGAAGGAAGGAAGGAAGGAAGGAAGGAAGGAAGGAAGGAAGGAAGGAAGGATGTAAGTATGTAAGTGAGTGAGTAAGTGAGTAAGTGAGTGGGTGGGTGAGTAAATAGAGCCATTCAGTGTAATGTTAGTGGCGAGAGAAACCCTAAAAATGACCATGCCCCATGCAGCCAGTTCCAGACACCCTAAGCCTTGCTCTGGGGAGCTGAGAGGGGCTCAGCACTGAACAGACTTGCCTGAATGAAGACTCCAAAGTTCTCATGGTGAACAAGCTCACCTAAAACACAAGATGGCCAGCATGGGAGTACAAGTTACTTCAGCAGCAGTCTCCCTCTGGTAAGCTTCTCTGCAAAGGTTTGAGTTCACTCTGTGACCCACACTGTCCTGAAATTTTCATGTCCAAAGGATCCAGAGAATCAGCAGCATAATGAGTGCCCCCAGAGCCCAGGCACACTAATGGTATCTTGGATGTTGGTGAAAAACAAGTTGAAATGGGCAAAAATTGTGTTCAAATCTTTCCCCAGACAAAGCAAGCAAACCCAAACATACACCAGACCATGATGATGGGTCAAGGACCATGGCAGTGCTTTGAAAACTAAACATAGCTTGGTAACATAATATAACTTGTATGTCTGTCAAGCAATAAAGCCTGCTGTGTTGTACACACACTGGAAAACTCTAAAGAAAACTATTACCTGTGATACCCCGCCCCATGGCTGTAGTTTTACGTATTTCTAGTCACATACACAGGCATATGCGTTATTCGTGTCAGTTAATTTTTATGATGCGGACACCTTATTTCAAATGTCATTTTGTATTCCTCCTATCACATGTATGTTCAAAGCTGAGCTCTAGGCTGGAACTTGATGTTGATGCTCCCCTTTGGTCCCAATTCTGAGAAACAAGTGGTAATTCCCTCAGGCTCTGAGGCAGTGGTTCTCAACCTTCCAAGTGCTACAACCCTTTAATATAGTTCTTCAAGTTGTTGTAACCATAAAATTATTTCATTGCTACTTCATAACTGTAATTTGCTGCTGCTATGAATCATAATGTAAATATCTTACTTGTTGCCAAGGACCAGCCTTGGCTTGCAGAAGGGTTCAAGGTATTTGGGAGCAGCAAAAGAAATGGCCTGAAGTCAGTCATGGGTACAAACTGACAACCTTGTGTTCGGCCTAAGATGGTTCTCCAAAAAGCTCTCTAGATACCACTTGACTGCGCAGTCTGCTCCAGACGGCTTTCTGCTTGAGACAGCTCTCTGGTAAAGACAGCTTTCTCATGCCAGAAACAAAATTTCAAAGCTCTATGGATAGCTCATGGGTTTTCTGACCAAAGTCAGATAAGCTGCTAGAAAAAAAATTCTAGAAGAGCTGTGTTCACTCTCCAATCAGTTATCTCTGGTATCTCTTTTTCAGACCAAAGCCCAGTCTTTTATTTACATATCAATTTAGTCATTTACTCCAGGTACCCTTTTGATTATCCCATGAATCAGCATCCTTAACCCCTTGATTCCTAGAAAAGAACAGCAAGTATATTTTTAAAACATTTCAAATTAATTCAGAGATCTCCCAGCCTTTGTAAGTACAGACAGTAAGCTAGCTGGGTGAGATCCTGTCCTGAGATTACCATTCCTAGCATGTCTGGACCTAAACTCACCTGTCCCAGGCTAATCTTAAACTCAGGAATCTGCCTGTCTTTGTATCTTTCTGGCAATCTGGTTACCTTTGTTCTCTTAGGTCCATGAAGCTTCTCGTACCATTCATACTGCATCCTTATATTTTGCATAGTTGAGAAACTATACATTCTTGAACTCATGTTTTCAGAGTTCTTTCCCACAGCCTTAAGGACTGTTTTGCTAAGGACATTAGACAGACACACCCTCACCTCCTGAACTCCTGCTGTCTCTGATTATTATGGAGTCATGAACCTTGGCAGAGAGGGCAGTCCCCTAAAGAAGAACATAAAATAAACAAACAAGTCTTATGCCTAGCAACCATTAACACTTGTGGAGGCCCGAGTCCTGCTAGCTTTGTTCCAGGAGCAGGAACCATGACATACTGCCCCTTGTGCATGGACATGCAGGACTTGACTATTTGTGACTTCCAAAGGGGCCTTGACCCACAGGTTTGGAACTGAGGCTCTATGGGAACATGTGTAACACCCACTGCTGGGGAAGAGGAGTGCAAGGTAAGGCAGCAACAGAAGAGAAGGTCCATTACAATGCCCAGAAGCCAGGAGACTATATAGCCCAACATTATAAATTCTGTAAAAGCACAATTTTCTTAATAGCTATCTAACAGTCAACTACTGGATGTCAGACATTTTGGTTATTTTAATATTAAAAGTAACATATAAGCATCATGATGTCCAGGACTTGATCGGAGATTTCAAATACTTTTATGAGAATTGATTCCCAGGAGGTAATTGCTCTCTAGCTCCAAGTCTTCAAGTCTACGTGTTAAATGTGGATGGGTAGCCTTGTGGTGAGGCAAGAAGCTGTGTTTATCCACATGGAAGACTGAGCATCCATGTAGAGCATTGAAAGGTAAGGGGACAAGGTGACCTGAGGCCTTGGAGAGAAAGCACTGTCTCATCCTCAGGCAAAGAAACCACTGTATCCTCCCAAAATATCCTGAATGGCCATGAGCCACATCTACCTAGAGACAAAAAAGGAGTGGAAACAGGAGTGAGCTCTAACCAGTGTCCTAAAATTGTCTTCATGTGGCTCCATGCCAGGCCCAGGAGCTGTGAGGTAAGGGAAATGCCCAGGCTCTGAAGCCAGTGAGCCCCACTTCTGAATAAACAGCTAAACCATGCCTGTCAGACAGCACGGGTACTTCTGCACAAACTCTTGCTATCCATATGGTGTTGAATGAGTGCTCTACTGTGGGGTTGTACACTACTCCCTGCTCCTCCATCACCTTCTAAGCATCTTCCACCTCCTGATGCTTGCATCCCTGCACTGGAATCTACCACAGCATAGCACAAGGAACAGAGACCCATCTCATGCATACTGCTGAGTCCACAGCATCAGAGTGGCGGCTTCAGTAAACACTGCAGAAGAGTGAACAGCTACCTAAGGAAACTGCTACAACAGACATGCTATTCCCTTCTCTCAACTTTTGTTACTGCCTGCCAAATGGTGTGTCTGTCCTCTTATAACAAGGGGATCCCACGTACATAGTTCAAGTCTTATTATGGGGCGGAAAATCACTTCTTTATATGTGAGTCACCTGAGACCACTGGGTTCAGAAAACCCAGTTTCTATGCATACGACCAATCGAATCTGTTCCACAACATTCATGTGTGCTGAACGCCATAAATATACACATCACAATAGGCAGACAAGTAAGCGGGGAAACCCAAAGAGTTTCTATCAGTAGACCCAGTTTAGAGTTGGCAGAGTTCTCTGATTCTGGGGGCTGGGGGAAAGCTTGGCCTCTAGAAGCTTCTGTGGTCCTGTCTATACAGAGCTGATAGTATAAACCATCACAAGAGTGTTAAATCTGGTGAAGATTAAAGACCATCAGCAGGAAGAAACTAGGTTGGATGTGAGAGCAGAAGCCTCACCTCACCTCAGCTTCCTGGGCATGCAGGGAGTGGGCAATCCACACACCTGCAAATGTGCACTCCTGTGCCCCGAGATGATGCACTGAGATTAAAGCTCCAGACGAAACACAGAACCAGCAACAGCAGAAGAGGCTTGGCTGGCGTCTAAAGTCCAGACGTGTAGGCTTTAAGGGATCAAGATATTGATATCAGCCCAGGTAGCTCTGAACAGTAGATAGCACATTAGCATGACCAAAAATTATACTTTAAATCCATGTTGTGGTACCAAGTGCCATCTCTTCTCTAAACTTTATCAGTCAGCTGCTAGGATGGAAAATGAGAGCACCAAGCTGAGTGAGAGCAGGAGGCCAGGACAGACCTCTGAGAGGTGGTTGAGCAGGCACACAGCCCTCCTGATAATCATCTCTAGGTATCTCCCGATGCACAGCACACCTTCTGCCTATTAGCTATTGCTATGAAAAAATGGCCACCAGCTTAATACACACACACACACACACACACACACACACACATCATCATCATCATCATCATCATCATCATCATCATCATCATCATCATCATCATCTTATGGTTCCAGAGGTCTGCAAAGGAACCCAGAGGTCATGTTTCTTCTGTACACCCTTAGGCAAGGATTTGCCTTCTTAGCTCTGCAGCTTCTAGGAGCCATCTATATATTCTTTTTTTTTTTTTTTTTTTTTTTTGGAGACAGGGTTTCTCTGTATAGCCCTGGCTGTCCTGGAACTCACTTTGTAGACCAGGCTGGCCTCAAACTCAGAAATCCACCTGCCTCTGCCTCGTAAGTACTGGGATTAAAGGCGTGCGCCACCATGCCCGGCTAGCCATCTATATTCTTGAGTTGAGGGTCCAGTCCCATGGGTTTTCATCCCTATTCCTTCTGACACACCCTATGTCCTCTTTCCCCCCTTAAAATGACCCCTATGATCAGTTTGGGCACACCTTGACAATCTATGCTTTCTAGTGCATCTTAGCATCCTTCATTTGATACACCTGCAAAATCCAGTTTCCCACAGAAGCAGCATAGCCAAGGGCTCTGAGATTAGAGTGTATGCATCTTGGGAGTCAGTAACATTATTGTGCCTCCCACACTTACTGAGCATTTGCCTCTGACACCTGGGAATATGGAAAGAGAAAAGAAGATGCATGCAGGTGACTGACAGAGTGATGGGGGAGGTTAGCACACAGAGGACATAGAAGAAGGCAGCATCTCAGGAGATCAGCAAAGTCTATGGCAGAGAAGCTACCTGGAGTAGTCCTGAGCACAAGGGAGAAATGCTCAAGACCAGCAGATGTGGCACACATACATGGTGCATGGGGCCAGTTCACACCCGATTCTACTGTAGCATCAGAGAGTCTGTGACACTCCCACACATGTGCACACACACACACACACACACACACACACACACAAACACAAGGGAGGGGTCAGGGAGGGACAGGGACAGAAAGAGTGAGACTGAGAAAGAGACAGACAGAGTGAGAGCAAGAGAGCATGTGTGTATGTGTGTGTGTGTGCGCGTGTGTGTGTGTGTGTGTGTGAGAGAGAGAGAGAGAGAGACAGACAGACAGACAGACAGACAGACAGACAGACAGAGACAAAGACAAAGACAGAGGCAGAGAGACTGAGACCCATGGCCTTAGGGGAGATGCAAGAGTCCTGGATGAGAAATCCCCAAGCCATGTAGTAGGCAATTCTTCTACTTCCTCCCCCCCAAAAAAACAAAAACAAAAACAAAACAAAACTTGTGATAGTGAGCTCCAAAGCTCAGTGGCATCAGAGGCACATTTGAGAGACTTACTACAAATGCGCAGAGCTGAATCTTGAAAAAGATGCCCTTTCTTCCAGTCCTAGGCACTGTGGAAGCTGTGGGTTACCGTGCAGACATGGCCAAGTCCAAGAACCACACCACACACAACCAGTCCCACAAATGGCACAGAGATGGCATCAAGAAACCCCGGTCACAAAGATACAAATCTCTTAAGGGGGTTGACCCCAAGTTCCTGAGGAACATGCACTTTGCCAAGAAGCACAACAAGAAAGGCCTGAAGATGCAGACCAACAATGCAAAGGCAGTGAGTGCACACACAGAGGCCATCGAGGCCCTTGTGAAACCTCAGGCCATCAAGCCTGAGATGCCAAAGTGCCTCAGTGCAAACTCAGCCATCTGCCTTTCATCGCTCACCCCAAGCTTGGGAAGTGGATATGAAGCCGCGTGGCCAAGGGTCAGAGGCTCTGCCAACCGAAGCCCAAGGTTCAAACCAAGGCAGAGGCCAAAGCTCCAGCTAAGGCCCAGGCTTCAGCTCCAGCCCAGGCCCCCAAAGGTGCCCAGGCCCCTGTGAAGGCCCCATAGAAAAGGCTCCTGCCAGTGTGAAGACAGACTGTGTGACTGCTGTGACACACCTACCCACACACTATTTGCAGATGACCAGTGTCCTATGCTGTTTTTACAAATAAACTCAGGCAAGATCTGTTTAAAAAAAATAAAAAGAAAGAAAAGAAAAAGAAAAAGATGCAAGAACAGTTTCTTAAAAACTAATTAACTAACTAAGAACATTAAGAAATGAAATCAGGCCAGAACACGGGACAACTGTATAACCTGGTATACCCAGTAAACTTGAAAAAAAGCAATTTTTGATAGAAGCTACATTTTTTTATTTCCCTAAAATACTCAACATTTCTACCAAGGGCCTCTGACCCCAGTTATCAGTGCATGTTCCTGAGAAGCTCAGTCGGTGAGGGTAGGCGAGGAGAACTGTGCAAAGATGAGCTGCAGCTTCGTTTATCCCAGGAAAATGCTGACACAGACTCTGCAAGGTAGGGGACATGCCAGACTGTCCCTGGCTCCCTGGCTGTGTCAATTCTACACCATCCAAGCAGCTGTAACCCTCTATGTCCTGGCTTGTGCTACTCCCTAGCCTGGGGACTACTTATTCAGGGGCAGACCTAAGCTTCTAGCTTAGTGTCATGCATGTTCAGACACTTAGAAAAGACCATTGAGCAAAGAGAGTATTCACAATCGTTGTACATTCTACGATGTGCATCAGTGGCCTGGTTCTCCTCTCAGAGGCATTAGCTCCCAGCACTCAGAGACCTAAGGATTCAGCAGCTCCATGGCTACCAGCCACCCCGACTTGAACCCTCTGTACAGACTCAACCTCCATGCCTCTCTCAGGTAGGGTCAGAAGCTATCTCAGGGCGTAGAGCTACAGAACAGTAGCTGACAAGTGGCCCTGAAATGCCTTGTAGTAGAAAAGACTGTACCAAGAACAAAGGAAGGTTTCCAAGGTGAAGAAGCATCACCCCTGGTCTCCAGGAGCCCACGGCTGACACAGCTGACTCAGCTCTCTCCAGTCAGACTGCCCATTAGCATTTATCAGCCACAAACTCTGTTCCAGAGGCCTCCCAAACATATAGAGCAAACACAAACAATACAATTACCTTTTAGTCATAAAGAGCAAGCTGTGCACTGCATGTGGAATAGGCTTGCAAGGGATGATTAATGGGAGATAAAATAATATCCCTTGGTCTAATTGCCGATGCAAAACAGAGAAATGAGACATGTTGACACCTTGGGGCCTGTGCAGCATACATTCCTGTGTGCTTTAGAAGGGGAAAGCCATGGGACCCATTAGCTTTGAAGGAGCGACCCCATTCTACAGTGAACACTTCTACAAAGTCAAGGAGAGGGTTCTGGCAAGAACATCAAACAGCTCCCAGCCACTGCTTAGAGGCAAGGGCTCAAGGACAGAAGGTAGGAGCCTGACCTGATAGCATCTTCTCCTAGAGGGTAGCTGGATAGAGGGCATTGCCGTGTCTCATAACCACAGAGAAGCAACTAGATGCCACATGGTCTGTATTACGTGCTAGCAGGCCAGGTTTCTGGGTCGTCACAACACAGAGCACAGGGTGCCTCTGGCTCCCTAACATGTCAGTCTGACAGGAAGAGAGATGACCACCCCCCCAAATGCCTGGGCCCTCTCACACCTTCCCCACAAGGCTTGAACTCTGTTCCCACTGAACACATCTGTTTCGGTAGCAATGAAGGATTTGTACATATGGGACCCAGTCTGCAATGGCTCCTTCAGAATAGCCTGCTGGACAGGCAATGTTTTGTTTCTGTCCTTTTGGTCTGTCCTCCTGGGTGGCAGGGAGCATAGGCCTAGCATGTGCTGGTTGTCCACAATATCAGTCCATTTCTGGTGGCTCTGTGACATCACCTTCTTGACACCTTCCTTCTTGAGTCTGGGCTGGTTTTGTGTACTAGCTGTGGCCAGCTGAGTCTGCTATGTGCTCAATAAACACTCAGTAAGTGTCAAGCGTCCTCTTTACCCCCACCAAGTAGCATGTTCGAATGCCACAGCTAATGTACAAGGTTAGTTCTGTGTGATTTCCACAGCTCTATACCTGACACACTACTTAGTGTACAATAATTGCCCCATGGACATCTCACAACAGAAAGCAAACAGCACAAGGGAGGCCACAGGAGACAGAAGCATCCTTTAAAGAAGGCAGGGAAGTTAACTCTGGAGGCTGGGCCATAAATTACCAGGTATGCTTCCCCTGAGTCCACAGTAAGCAGAAGGCATGACTGCCCCTGGTACTCAGTGTTCCCATGCACACTCTTGACTTGTTTTAACCAGCAGACAATCCTCAGGGTCTCAGAAACCACCCTTAGCAGCTTGCTCGGGAGCCCACATGGTCCTACCGCTTCCCACCTTCCTCTGCTTTAGACCTTGCCTGTCGGTCTTTGGAGGAGCACGGGAACAGAGTGAAATCCAAACGTGGCAGAGCTAAGAAGCCAACTGCAAGGGGTGTGGGGCTGCAGAGAGAGAGCAAGGCTGCAGCAAATCAATGAGCCCCAAGCTATCTGTCCCTCCAAAGTGACCTTCCCAGAACTCTATGACACGGGTTGGTGTCGTTTTCAATTCCACTGCCCTCCTGCTGTGATGGGCACCAGGCTGAGGTACCAGCAGAGGAAAAGGGAGACAGAATCCCTACCAAAAGTGGCCCCAAAGATCCAACACCTAAGTGAAGGTGGGAAAGATGGGTCCCTTCAGATCAAGGCCCACAAGGAGCCATGGGTGGTCCTAACACTGGTAATCCCATGTGCCCTGTGCAGGAGGCACATGGACAGTGCACAGGAACACATGTCACAGAGGAGTGAGGATTTAGTGAAGGAGGTAGGTGGGTCTGGGTAGGGAACTCCAGGGAGAGATAATGCACCCTCCAACCCACAGTCTCATGCTGTGTCACTCTTGCTGTTGTTGCTTCGTGCTTCTCCTCTGCTATGGAGCGCTAACTGGAAACAGTGGAGGGAATGAGCTGAGCAGTGTGCACGCTGGCTTTGCCTGTGTATGCGCTGTTTAAGTGCGATGCTGAGACTCCTGCCGCCTGTGCCACACAGCCACCTGCCGATTTCACCACAGTAGGGCTGCCGAGCCCTAACAGACCCTAAATCACGCACAGGGCAGGGGTCTTCACACTAACTCTGCTCTTCCTTGGAGCACAGGTGACCCTGAAAACCAGCAGGACAAAGCCAAGGACTCAGCAGACCTTTGGTGAATACGCTTAGAGCAGGCACCCCCAAACCAACTTCCTCATCAGCTGGGTTTCCCCATTCTCTTTTTCAGAACCGCCAACACAGAGGCATGCTCTAAGTGATCCAAGGTAGGGAATAACCATTACTTACGGATGAGCTCCCGCACACCACTGAGGCCGTGTTAGATGCAGGACACCTGGTCCACCAGCCCTGTAAGATGCATGCTGTCTTACCCCCACTTCACAGGTATCAGTTGTTTTCAGGGAAGGTCAGAAACATAGTGTGCACACATAATGGGAAGAAGACTCTAGCCAGCAGAGATAATACCAGCAGTAGTACTGCACTGGGACAAACCATGAGCCAGCGAGAGGGACCTTTGAGTGCTTATGCGAATGTGTGGTATGTATAAATGCACCTGCCTGCCTCTGGACACATGTGTAGAGCACATGTCTAATACAGCTACTAGGGAACTGGAGGACTTGTGAAGCAACCCCCAGGCTGGTCTGAGGTCTACTCAAGTGCTCAGAGCCCTGGTTCAGGAAGGCACAGAGGTATCTAGTAGGACATCTCCCATAGAATGACCTGTGTGTGTGCCTTTCCCCGTAAGCCCAGTTCCCAGGCATGTCTGTGGGCATAACTGACTCACAGTCACGGTATTCTCAATACCTACACACCCTAGCACAGGCTTCTGGTGGGAACAAGTGAGCAGGGTTCTCCTCAAGAGGAGTTTACACCTAAAGAGGTATAAACATGGGCCTGGGGTGCCTGTGGGACCTGCCCTTCATCTCACTGAGTCTTGGTTTCCTCGGGAGCCAGCAGGGATGATGTGAAAAGGATGCTGGAGGAGGCTGCATGGAGCTGAAGGTTTCTGATAACATTGACAAGCTGTAAAACGTGGACATGCTGATTACCTAGGAATTGGGGAGAGCGGCCAGTGCAGAAAGTTGTGGGGCAGGCCTTCTTCAATGCTGGCACGAAGCACTAAGCCTCGGAGGCCAAAATAAGCTCATCTCGCACCCGGCTGGCTTTACTGCATCTACCTTGGGTGGGTTCCAGTGGCTAATAGGTCTTCTGAGTTAATGTGACTTCTTGGAGACTTTCAAAACTAACGCAAATTAAATGGCTCTGTTACGCCAGCCTCATTTTGCTTTGGTTCCTTCACCAACAATTTGAACAGGCAAGCACTTTGCTCTGTGACACTGCCTTGTTAGCCAGCTTCCCGGCCAGCTTGCCACTGTGAAGTATTTCTTTCATTATGTGAAAAGACTCTGTATAAGCCACATGCCAAGGAAACACACAGACTTTTTTTTTCTGGGCCACAAACAGTTGGCTGACAAACTGCAGCATGTCTTCCATGAGACGAACTCCCCCGAGAACCAGGAAGAAGCTGGCTTCTGCCCTGTGAACACATGCAAAGCCCTTGACCACTACTAGCATGTGCAGGTTCAGGCCACTCCCACCCTAAGATCCTGTGAGCATCCCCACCCGCTTCCCTCTCTAGGACACTATAGGATCTGATGCCCAATCCTGCTCTGAGGAGCACTTTGCAAGGTGGAACAAAGATGCCCAACTCCACATGACACCCCCCCCCCCCCAAATCTGGGCAGCTATGAGGTGGGCTGAGCCCACAACTCCAAACCAGGAGCTGTTCTGCACAGCTCAATGCTTTCTCCTGGCTCTGCCCAAACTTTTCATTGCCCAAACTTGAAACCTGAGAACGTGTAGACCCCATTCTCAGAGGGTGACCCCGAACTGAAGGGCTCTGGGGCTACCAGCTGCAAACCAGCAAACAAATTGGTGAAAACCCAAGTGTCCCTTCCTCCAAGCCACACAAGCCCGGGACACAGCAGCTGAACAAGGTAATAGAGGGGATGCTGGTCTTGGATTGGGCTATGACTCAGTACAACTCAAGTCCCTGGTGTCACACAGAAAGAAGAAAGCCATGTGAAGACAGAACAGAAAGAAGCAGCCATAACTTCTGCCACCTACCTACCAGCAGTCATGTAAGGCCTAGGAAAAGATCACTGACTGAGCTCCTGGAGGGTGCTACTATCTACAGAAGGAACAGGAAAAAGAGAAATTCCTGAGGAACAAGCTTGATATCACTGAGGGGCAAAGCTCCCAGCTGTGGGATTGGCGTCCTCAATGAAAAACTCAAAAGGAGACAAAACGGGAAGCATACAGGTTAAAAAATGGATGTGAGACATGTCCGTTTCTCACGTTTTTGATTTAAGAGATGTCATGAAACACCACGTTGAGACAACTGGAAATTTCAAGGGACAATGTATTCAATGATAATGAGGAAATGTTCATTTGAAAGCACGACACTGTACCCACTCCTGTTATAGTTAAATATAAAAATGGTCACGGATAAAATAGGCCGTAGGGAAGCCAGTGGAACAGAACCAAGAAGATACTAAGCCTGCTGCTCGCTGAGGCAGGTGATGAGCACACAGGGGTTCCAGACAGGATTGGCACCTTGTGCACATTTCTGAAGGTGGCTTTGTTGTGGCTCTTGAGACAGAACCTTGTGTATCTCAGACTGGCCTCAAACTCAACATGTAGCTAAGAACA
>NC_034606.1:37849522-37881464 GCF_900095145.1 Mus pahari
ATCCTTAGTGAGGTAACCCAATCATAAAAGAAGTCACTCGATATGCATTCACTGATAAGTGGATATTAGCCCAGAAACTTAGATTACCTGAGATACATTATGCAAAACACAAGAAAACCAAGAAGGATGACCATTGTGTGGATACTTCATTCCTCCTTAGAATAGGGAACAAAATACCCATGAAAGGATATAGCTGCCAACTTCTAATCTACCTACCTCTACCTTCTGAGGGTTGGGATTCCAGTTGTCTAGCACCACTCCTGGTTCATGCTGTACTGGAGGATCGAACCCAGAGACCTGTGCTTGCTCTGATGCATTCTACCAACTGAGCTACATCTCCACCTCCATGACGGAGTTTTTAATACAGAATGATTACATAGTGATGACTCATGGGTCAATACACTGTGGCAAATAGCAACTTTCTTTTATTTGACACTTGCAAGGTAGATGCCTGGCCCTGAAACAGGTGCATGCAACCCTTACCCTAAACATGACCCTAACCCTAACCATAACACCACTGGATGCTTGAGGAGCTGGGTGTCAGAAAGGCAGGACAGCCCAGGTGAACCTGAAGCTACTCACATTCCTGATGAATTGAGAGAGGTTTTTTTTTTTTTTTTTCTTTAACAAGATACGGTAAGGATCTTTCCTAAGCAGTAGGCATTGGCATTTGATGGCCCTGAGGTTAGGGTGCATTTCATTTGAGAGATCCAAGTCTGGGCTCAGTAGCAATCAGTCAGAATCCCAATCCCTGGTAAGAGAAGAATGAGCCCTGGCTTCCAGACCTGCTGGAGTACTGTGGCTCCTGAAATAATAGGTTTGAAGAGTCCAGGAATGAGCCCAGAATGCAAACAGCAAAGAGGAAACCATAGAAAGGCCACATCTGTCCTCTCTTCTAAGTTACCTGCAGGAAAAATGCCACATGTTTCCCTTGAAGAGCCCCTGCCAAGCTGGTCTTGGCTTACACAGCAGGCAGGAGATGAGGATAAGGGTCTGGGAGCCAGAGAGGAAGAAAAACCCTTGAGAAAGACCAAAATTCAGCAAAACTGAGCTAGAGCCGCATGTGCCGGCCACATCTGGCCCAGGCATCTGACAGAGCCAGCCAGAGAATGGACAGCTGGGAACTAGAGGGAAGGGCTGGAATATGAAGCTTCCCTTGGTTCCCAGGGGATACTTAGTCTGTGTGCGACTCCTGTAGGTGCAGCAATCATGTGCGCCTCATCCCCAGGCAGGATCCTTCCTATGCTGTTCTGTCTTCCCAGACCCTTGCTTCACTCTGAACCTTTCCTACCAAATCTGGGCACTCCAGCATGGGCTGCTGACTGGGTTCACAGTTCTGGGCTGGAAATCCCTTTGTTAAACAACTGCTGTGGTTTCTCATTCCCAGCAGGAGAGGAGAGAGTTTTTGGTCCCAATATAAGGGAGTAAGAAGAAGCCTGGAAGAGGAGGGAGGACCCAGTGACATCTACTGAGTTAAGCAAAAGCCTGATCCTACGGTCTCCACAGAAGGGAAGTAGGTCTTCCAACGGACCCTTTACCAACTGCAATGAGCTCTCCACAAAGCACACAGGGCACATGTGTGCTGGGTATGTGACAAAAATTAGATTCACTATCTAAAACAATCAGGGGGTGATATAGATCATCACCAATATTTTATCAAACTATCCTCGGGACCTCATCATGGCAGGGGGACTTTCTACCCCAAGTGATAAAGTTACTTAGGGCAGGACCAGGCTGAGAACACATGACATGTGCCAGGCCCAGGCAAGCCTCACTTGTCACGGTGGTGAATGGCTGAGAAGACATGAGCATCCATACGTGAGCCTCCTTTCCACCTCCCACATGTGAAATGGAGACTTTATGCATGGCCCCGTGGAAGAAGCCAACAAAAAGCAGAGAGAGGAAAAAGGCCAGAAGGAAAGGATCTGAGCCAAGACTCCCAGGTTGCAAAGGTCTGCAGTGTATAGAGCTTCAGTCATGCCATCTCCTTTTTGTCTGCTTAGAAAGAAGGAAACAACTTGCCCTGCCACCAGAGTCAGCAAATAGCGCTGACTTCCTTCCAAGACCCTGGCCATTTCACTGTGTCCAGGCTGAACTCTTGACACATCCACCCTTCATCTTAGGGCTTCCTAGTCTCTCCAGAGGAATCTGGGCTCCCGTCAGCAAAACTCTCAGCTGCCGCTTACCAGGAAAGCAGCCTGGGATGGCAGGGGAATGCCGTTCAGGGGCTCAGATAACAGCCCTTTGCAAAGACTCACTATGGAAAACAGCCTCCGGCTCTGTATCAGCTCAAAGGCTGAGCTGGTACCCGCTGGCCCCTCTTACTTCTAGAAATTTCATCTCTGGAGAACTGTCCCATTCTCCATTCAAACTGAAAAATTAAGAATGTAGAAAATAAAATAAAAACGCATTACCTGTAACTCCGAAACACTGTAGAAGGGAATTCGGAGCCAAGGGGTTAAAAGGGGGGTCCTGTGCAGTTAAGTATTGCTTTGATGACCCCTGGGGTTCTCTGGATCGTTCAAAGGACCAAGAGTGAAGGAGGAGGCAGATAGAGGAGTTCCAAGTTCTAGGCTGGGGTAAACAGCTCTCGGCAACCCCAGCATAACCCAGCATACAGGGCTGCCTAGAGGTTACAGCATACAGGGCTGCCTAGAGGTTACAGCATACAGGACTGCCTAGAGGTTACAGCATAGGGGGCTGCAGAGAGAAGTTTCCAGTGCCCAGGCAGTAACAGCCTGTGGGATTCTACATAGCCTACGATCTGTGACGGAATGCTAGCAAGACAGAGGGCAGAGGGAAAGTGGGACAAAGCCCCCAATCCTGAAGCATGTGATGAAATAACAACATATCATACATTATAAAGATATTTATGCATTAAAGCAGGTTATTGTGAAACTTAATTTTAATGGTCTGATAATTAAGCAAAAAGGCCCTCCATAATAATTACAAGATCTTAATTTTATAGCATATTTGCTGCTGGCAATGTTATATTTTGTAAGAAAGATGATGCTAATTCTTCGTAGGGAGCACCTTGTGTCTTTCTGGGTACCTCTTAAAGCTGAGAAGTGAATGGTGCCCAGTGCTACGGGGTGCAGCCTGACCTACTGTGTGCAGCTCATGATTCAGTCCATGCCTGACCCCTGGATGGACTGCAGCGTAGAATATAGAACCTTGGCATGTGGAGGCAGAGCTCATAAGCAACAAGACAGGGTATTTGGCTGAGAAAAGCATTTATCAGGGTTTGGACACGAAATTGAAAATTAAGTGTGGTGTGGAGGCTGGGATGATGCCATGGTAGGATAAACACAGACGTTAGCACAGCCTGCAGTTCTGAGGAGAGCGCTGGCAATGTGGTGACTGACTGTGGAGACTGCGAACGTGATGCCTGAAGACCCAGCAGCACAAATCACCTTGGACAAAAGAAAAGTTACAGGGCATCCCTTCATTGCAGAAAGGATGCAGCAGGCAGTCAGTGAGGCACCCAGGCTCAGAGACAAGCCACCCATGTCCAAAGAGGTTAGGGTGGTGGGACAGTACTCGGTATAGCCATTCGACACGATGCTCTCCCTTCACCATGAGACTAGAAAGCTCTCTAAGCAGCAGAGATAGAATTGCATTCCTGAGTTTTAAACACTCGAACCCTCAGTTTATGAGCAAGTGTTTCACGCAGAGGAATGTGTGGCACACCTCCACACCATATTGGTTGTCCGGACTGGGCTGTTCCTTCAACCCCTGCCCTCTGGCCCTCGATGATAACACCTGATCCTGTGACCTGTTCTGTTTCGACCTAGACGTTCACAGCTTCCCAAACTCATCTATTGATCTCTTTACCCTGCTCCAAGTGGTGACTTTGAGAGGTGAGGAGGTCTTAAGGGTAGAGATCTTATGAGTGAGATTAGTGGATGTTTAAAAAAAAAAAAAAGATTCAAGGAAGACCCCCTCACCTCCTCTTCTGTATGAGGCAAAAAGGAAAAATGTCTACAGTCTTGGATATGGCCTTCAGCAGACATACGATTAGTGCCTGCTCTGAAGCTAGACCTTCCAGTGTCCAAAACCGAGAGACTCAAGCTGAGTTCATGGTGGTGCTGTGAGAGGACCCTCAAAGTAGCCGTATTTGTTGAGTGACTGTTTTGTGAATGAATGAAATAAGGGATGAGTTAGCACTAAGAAATGAGAAGTTAAGCAAAAAGCCTCCCGAAGAAGCCAGAAACATAAAATCAAACTGCAATTATCTACGGACTTGGGTCATTAACATCACACAGCCCGTGTTGCCAAGAGTGATCCAAAGCTTCCACACAGGACACACTGAGCGATTCATAATTTCTTAAAATTGTTTTATACTGGTGTCATAAGAAGACCAGGTTTCTCTCTTGGATCATGGGCTACATGAAAACAGGTAGACCAAGAGACAAGACAGATGGAAGACATCTCTACCCCTCACACACACACACACACACACACACACACACACACACACACTATTAACAGGGACATCCATGCTTT
This sequence comes from Mus pahari, assembly GCF_900095145.1. Lineage (NCBI taxonomy): Eukaryota > Metazoa > Chordata > Mammalia > Rodentia > Muridae > Mus > Mus pahari. The sequence goes on from NC_034606.1 coordinate 37,854,029, forward strand.
TAGAGTTTTCCCTCTTCCCTGAAAGCTGGAGAAACAGCATTTGCTGAGCCTCTGGCATAGACAGAAGCTTGCAGAGGCTCAGCACATTCCCACACAGTCAGGTGCCCAGTCCCACCCAGGGGAAGACAAGGTAATCCTAGGGGCATCTCAGGCTCCTCTCACAAGAAGGTCAGAAATGGTCCCGTGTCTTGGGTCTCTAACTTCCAATTTAAAACCCAAACTGCCCTTCCAGGGGGCTTTAGGGCATAACATATATTCATACATGTCATTAACAGTCACATTAAATATGAATGTGCTGGAAGCCACTGCACAGTGAGGAATTAGCATAGAAATGAAGACGATGGCATATTTACACAATGAAATATTAATCGCAGTCAAAATGAAAGAACTGGATTTATATTTAGCTCCAAAGTACAATGCTTATTTTAAGTTTCAAAAGGACACATGTGATAGGGAAGAACTTAAAGGATATTTTTTAAAAAAAGATTCTCAAAATAATATTTGGTTGTGGATACACACACACAGCAGAAGCAGGGAAGTGTAGGAGTGAATGGTACTACAACTTTCAAAGAGTCACCCTGGGGAGGGGAGGGGAGGGGAGGGGAGGGGAGGGGAGGAGGCTGCTGCTGCCGCCGCTGCTGGTGATATGGACACTGCCTAACTCTTTTTGTGGCTTACTTACCCTAACATTTCCTCCTGAGATTTTTCAAATATAAAACTTAAAGTGAGCATAGTTTAGGTTTGGAGCATCACTGTCTGCCCCTCTGGCCTCAGAGTCCCCCTTGTGAAAAAGCTCTACCAACTGTTTATCCATTCTTCCGTGGGATGGATCAGACCCCTGTTGTGTTCTGCTGTGTTTGGTTTTATGGAGGGGGCGGGGCTTAGCCGCAACCCTGGATAACTCTTTTGGTGACTATGTTTTAATTTTTAAAACTATTTTACTTTCTCTTACTTGTGTGCGTGCCTGTGTGCACAGGCTTATATGCATGGGTACACTTTTGCCTGTGCACTCATGTGCGAAGGCCAGAAGTCAACTTCGGGTGTTTTCTCTTACTGCTCTCTACCTTTGTCATTGAGACAAGGTCTCTCCCTAAACTTGGACCTTTCTGTTTTGAGTTAGACTGGTTGGTGAATCTTAGCACTGAGCCTGTCTCTAGCCCTCTGCACTCCCACCAGCCCTGGGATTACAAGTATGCGCCATCATGCCTGCCTTTTATGTGGACTCTGGGAATCCAAACTCAGATCCCTGTACTTGCATGGCAAGTACTTTACCCTATGTTTAGTTATTGGTTTGCACATGTATGCATGTGGCAAGTGTGTATGCATGTTCACATGTGTGTGGGTGCACATGTAGGGGGTGGCATGTGTCATATGTGTGTGGGTGGGTGCACATGTAGGCGGTGGCACGTGTATGTGGCAGCTCAGGGTTAACAATGGGTGCTTTCTTCAATCACTCTCCATCTTACATGAGACCAAGTCTCTTATGAACCTGGAGTTCATCTTTGCAGCTTCTGGGCTGGGTAGCTCAGTGTGGGTATGTGGGGGGCTGGTGGTGAACGGTGATCTCCCTGCTTCTGATGGATGCGCACAAGCTTCTCCCTGTGATTTCTGCATTTGCATTTCTCTACTGACTAATAATACCAATGTCAGCTATTTGGGGGGGGGGGAGTTTACTCTTTAAAATAAGACAGAGACAGGGATAGATAAAGAAATCTAGAGCAAACACAGGGAAAGCTTAGATCTAAGACACAGGCCTGCTGGGTGGTTGTTCTTAAACCTAGTGCTTCGTGCATCTTGCTATTTAAAAAATAAAAATACCATCCCATCGGCAGTCCATCTACGCACTGGACTTGGTGTGGGAGAGGCCCAACAGAGACTAAGGAGAAGACTGCATCTTACCAAGCTCTGCCCATGTGGATCCTGGAGTGACTCTGCCTCTGCAGGACACTTACCGCTGGCACTCACTGGCATGCAGGACAAGTTCAGAGTTGTTCCTGGTGCAGACTGTCAGCTCGTGCTCCGTGGAGTTGAAGACATCAAGGAGCAAGTGGCATTGCCGGGTGCTGTGCAGAAAGACAGAGGGAAGTTCAGAACACTCCAGCAGCAAAGAGAGGCAACTTTGCCATTTCCTTCTCTCCGGGGACTTCCCACTATTTGAAGATGTGCAGAGGTGTGGCTTATAACAATGCCAGAGCCTCTGGACAGGTGCTAAGAACTTGGTCACACCCTTTATGAACTGAATGACCTTGGGAAGTACCTCAGTTCTCCATGCCTCAGCAAATGGTGAGCAGCTGGCCCTTAAGATCATCTATACACATTGTATACAGTGTCACTCAATAAAGGCTATGCCCAAATGAGGAAGTCTTCAGCTACCTAAGACTGAGCAAACGGACTGGGTACTAGAATGTGAAGCTCTGGGCCCCGTGTGTTAGTGCTGAACTCTATAAGCTTCATACTCAGGGACTCCCCAGTACTCCTCTTCAGATCTGTGGCAGATAACCTAAAGCTAGCTAGTTCACCAGGCATTAAAGCCTCCCCTCCCTCTGCTTCCTGCAGAATAGGGGGTAAAATGTTCAACTTCCAAAGGCTTCTTAGAGCAAGGGATACTCCCAAAATCAGCATCTCAACCAATGAGCTTCTCAGACCCCAAATAACAGAACCAGGATAAGGAGGTTTCCAGCCTTCAGTCTCCCTGGCTTCCCTTCCTTCCTCCTTAGGATGAGCAGGAGGACTTGAAGCCCGGCCATCATTCAGAGATGAGAGTAAAACCATAGGCTCTGGGTGGCAGAGCTGAGGCTAGAAGGAGCTGGAAAATCAGGCACCTCCTAGAGCAGCAGTGTCCACCCCCACGGCCTCCTCCCTATGGACTTATCAGCTACACGGCTCAAATATTTCAAAAGTACCAACAGCCCCGTGCTTCATTTGTGTTGGTCACTACAGTCAAGTTTCCAACACAGTCCAGTGCTTGCCTAAAACCAATACAGCCTCCCAGATACCAGGTGTCATGGTGAGTACATGACAGGAAATCGATATCCATTGGGGACAGCCATGGCCATGGCAAGAGCAGAGTAAGAGGGCAGCTGTGCCGGCCTTGGAGAAGCAGGACAAATTGTTTGCCTTAGAAGTAAGGGCGAGAGGCAGAGGCAGAGGCAGAGGCAGAGACAAATAGTTGCTCTGGGGGGGGGGGTCATCTCTCGCTCTGTGTAGAATCAAAACATGACATCCTAGGAGACCTCTGACCTCTCTAGTGTGTCCCGAGGCAGCAGAGAGCGCTCTGTTGGTTATTTGCAAAGCCAAGTCAAAGGAATAGAGAGTTATGAGATTTTGCCTTTGTGTCCTGACACTTGTTGGGGGGGAGGCGCAGGAGAGAAGAGGCCAGCTAGCCAGGCTGGCATGATGGCTGAGTCTCCAGATGCCAAGCTCAAATTTTGCCTTCACAGTTGGTAGGCTCCCTTGACATTAACTGTCCTCTGTTCCTTTGAGAGAAGGGATCATACACAGAGGGGCTTGTGAGAACACATTGGGGTTCACACACACACACACACACACACACACACACACACACACAGAAGCAGGCACTGCCAAAGGCCAGGGGTTGTCAGAAAGCATGTGTGCACACTTGGCCTCTCAAGGAAGGGAGGCAGAGGCATGGCTTGACCATCTCTGGTTTACAGATGGTGCCAATACAGTGTCAGAGGTCTTCAGAAGATGCCCTCACATTATTGGTTCTGGAGCTTTGGAGCAAGGCTGTCTTCCCTAGGGGTGCTGGCATTAGAGGATGCTCAGGCAGCTGTCTATAAGCACACTCTTCTTTGACTCCTAGACAAAAAAAAAAAAAAAAAAGAGTCTAGGAATGACGACCTGGCCTGCCTTTGTCATAACTTCATGAAATCATTAATCGCAGCAAAATCTTTCATCAAACACAGAAACTCATAAAGCATTAGGGGGAGAGTGTTTAAAGCCTAGAATGGAGGTTGATTTCTCTTGCAGAGCACACTACCCCGGAGGCTGCACGGATACACAATGGTTGCTGCATCCCAGTTCCGAGTCATTGTCTGTGTGGGGTGGCTGGGCTGTTGCTTCTATTGCTCCTGCTGATGTGATGACATATTGGTGGATCTTTGTTTTCTACCCGTCATTCATAAATGAGCTTCCCGTCCCAGACTGTGGTAGCAATCTGAACCCACAGTAGCATCGTTTTACTCCTGTGTCTTCCACATTGCTGGGGCTGAGTTTCTTTATGAGCTGTTGGGACACACAGTTTACTTTTCATTCTTGTTCAAATCTTGGTTTTCGTTTGCTTCTCTGGAGTCGCCTTTCTGAGGAGACGGGAACCTAAGACGTTCTTTCCAGAAGAACTGAAGTCAGAGCAAGCCTTTGGGGGCAGATGAACTTGCACAGAAAGTAGCAGATTTGGGTCTGTGGCCAAGGTGGAAAATGGCTAAGACAAACCCGGGCTGCCAGATGGCATACATTCACCAACTTATCAACTGATTCTTCTAGCAGACGTAGGAGTGTCCCCTGCATGTCAGCTCTGACTGTATGCGCACAGCTGAGAGAGGGAAGTGGAGGGGAAAACAGGATCTCTGCTTTCTTGCAAGTTGAATTGAGGAGAGAGTACAGGAAGAGGGGGTTAAAAAAATGAAAACACTCTTTTCCAGGAAGTTAAAGGCAACAGATTTGAAAAGGTTGCAGAATAAAGCCTCATATTATTGTTACTATTTCAAGGAAAAATAATTAAGAATGTGGATGTGTAAATGCAATGCAGGCCAGAAGGCACTTAGGAATAAGTAATAAATGTGTCTAAGACATTTACATAAACTATTTAAGTTTTGTGGAACAATTAGTAAAGAAGTCAAATGAGTAAAGAGATATTTCATGCTTAAAGATAAGACCTTATTTTAAAAGAAGTCATAACTCTCCATATTTCTGTGTATTTAATGCACCTTAATGAACGGGGGACGATAAAGTTTTGGTTTTAGTAAAATCTGGTATGCTATTTTAATTTCATATATTTAAAAAAAAAAGAAAAGTGCCAAGAACATACAAAACAATGAAGAGGAAGATGCTGGGAAGAGCTAGTTTGCTAGATGTCAAGAAATCTTCCAAAGCATAAATGGTGGAAGACATCCCAGGGCACGCTCACAAGCTGGGAACTGGAGGTCAACTGAAAGGTGATGCTTTTGTTCTGTGAGGAAGATTCCAGAAAAGCCCTGGGCCACATGACACATGGCTATATATGCACAGGAAAGCACGGCCTTAAAAGAATAGTAAATGGCTAAACATAGTATGGCCGTTCCCTCAGAATCCAAACATCCATTCAGGTACTCCTACAGGGAGGACAGGGACAATCCAACTTACAAATCCCAGGAAGCCCAGACTATTACAAGGCTCTCAAGGCCTCTCCTCAAGGTTGTAAATCGGTAACCGACTCCTGAGAGGTAAGACTCTTCCGTCAGCAAGCTGTGCGGGAAGCTTTAGGGACACGGCTTCCATGAGCAATCACCCCTGCTAGGGTAGGACACGGCTTCCATGAGCAATCACCCCTGCTAGGGTAGAACTTTTGGGTCTGTTCCTGGGTCACTGGTGTTTCTCTATGCAACACCATTCAATAAGCTAGACTTGAGGTAAGCATATTTTTTTCTGTCACCAGTGACCTGCCAGTGGCCAATAGATGATTGCAACTCTCTAGAAAGTCATGTAACACTACCTAAAAGTTGTTTAAAAACTAGAAACATTTAAACAAGTAAACAGCTTGTGAAAAGTGAGATATTTCACAAACAAGTTTCAACATATAAACTAAAAAAGAAAGACAGCATGTTTGGCTGGGTTAAAGTTATGGACTTTGGTGTAAATGAAATTAAAAAAGCTAAGGCAAGCTACTTGTGGAAAGGTATTTGCAATATATTAAACTGACAAGGAATTGGAATTCTGATTTCGTGGAGAATTCCCATAAATCAGTAAGAAATGACTCAGTAGAACATCAAGCTAAGGGTGGGAAGTGACAGTCAAAACTGGAAGAAATCCAATGGGCAGTAAACAGACACTCTATCAAGCTAGCAGCCAGAGGAAGAAATCAAACCATAAGACACTATTTCTCACTCAACTTAATGGAAACACTTAAAAGTATTATAGGACCAAAGTTTCGGCCAAGATGTATATCAGGAAAAAGTAGGGTATAAATAAATTGGTACAACGTCTTAAAAAACAAAACAAAAATATGAAGCTAGGGAGTTACCTCCTCCGGCTATATATAATTACACTTGGACCGGACAATTCCATGTCAATGTGTATTAACTCAGAGAGCTCCCACAAAGGCACACTCAGAAATATTCATTGCAATGTAATTAATAGAAGCCAGAGGCTCCTTTTAACCAGGTGCAAACCAAAAGGACAGAAGATAGACTAGGATGGCTGGGCATCAAACCCTGTGCAGAGGTGGAAAGGAGCTTGGAAAACAGCCTGCTTGTCCAGATGTGGTGGCTTAGATGAGAATGGTCCCCATACACTCTAATGTAGTCCCAGTTGGAAGAGCTGTTTGGGAAGGATTAGGAGGTGTGGCCTTGTTGGAGGAGGTGTGTCACTGAGGGTGGTTTCAAAAGCCCATACCATTCCCAGTTAGCTCACTCAGTCAGAGCTTATGGATCAGATGTAAGCTCTCAGCTACTGCTCCAGTGTCATGTTACCTGCTACCATGCCCCTCATCATGATAGTCATGGACTCTAAGCCTCTGAAACTATAAGCCCCAAATAAACTAACTCTTCTAAAAGTTGCCTTGGTCAAGATGTCTTATGACAGTAACAGAAAAGTAATCAGACACATGGATACGTGGGTACACCCCTTGCTAATGACACCAGGAAAGTTAGTTGCAGAAAATCTCTCTCACACACACACACACACACACACACACACACACACACACACCATGTATTTGGGAACTTTTAAAGACTTAAAAAATACTCTATACTCTTAATAAATGTTAATTGAGTCTTTATTAGTAAAGATGAATACAGAGTTTCTCAGTATAGCATTCTGTCTTGAAGTTTAAATGTAATATAAATACAATTTAGGAAAATGTTAAGAGTGGAGTTCTGCTGCCTTCATCCAACTTTGTTTCCCTTAAAATGTTTTGGAAAAAGTATTGGAAAGTTATTTAGTGTGTTGCCTGAGCCTTGGGGTTCCTCTCGTAGGCAGAGACTGAGGAAAGAGCTTGTAGGATGCTAGGACCCAGGGAAGGGAGGCTGGAAGAAAGGCAGACTGTGGACTGAGTGTAGTGAAGAAGCAGGGCCACACCAAAGACTTTTTAGGGCTATTTATGTATCTGGCCACACTGGAATAGCTGGGGCTACATATCTGGGGTCTTTCTGGGACCCTGTGGGGACTTTCCTTCATAAATGAGCACCTGGGTCATAGACTGACAGGATGATTTATTCCCCTACCAAATCTTGGCCTCGCTGGACAAGCTTTCCCCTGGAGGGTCAGGACTCATCCTTCAATGACTTAAACCACTGTGCAGTGGGTACCTAGGGTCATCCAGTCCTGCAGCCTTGGCAAGGCATGTGGAATGTTCCAGAAAGCAAGAGATGCTGAGCACTGCTGAGGCAAGGTACTCTCTGGCTACACCTGCATAAATCTGGTTGCTATGGCAACAGCGGGTGTAAAAAGTAGGCTATGAAATGCAGCAGGGCATGAGACTCCTACAATACAAATAGTTTTCAGAAATTAAGTGCATCTTCTGGAAACATCAACAGGGGGGTAAAAAAAATAATCACGTCACAGATTTGATGGCAAAGGAAGGTCTCCCTGAAGAAACAATATTTGATTGGGGACTCTGATGACAAGGAAGTGGTCTTATGAAGGTCTTAGAGGAGAGCTTCCCTCCCAAAGAGAATGTGCAATTAATGCAAAAAAGCTGAGGCGCAGTGCGATCACAGAACAGAACAAGAGGAGACGAGATTGGCAGAAGATTAATGACGGAGGAAAGGTCATAAGGAAATATTGATTTTATTCTAAGCATGACAGGAAGCTATTTTGAGAGTTTGAAGCAGATGAGTGGGTGGATTGTTTTATGTAGGGGCTGGGGGGTGATGATGAGGTTCGAATATGGAAAGGATGAAGTAAGCAGGTCTTCACATCTCCTGCTGTCTGTAATTGAACCCATCCCGAAGTCACAGATACAGCGGATGGAGTCAAAGACTCAAAAAGCACTAAAACTGAGAAGACAAGGACCTGGGAGTGAGCTGCACTTCCCTTCATTGCCCTGACCTCAAAGGGCTGCAATGAACGTTCCCAGGAATGTTCTGAGATCTCACAGGTGTATGCCAGGGACAGCAGAAAAAGGCTAGGCTGACCAGAGAGATGAAGAGGACCACATCTGTCCTTCCTTTTGCTCTTTTGCAGTTCAACACTGTGGGCAGCAGTGGACACAGACAGAACTGTCACAACACAGGCTGCATAGATGCCCGTCACTCTCTGATCCAGAAACCTAGGTCCCAGAGCCACAGTGACTAGTTGGCCATACCGGAAACACCAGAAGAGGAAATCATGACTACCTTAGTAGAGACACAGAAGGAAGATTTGGAATGGCACGGGGATTAAGAGCACAAGCTGACCATTACATGTGACCCTCAGGCTTCACCAGAGGGAGGCACAGGGAATCAGTCCAAGTGACCATGGTTACAGTCCTCAATTCTAGTGTGGCCCAAACAGGGGAAGAGCCAAATACTGCCACAGATGCTCTGAAATGGGCAGGTGGCCCTTGGGACCATACCAAAACAAACAAACAAACAAACAAAAAACAAAAAAACAAAAGACACCGAGGACTACCTACTAAAACAGAAATGCCAGCATTTTTCTCAGGACACAGACAAGACCCCAGCATCTCACAACATCGGATGCAAACACTCAGAAGATCCTGAGAAATAACAGCACCAGAAACTACGAAATCCATGTAAAGAGTAAAACAGTGGTGCACCTCAAGATGACTGTCATTTTGGGGGACATGCCACACCCTAAAGAATGCAGAAGAGAACATTCCAGAGAGAGATGGGGGGGAGGCGCATGAGGATGAGCCAAGGAGAAGCATCCGAGCAGCTAAAGAGGCTGAGGAAGCCACCACATGTTAACCTCACTGCATAACCTTGGGGACAAGGAGAAGAGATGTAGATTTACAAGCTACTTGGAGCCGAGAGACCTTCAGAAGGCATGCTAACCTCCACACTAGAGTCCTTGCATGCTCTGCCCACATTTACCAGTGCCTCAACTCCATCCACAAGGGACAAAAATCAACCCCTCCCAGGCTTGACTACCATGCCATTAAATGGATCCTGGAAGCTCAACACAGCCCACACAGTACAGATGCGATGAATCCTTTATCTAGAAATGGCATACGCTGCAGAGAGAAAAAGGCAAAAGGCAGAGAGCTGATGGGGCAAACAGGCACGAGACAAGGAACGGGTGTGAGAGATCCGAAGCTCTGTCATCAGAAACTGTGAAGGGCAGAGGAAGTAGGACATTGTACAAGTGATTGAGGGGCGGAGGGACTGTAACCAGAAGTCTATATCTGAGAGTGGAAAAAAAAAAAAAAGTCCTTCAGGAGTGCAGAGGCGGAGAAGGCTGGGACTCTGAAAGAGGCCTTCCAGAAAGACCTTCAGAAGAAAGGGCAAGAACATTAGCGGGAAACTTGGCATGGGAAGAAGGAAAAGGGAAGAGTAACAAAAATGTCAAGTACCCAGGGAAAGAGACCTTACTAAGATCTATGACAGTTACAGGCAGAAGCCTAACAGTGTCCACTTTGGCAGGGACAGTTAGCAGTGATAAAGAGGAACATTGCTTAATGAAGAAAGCCTGAATCTATCGAGAATAGACAATCAGTCTTAATGTCTGGGCACTCGGCTCCATGAGGCTAAATGGAGAGAGGCATCATTAGAGTTAAAGACACTAATAGGATTCTTGGAAATGTACAGAATGAGTAGACACAAAATCAACAGGACACGGGAGGCGCTAAAAACTGCCTGTGTTTGTTCAACACCTAATGAAACCCCACCCCACACCTTCAGAACACACGCACGAGTGCACACTCAATGAACACAGAGTCTGTTCTCAAGTGAAGCAGGATTAATCTAGAAGTCGGTACCAGAATGATCAATGGGACATTACAAATTCGAGGAAATGGACCGACACACTTCAAACATCACTAACGAGATACTAGGTGTACAATTGATAAAAATCCCAAGTCACTGGGACTCGGCTGGTGCGGGACCTAGAGTAAGAGGCCCGTGGCACTGAAGGGTAGCAGGAGGGGAGCGGGAAGGGATGGAGCAGCCAGTTCTCATATCAGGAAGCAGATGGAGGGAACAAAGGAGAGAAAGACAAGAAGATGGAAAAAGCTCACTGATTAAAACAACCCCATTCTCTCAAGAGGACAACCATGCTAGACTCCTGTTATGCGTGCCCTTTGGGGACCAGGTTAACTCACTCAGGGTGACATTCTCAAGTTCTATCCATTCGCCTACAAAATTCACCATGTCTTTGTTTTTAATAGCTGAATAGCTTTCCACTGTGTAGCTGTACCACGTTGTCTTTATCTACCCTTCGGTTGAGGGACGTCTAGGTTACTTCCAGTTTCTGGCTACTATGAATAAAGCTGCTATGAACATAGCTGAGCAGGTGTCTTTGCGGTATTGTGCGGCATCTTTTGGGTATATGCCCAGGAGTGGTATAGCTGGATCTCGAGGTAGAACTAGTCCCAGTTTTCTGAGAAACCACCAAATTGATTTCCAACATGTTTGTACAAGTTTGTACTCCAACCAGCAATGGAGGAGTGTTCCCTTTACTCCACATCCTCACCAGTATGTGCTATCTCTTGAGTTTTGGATCCTAGCCATTCTAGTGGGTGTAATATGGAACCTCAGAGTTGTTTGATTTACATTTCCCTGATGACTAAGACTCACGTCTTTAAGCGCTTCTTGGATATTTGAGATTCCTTTGTTGAGATTCTCTGTTTAGCTCTGTGCCAACTCCAATGACCATACCCCTGCCTCGTGCCTGGCTCTGCCATAAGTACTTGGCATTCAGCTTTCTACCTTAACCTTCTCAACAACCGTAGCAGGGGTCAGGGTTTATAAAGATTCCACCACTCACCCCTGGCCCAGCTGGAGTGAACATGAATGGGGGTGCCTCTAACGTCTACTTTGTTCCTCTTTTTCCTGTGCATGTTGGGAGGGGGGATATGCAATGTGCAAATGTTCAATAAGTGTTTGCACCTGTGTGCAGGTGACAAACGTGGAGGGGCCTGTAGAGGCCCAAGGTTGAGCTCAGGACTCTTCCTGGATTATTTTCTACCTTATTTTCTTTGAGGCAGGATCTCTCATTCAAACCCAGGATTTGCTGGCTTCAGGGATCCCTTCTGTGCCTCTGCCTACCTATTGTCTGTGGGAGGTCCGGGGATGCAAATCCTGGTCCTCCTGCTTGCAGGGCAAGCCCTTTCACTTCCTGTGTCATCTCTCCAACCTTTCCAATGCTACTGCTGATGCCCCCTGGGCTCCAGTGCCTTCTACAGACTCCTCCTCGTGACTCCTTGGTGAATGGGACATCATATAGGCACAAACAGTGACAGACATGCCCCCTTCCTGCACATGTGCTCGTGGTGGAGGTCAGGGTGGAGGTCACTCTCTCCTGCTGTGTGGGTGTGGGTACTGAATTCACATTGTCGGTCTTGGTTGCTGGTGCCCTTACCCACTAAGTCATCTCACCAATTCAGAACAGAATATACTGTAACTCAAGCACATGGCAGGGGCAATACCCGTTCCCTCCTTCAGTAGCTTGCCCATCAGTGTGCCCTTAGGACCTGGGCTCTGGCTCTGGTCTCCCTGGACACAGCTTCCTCCAAATTCCCAGAAGGAACAACTTCTGTTCCCACTGTCTGCACAGACAGCTTTTTGGTACTGGTTCTCCCCATCAGTGAATATTGGGCTTCTCTTCCCTTCTCTGTCCACAGCATCCACTGTGCACGTCACCTTAGCATTACTTATCAACAATTCAACTGAGTACTGGTGCCTGTATTAGGGCAGATACTATGCTGGTATAGCCAACACATCAGTTAGTCAGGCAGGGTACATGGCTTCAGTCAGTCAACACTAAGGTAGGAAGATAGGCCAACAGCTGAGTAAGGCAGGTGACATCTACAAAAGTTCCCAGGGCCAGCTGTGCACAGAGGATCTCCTTACCAACTTACCTTCCCTGTTCCCAAAGAATGTGGCATACAAGAAACAAGGACCACCAGTGTTCATTCATCAATCTTGTACCGGACACCATATGTCTTCACAAGTAATTTTGAAACATGTGATTTCATGACCGTACAAGATCCCTGCTATCTATCATCTTTTCAAGATGAAAGAAATCTAGAGCTTAAGGAAGGGTGACAGCTTAGCCCATGACCTGAGGGCCAATAAGCTGTAGATTCACCACTTGAGATGAAAGGCAGTTGGGTTTACTTCCAAGTCCTGTTGCTAAAATTCTAACACCTCACCAAATTTAAAATGAATCTAACAAACGCAGTAACGAGGGAAAGCTCCAGCCTGATGAAGGGTCTCTGCAGATGGCCTTAATGCTAGATCTGTGGTCATGGGACCCCTAAGAGCTGAGCTGCCCCTCCCCAACAGGAACCTTTTAAATGACAGAGGGCACGTAAAGTGGTGTCTCCAGAAGGCTAGTTTCTGGTCACACACCCTGCGCCCAGCTCGGAGGGGTGTATTCTCTACATTGCTCCAAATAGGGGTGTCTAAGATTGGATCATTTCTGTAACCATCTAGAAAGAAATTGCTCCTTGGGAGAGAGGGAAGCACAGCTGTTAGACAGGGGTGGGGTGGCCTGATCCATTAGAGTCCAGTGCCTAAGAACACTACCAGGCAGCTCAGTGTAAAATGTGAATCTCAGAAGTAATTGATCTTCCAACTGTAAGTCAGCTGAGACCAATGTACACCCAGGAGGGGGTGAGGGAGGGAGGCAGAGGGAGAGGGAGGGGAAAGAGGAAGAGGGAGAGGGAGAGAGAGTATCCTGTCTGTCACCTGTACTGTTCTATGGCATTTGGGGAAAATGGCCCGCTCTTCAATAATTTGAACCTCCTCTCTCCCTGGTGAAATGGACACAGCAGAGATGTTCTCTCAGTAAAGGACCCCCTGAAACTGCAACCTCTCGTGAAGGCATGTGTGAAGCAGAAGGAATCAGAGCTAGGTCTCTGTATGACAGAGTTCACTAAATGAGGCCCAAAGCTACAGTATGGTGCTGAGAGCTCAGGTAGACCCAAGCCCTTGCATGCTGATGTACAGAACAAGTGCAACATCCCCCACCCCCACACCCGCTCCACGGGGAGCTACTCATCTCCAGGGACTTTGGGGGAAGAGAACAGGATCATTTATTTCTCTTTCCCCTTTCCCTTCCAGAACACTGCCACATCAAAACTACCAGGAAAGGGGGTGGCAGGGATGAGTCGGATGGGAGCAGTGCTTGCTACTCAAGCGCAAAAGCCTGAACCTGGATGTTTGGATTTCCTAGAGCCCGGGTTTGTTTGGCTGGGCATTGCAATACCTTCCCGTAACCTCCGTGCCAAGGGGCAGGGACAGACACAGGAGGATCACTGGGGGGCTTGCTGGCTGCCAGCTTAGCTTCAAGTTTAGTTAGAGACACCGTTTCAGGGGAACAAAGTAGACTGTGATAGAGCAGATGTCTGACATCCCCTTCTGACGACCTCACATACATGTGAACACTCATATATGCAATGCATGTGCATACACACACACACACACACACACACACACCTGCAGAAATGACAGGGATGGAATTTCTGGCAATTCTGGAGGCAAATGACCCACACACATTTGCATCTGGGCTCCACAGCGCAACTGGTCCAACACCAGGGTGATCTTTTGACATATTCGGCTTCTGTCTGCACTAAAATCAGTCTGACCCTTCCATGTAAGCTCTGACATGCAGGTAGTCATCTAGCTATCGAGCACACAGTTATCTCTGAAGTGAGGAAACCTAGATGCAACTGTCACCAGCAAGCTACACACGCCAGAGAGAAACCGACAACACCCATCCCCGGCCTCGTCTGCAGTCCAAGTGTGTTGGGAAGGGCCTGGCTTTGAAAGTGAGATGTGCAGAACTCTCGCCCAGCAGGAGTCTGACAGAACAATCCTCACCTGTGAGCACAGAGCACACAATGAATTCATAATGCACCGAAGCACGCCACTTCAATACACCGCTAATGCCAGGTGCCAGAGATGCACATAGACTCTGCTAAGGAAAACAGAACTTCAGCTTGGCTCCCACTCTGCCAGTCTTAAAACTCAGAGCCGGTCATCAAGGCCTTGCACTTCTCAGAGTCCTCACCTGGGCTGGGCCCGGGGCTGAACACTGTAACATCCTAGCTCCCACATTCCTGATCTCTCCCATAAAAATTAAGTGTCCTCTATGGTTATACACATAGTTTTATATCTGAACATTATTTTTTTTTTTAAATCAAGGGATAACTTACATGGGATGGGTGAAGTGCAAGATAGATTGATGGGTTTTTATGCCATCCAAGTCTCGGGACAGCGCACACACACACACACACACACACACACACACACACACTGGACTCTGAAGCAGAAAGACACTGTCCTCTGAGGTGACTAATGAACTTGATCTGCCTAAAGCTAAGGTCTTCCTTAGGGAGAGGAAGTATCATGGCCAAAGCCTAGGAAAACTGTGGTAGGAAGAGACCCTAATCCGTTCCCTGCCCATCTCCTCCCACCCACCCACCCACCTGAAACCACAGTCACCTACTGCCCAGAGCACTCTGGCCATAGAGAGGGTATCGCTGCCTGCAACTGTGAGCACAGACTTTGACTGGCAGCATGTTCTGGAAGTTCATTTTGTTTCTGAGCAGTATCTCCCCGTGGGATTGTAGATCCCAAAGATGGCTCACCCATTCTCCTGCTGACAGGTATTCAGTGTTGTCTCCACACTGCAGTTATTGAAAGTAACGCTGTTATATAACTTCTTGCACAATTCATTCATGTGTGTGTGTGTGTGTGTGTACATATACACACATATATATTATAGTTCTCTAAAATAAAGCATGCAGAAGTAAAACTGGAAGCTCACTGGGGAGGTAAGTGTTTAAAGGCCCTGAGGAGATCTGCTGGCAAATTCAAATGCCCACAGATTCCAGTTTAACCCCATCCTAACCGACATTTAATGCTGTCAGCACTTCATGTTAGCCATTCTGGGGAGTATACAATGGTACCTAATTATGAGTTTGTTTTGTGCCCCTCTAACAATTAGTGATGTAGAACATGTTTCAGGTGACTGTGGCCATTTAAAAATGGATGCTGCAAGATATTTTATGTCTTGCCTTTTAGTGAGTATAAGGGGTGTGTGTGTATGTGTGTGTGTGTGTGTGTGTGTGTGTGTGTGTGTGATTTGTTTCTTCTATTTAGAAAAAGCCCTTAGGCATGCAACATGCCACATCACACATATAGAATCAGGGACTAGCCTTCAGGAGGAATTTCTTGTCTTCCACTTTGTTGAGGCAGTCTCTCTCCACGTTCCTGCTGCCAGATCCTGCATACTGCAGGCTACATGCCTGTACGTATACCTAACCCACGAGCTGCCATCTCAGCACAGGAAGGCTGGGGTCTCCGGGGTGACGCACAGAACCCAGCAGTTTACGTGAATCCCAAGGGTTAAATTTAGTCATCTGGCTCCCGAAGTAAAAGTTCCCACCCGTCTGCATCATCGAGCCAGCCCGAGTGTAAGGTTTCAGTTTTCATGAAATTGATTATTTATCAACATTTCATTTTATAGTTAGCAAGTTCTGGGTCCATCTAAGAAATCTTTGGCCCCAAGTCAGGAAGTTGCTTTGCTGTCTCCTTGGAGGAGAAAGCCAAGGCTCTGCACTTCTTCCTAACTATGGCTTTGCATCCTGCTGAAAGTCATTGGTGGTGGACATTCGTTCAGGTCTATTTATGAATTGTCTTGTCATACTTGGGTACACTAACCTCTAGTCCACATTGGTGCCAACGACACTCTCTCGACTACTAACTATATCTTTCCATAAGGCTTAAAATCACATACCCAGTTCCTCCAACTTTGTTCCTTTAGGTCAAGTTTAGAACCTCTGGTTCTACTATTTCAAGATATTTTTAACAACAACTTGCAAGTGTCTGATTTAAAATGGCAGTGTTAGTAAATAGTGTTAAGATTTTGATTGGGATTGGCTTGAATTTAGCTAATATAGAGGAAACTCAACTCTTGGCAAGATCCAACACTTCTGGCCACATCACCCACACCTCCACCAGGTATTTAAGTCTCTTCCTCGCGTCCTGACACCGAGATGGAAGTCACATGTTTATAACTTTAGCCCTGGGCTTTCTGTTTTGGTTTTTATCAAAACATTACTTTCTATTTTAATCTTTAAATTTCCAACTGTTTGTTGCTGATAAACAGGAATCTAGCTGACTGCATGTATGTACTATGCAGTGGCGGGACATGTGAGTGGTGACAGGTCTTACTATTCATTCCTAATTTTTAGGTCTTTAATTCTTTTTTACTTTTTTAAACCTTATTGCCCTATAGGACTTCCAGGGACATAGGACTGTGGAGGGCTTACAGAGGACGATTTGCCTGGATCCTGCTCATGGAGAGATTGCGCAGGCTTGCCCTGCGACAACAGCAACCCCCTACACTCTCTGCCCAGGTCTTTCTCATGCTGAGATCTCATGGACCCTAGTTTATAGAGTTCCCAGCTAAACGCCAGTTTTCCTCTTTGTTTTGCTAATGAGATAAATGCCAATGGTTGATTTTTTTTTTTCAGTGCTTAAAACTAAACTGGATAAACTGGATTTGTTAGTGCTATACTATACATACCTTCTATATAGCTAAAATTGATTTGTACTTTGTTGTCCAGTTCAGCCTTTGAACATTTGAGGCTGCTGGCCTGAAGTTCCTTTCTCGCTGTGATGTGATGTCTCTGGAAAGTAGCAGCATGGTGAGGCTGGGGCCAAGAGGGACTCCTCCATGCCTGCTCCTAAACGAGCCTCCGCGAGGGCACTGTGCTTGCTTTCTGAAAGGCTGAATGATCTACTGGAGAAGCCACCTGGGCCCACAGCATGCTTTGTGGGAACTTTCTAATCGAAAGTCTACTCACACGCTCTGCTCACACGCTCTGCTCACACGCTCTGCTCGTCTTCGGTTAGTTTTACTACTCTGTCCACTCTCCGGCCTTCAAAACATTGATCCACTGTGCCTAAGTTGTCAAACTCACTGGGAGTGCTACAGTACTCTCTTACACTTTAAACACACAGTGTGTACAACCCCCCCCCCCCCAGAATGCCACATCTTTTGTACTTGAAATTTGTGATTCCCCCCTCATTGCCCTAGTTATGATAATTCTATCATTAATCTCTTTAAAGTATCAGCCTTTGGTTCCACTGAATCCACAATTTCTCTTTCACTACCCATTTTAGCGATGTACATTCTTCTCTATAATTTCTTCTATTCACTCCGGGAGTGCTGAACTCTTCTCTGTATTTCAGAAGCCACATCACTGATGTCAAGCCATCCATTTCTAGTGTAAACAGTCACTCTTCCATAACAACAATTAGGTGGGCTGGTTAAGAATGTCTAGATTGGGTTCATTTCTGGGTCTTCAATTCTATTCCATTGGTCTACCTGTCTGTCACTATACCAGTACCATGCAGTTTTTATCACAATTGCTCTGTAGTGCATTTTTAGATCAGGCATAGTGATTCCCCCAGAGATTCTTTTATCATTGAGAAGAGTTTTTGCTATCCTAGGTATTTTGTTCTTCCAGATGAATTTGCAAATTGCCCTTTCTAACTCATTGAGGAATTGAGTTGGAATTTTGATGGGGATTGCATTGAATCTGTAGATTGCTTTTGGCAAGATAGCCATTTTTACAATGTTGATCCTGCCAGTCCATGAGCATGGAAGATCTTTCCATCTTCTGAGATCTTCTTTGATTTCTTTCTTCAGAGACTTGAAGTTCTTGTTATACAGATCTTTCACTTCCTTAGTTAGAGTCACACCAAGGTATTTTATATTATTTGTGACTATTGTGAAGGGTGTTGTTTCCCTAATTTCTTTCTCATCCTGTTTATCCTTTGTGTAGAGAAAGGCCATTGATTTGTTTGAGCTAATTTTATATCCAGCTACTGCACTGAAGCTGTTTATCAGGTTTAGGAGTTCTCTGGTGGAATTTTTACGGTCACTTATGTATACTATCATATCTGCAAATAATGATATTTTCCAATTTGGATCCCCTTGATCTCCTTTTGTTGTTGGATTGCTCTGGCTAGGACTTCAAGTACTATATTGAATAGGTAGGGAGAAAATGGGCAGCGGGAAAAAGACAGTATTTTCAACAAATGGTGCTGGCACAACTGGTTGTTATCATTGAGAAGAGTTTTTGCTATCCTAGGTATTTTGTTATTCCAGATGAATTTGCAAATTGCCCTTTCTAACTCATTGAGGAATTGAGTTGGAATTTTGATGGGGATTAGAAGAATGAGAATTGATCCATTCTTATCTCCTTGTACTAAGGTCAAGTCTAAGTGGATCAAGGAACTCCACATAAAACCAGAGACACTGAAACTTATAGAGGAGAAAGTGGGGAAAAGCCTCGAAGATATGGGCACAGGGGAAAAAAATCCTGAAAAGAAATGTAAAGGCTGCTGCTGTAAATAGAGAATTGACAAATTTTCTTAAAATTTCAAAGCTTCTGTAAGGCAAAAGACACTGTCAGTAAGACAAAAAGGCCACCAACAGATTGGGAAAGGACCTTTACCAATCCTAAATCAGATAGGGGACTAATATCCATTATATATAAAGAACTCAAGAAGACGGACTCCAGAAAACCAAATAACCCCATTAAAAAATAGGGCACAGAACTAAACAAAGAATTCTCAACTGAGGAATATTGAATGGCTGAGAAACACCTCAAAAAATGTTCAACATCCTTAATCATCAGGGAAATGGAAATCAAAACAATCTTGAGATTCCACCTCACACCAGTCAGAATGGCGAAGATCAAAAATTCAGGTAACAGCAGATGCTGGTGAGGATGTGGAGAAAGAGGAACACTCCTCCATTGTTGGTGGGACTGCAAGCTTGTAAAACCACTCTGGAAATCAGTCTGGCNGTTCCTCAGAAAATTGAACATAGTACTACCGGAGGAACCAGCAATACCTCTTCTGGGCATATATCCTGAAGCTGTTCCAACTGGTAATAAGAACACATGCTCCACTATGTTCATAGCAGTCTTATTTATAATAGCCAGAAGATAGAAAGAACCACGATGTCCCTCAACAGAGGAATGGATACAGAAAATGTGGTACATTTACACAATGGAATACTACTCAGCTATTAAAAACAATGAATTTATGAAATTNNTNNGCAAATNGATGNATCTGNAGGGNATCATCCTGAGTNAGGTAACCCAATCACNAAANAACTCACATAATATGCACTCACTGATAAGTGGATATTAGCCCTGAAACCAAGATATAATTTATAAAACACATGAAACTCAAGAGGAAGGAAGACCAAAATGTGGACACTTCGCCCCTTCTTAGAATGGGGAACAAAACTCCCATGGAAGGGGTTACAGAAACAAAGTTTGGAGCTGAGACGAAAGGATGGATCATCCAAAAACTGCCCCACCCAGGGGTCCATCCCATAATCAGTCACCAAACGCAGACACTATTACTTACACCAGCAAGATTTTGCTGAAAGGACCCCGATATAGCTGTCTCTTGTGAGGTTATGCCAGTGCCTGGCAAACACAGAAGTGGATGCTCACAGTCCGCTATTGGATGCAACACAGGGCCTCCAATGGAGGAGCTAGAGAAAGTACCCAAGGAGATGAAGGGGTGGAACAACAATATGAACTAACTAGCACCCCCAGAGCTCGTGTCTCTAGCTGCATATGTAGCAGAAGATGGCCTAGTCAGCCATCATTGGGAAGAGAGGCCCCTTGGTCTTGCAAACTTCATACGCCCCAGTACAGGGGAACACCAGGGCCAAGAAGGGGGAGTGGGTGGATAAGGGGGGGTATAGGGGACTTTGGGGATAGCATTTGAAATGTAAATGAAGTAAATACCTAATAAAAATTGGAAAAAAAAACTGAAAAAAGCGTTAAAAAAAAAAAAAAAAGACTGTCTAGATTGGTTACAGCTTTCCTGTGGGCTTTGTTCTATTTTGTCTACATGTCCTATCAGACCCTCTGGGAAGGATGCTTAAACAGTCAGTTCGGCCATGTTACCATCTGTCTCTCTCCTTTGTGTGCCAGTTTTATTTTGAAACTATGTTTTTAGGTATATACTTAGGACTGTTGTGTGCTATTGAGAACCCAATTCTTCAAACATTACAAATGTTCCTATCTCTTTCTTCTGAAAGGCTACATGTTCAATATTAATAAGTCTATACCAACTTGCACATTTGATGTGGTTTCTTGTAAGAGGCATAGTGCCTTGCTGTCTTACAGGGTCTAGAAAGCTCTACGGTGCAGCACAGTGCTGGGTCTACACAGGGGCAGCTTTGGACACAGACACGGAGGTCTGCGACTGCTTTTTTTCTCCTGTCCACTCTTGCTCTTTCCTCCTCTCCTTCCCCACCCCCAGCCCAGGGGGGGCTCGGGCCTTCTCTGTTTACCCACTGAACTGATGTTCCATTGCCCTGCCACTCCTGTGTGTAGATTTGTGTTCCTATCCCATGCTGATTCTAGGTGGCAAACTCCTATCAGGCTGATAAAAGCCAAGACATTGCTCTGTCTGCCCCTTTTCCCATAGAGACAGTACAATGCACTGGGCATTTGGGGAGGCTGGCCAGAAACAGGGCAGAAGAGCTTCCAGGGATCTGACCATGTGATGTGTTAGACAAATGAGGAAAGCATGGGACAGGGACACACACATACATACATACATACATACATACATACATACACACACATGTATACACACACACACACACACACACATACACACACACCCCTACATTCTACATTCTATAGAAATGCTAACACAGATCTCAATGGAAAGCAGATGTTTTCCAAAGAATTAAATAAAAAGAGTGGTAGCTTAATAAAAAGAACACTTTTAGGAGAAAGATGCAGTGGAAACCCCTAGAAGTGACCTGCCTTGACACAGGCTCAGTCTGTAAGGGGCTAAGTGGTTATTACAGAACTCGGGAGGAATGCAGGGAGAAGCAGGGAGAAGCAGGGAGAGAGAGATCTGTCCTGAACAGAGACTGAGGGACTCTGAACACAGTCTCCTCAGGAATGGACCTTTCTGTGAGCCAGGTTGGAGCTGGAGACAAGCCAAGGACCCAAATGATCAACTCTACATGGAGTTAAAGATACACAGGGGCCAGAGTGATCCAGAGAAAGTGAAATTCGATCCCAGGATTTTGTGATCAGCTAGATTTAGGGATAATGAAAAAGGAAGAGCAGAAATGAACTCTCAAACCCAAGAGCTGGGAAGAAAAATACACCAGGCAAAAGAAGAGAATATGAAGGTCACAGGCTGGTAACACAGACCAAAGTGGTGCTTCATCCAACATCCAATTCCACTTCTACCTTAAGTCACCATTGATAGCTACAGAGGTCATGATGTGGCAGCCACACGTCAGTGTGGCATAAAGGAGAATGTGTGGCAAGCTGTGCCACATCTGAGGAGTCCTGAAGGGCAGTGGCAGCAGATGAGCCGTCAGGGTGGGAAAGGCAGACACGATGCAGCAGAGCCATGTGTGGAAGGAAGGCTTGGCACACCCTAACACCCGGCTGTCTGTCGGCACACTAGCCAAATCTGCCCTGGAGGCAGGAGCTTTAAAGCTTTATACAAATTCAAACAGAAGCCACCTTGGCAGTGAGGACCAAAGGAGTGATAGATGATGAAAAGAGATGCTAAAAGGCCCAGATAAGCTATTAATTCTTGCCGAAGCTTTTCTCCAGTGGCTGGGGGAAAAGTGAGATAGATCCACTTAAATGGAATTTTCTGTCAGCATTATGATGGACACCATACCTCCACTTCACCCTATAGAATCAATGGGAGGAATAAACAGCTCAGGCCAGGGTGCTCTTTGTGAGAGCCAAAGGCAGGCAGGTTAAGTGTTAGTCGTGACCGCTGTTCGCAGGATTAAGCATACACAGTCCTGACCTCGCCCACCATCTCTGCAAATATGCCAGCCACAGCCAAGCCTGGCAACCTGGCGTTCAGTGAAGATGTGTCCATACTCTCTAGGGGGCTGCATGTGTTTGAGGAGGCCTCTAAACTGGCCTTAGGGCTCCTTGGAAGCACTGGTGCCACTATAGGGTCTGAGTGTGAAATGAAGAACTGTCACCTCCTACCTAAAAGAAAAACAACGGCCCTTTTTACCGCATGTGTGACCTGGAAGTAGACAAACCCACCTTCTCTTTCTTCGTAAGAACTGAGGAGGGACTGAGGGTGGGGGGTGGGGGGAGGCACCATTCCCTGTGCAGAATGAGATGATATTATGCTGAGCTAGGTCCTCCTGGTGCTGAATGGTGAACCCTGAGACAAAACATTCATCTCACCAGTCATAGAAGCATCACAAAGAACAAGGATGAACTCCTCTGGGAGTGCCAAGTATACGCAACGGTTCAGCCCGGGTTGAAGAAGGGGCAGTCAGACCAGGGAGAAGCACCTGCCCCGGAAAGGCCCCCACAAGGACTGTTAGCACAGCGTCCCTGCCAGCCCACTCCTGCTGCCCACTAACACCAAGGACCGCTGCCCTGCCCAAGGCACGGTTCTGCTGAGCAGGGGGACAGGATGACATGAGATACCCCCCTACCCCCAGCCTGGTTACCTGGTTGCTGGAAGTGTGCTGACTCGGGTAAAAAACACAGAGGGCTCGACTTCCACGTGTAGTCCCAGGGAGAGGTTCCTGTAATACCCTTCCACGTGGCCTGGGCCTCCGGAGTACTTGAAGTTCAGGACAGCTTCCAGAGTCTAAAAAGTTAAACCAAAGACCGAATCAGTACCCTCAAGTAGGTGAGTTTCCATGCCAGCAGTCAGGCAGAGAGTGTCTTAAGACAGTCCCACATGATGAGATCAAGCAACGGCCTCGGCTCGTGCTGTGCCCCTGGCACCATTTTTCCCGTGGCACCAAAGGCATGAACAGTCCTCAGCTGTTATACAAGTACAAGGGGCTTTACTACTCACGGAGAAAACACAGTGACTATGCATTAGTAGGCGGCAGGGAAGGACAGCTTCCAAGCAGGAACTAGACGGCAACTTCCACTCCTGGGCTGATTGTGACAAAAGCCTGAGAGGTCAGAGGGAAGTACAGTGGAGGCCCTTCCAGAGGGACCGGGCAGGGCTGCTGCACCAGAAACGGGGGACACGGGATGAAGAAGTGGCAGGTGGCATCCAAATGAGCAAGAGGCATCAGTACAAAGAGGGTGGGTGGCTAAAGCTAACGGGGCTTCCAACGGGATGCCCTACCCCCCCCTCACCTCTTCCCTGGGGCCTCCACAACTGAGGGCTCCTGCAAAGGACGACGGGAAATAGGAGGGAAGACCACCCCTTGCTGGATGATACAGGCATGCAGGAAGCATTCAACCAACACGGGGAAGGTGAGACACTGAAATCCCACCCCAGCCCAGTCTGGTCATATATGGCCATCCTTTCCTTTGAGGTGAGATCTCTGGATGCTGAGAGAGAGCAACCCAGACAAAGGGCATGGGGGGCAGGGGGATAGGGTTAAGGTGGAGACAAGATACAGAGACAATAATAAGGTATCGAGAGGCATTCTTGGGAATGCTGAACAAGCCCCCTACACACACACACACACACACACACACACACACCATTGTTTGGAATTACAGTGCTGCTGTATCAGGGAGAAGACTCACACCCAGCACTTGCCAGCACACTGGACAGTGGGTGGCTGTGGTGAAAGAGGAAAAGGTACTAAGAAGCCACAGGCAAGACCTGTGATGATGAACTGCATCTACCTGAGACTAAAGAGGGATGAGCGTATGAGGTAAGTCCTTCAGGACTGTGATACCAGCCTCAGAGTCCTGTAGGGCCTCACAGGAGGGACAGCGAGAGCAGGCCCATGGCCCTGCATGCAAGCAAGGGAATAAAAGGACAGAGGGGATGCATGATAGCAAAGCTGGCGCGCGCGCACGCGCACACACACACACACACACACACACACACACACACACACACACGCATGCACCCCAACTCAGTACAAGGCAACTCTGCAGGGATCTGTAGCCTGGGGGACACAGGGAGTAGTCATGGTAACAAGAAGTCTCAGCCTAGCTAACTCCTGACTAAAATGATGAGAACTTCTCCAGCGGGGTCCTCAAACAGGTGCTGACGACAGGGGGAGGGGGGGCCTGGGGCAACAGCTAGCCAACGTCTGACTCTGCAGGGTCGGGAGCAAAGAACTGCAGTGAAGTTCTTACAGGGAATAAATCAAAACAGAGACTTCCCATGGCTGGCCAAGTCAGAAGCATTCATTATACAGTCCGACATTGCTGTTACAGGCCAGAGAGGTGGCTCAGCAGATAAGGGCCTGAATTGCTCTCCCAGAGGACCTGAGTTCTTTTCTCAGCACCCAAGTCTGGCGACTCACTTCTACTTGTAGCTCCAGCTCCAGGGAATCTAACATCCTCTCTGGACTCCTCAGACACCTGTCTGTCTGTTTGTCTGTATGTCTCTCTCTCTCTCTCTCTCTCTCTCTCTCTCTCTCTCCCTCCCTCCCTCCCTCCCTCCCTCTCCTTCCATCCCTCCCTCTCCTTCCATCCCTCCCTCTCTCCCCCCTCTCTTTCCCTCCCTCCTTTTCTCCCTCCCTTTCTCTCTCTCTCTCATACTTATTAATAATAAACTATGCAGATAGAACTTAGAGGAAAGCGTGCAGGCAAACCTTCCTGCCTCCCAGACCACAGCACCAAAAGCACAGGAAACAGAGCAGAACATAACAGCAGGGTTCCACATCCCTGATCCATGTCCACTGCGTGTCAAGGAAGAGTAGAGAAGGCTCCCAACACACCTGGACTTTCCAGAAGCAGCAACGCAAACAGATGTTGGGCACCGTGTGTGAGCTTAGCACTGGCACCGCTGTGTCAGGGCCTCCACGTACGTACGTACGTGCTACGGCACTGGATGGCGTCTGTGCTCACTGTTCCCTGGCCAGTGTGACAAGAAGCCATGTTTCCAGGAGGCTAGAAGGAGGTGCCTATACTTAGCTCTTGTCTTAGGAGTATCATTGCTGTGACAAAGCCCCATGGCCAGGGCAACTTGGGGAGGAAAGGGTTGATTTGGCTTATGTTTCCATATCATAGTCCATCCCTGAAGGAAGTCAGGACAGGAACACAGGCAGGACAGGGACCTGTAGGCAGGAGCTGATGTGGGGCCGTGGAGGGGGACCACCTGCCCGGGGGTGCCCCAACCCACACGGCAGGGGTGGCTTCCAAGGCAATCACTAATTAAGAAAATACCCTATGGACCTCCCTATAGCCATCTTACTGAGGCCCTTTCTCAGTTGAGGTCTGCCCTCTCCAGGGACTCTAACTTGTGTCATATCAACGTAAAACTATCCAGACCTCCTCCCCCAGGTCCCGCAGTCACCCAGTGCGGTGCGCTTATCCCACACTGACTGCTGCCACTGACCCACTTCCTTGCAATGAGGAGGCAGACATAGCCTTCAGGCTTTTTAAAAATCAAAAGAAACTACTTTCATGCACCTTCTATCAGAGAGAGGACATGTTGAAGGGAGGCACTCGGCAGAGTCTATGCAGCCTGGGGGGGTTGGGGGGTGGGGGTGGGAGGAGAGAAGCTGGAGTTGCCATCTGATAGCCAGTTTGGTACCATGGATCTGGGGCACTGAACCTCGGCTTGCCATTCTCAGCCTGAGCCCACCAACCAGTAAATAGTGATGGCAACAGTACTGGCCTCTTTAGACTTTCACAGAGAATCAAGAAGAAACTACACACTAAATTCTTTTCCTGCTGTGCAAGCTAACCCACTGGCATCGGGGCTTAGAACAAGAAATGAGCATGGATACCATTTATTGTTGAACTTTAAGGACTGGATTTATTTTGAAGAAAAAAACAACAACAACAAAAACAAAAACAAAAAAACAACAGCTTCAAGCCAAAGGATGACTTATTGAGAGAAAATATCCCTATCAAAGCCACCTTTTTAACTCTTTGAAGGCACAGGTTCTTAGCATTCCATGTCATTCTGTTGGCACATGGTCACCAGAGATGAACAGATGAGTTCATCTGCAGAACCATCCTTGTCTTCCCAAAAGAAACCTCTGTACCCTCTGCAAACTACCTGCCCACTTCCACATCCCACCAACCCCACCCTGGTCCCTGGCAATCTTCCTACATGCGGTCTGTATGTAGCTGACTACTCTAGGAGCCTTGGGTAACTGGTGATTGGCTTAATTCATTTATCAAAATGCTCTTGAGGGTCAACCTGCTAGAGTTTGCACCCAGTTGCCTCCCTTTTAAAGGCTAAGCAGAGCTCCCCTGTGTGGCCTGGCTGCTGGAGGTGTCAGCAGTGAGCATGAGGCTTGCTCCCACCTCCTCCTAGTGAAAATGTTGCTATAACCGAGGGCATGATGCCACTGCCTTGCTTTTGTCTATTTGAGGCAGGTGGAGGGTAAAATTTCTGCATGATACATTTACTCTACATTCAACTTTCTGAGGGGTCACAAGATCCCTCAACGCAGCGATATGCCACTTGACCCTTCAGCTAACACACACGTGGTTCTGTTTTTTTTCTCACCGATTGTCATTTCCACTTTTTGTGGTAACAGTTGTCCTATGGAGTAAGGCCATGTTTCACTGCAGCTTAGGTTAATGTAGACCTAGTTTCGTCTCCTCTCCTGTCAGCCTATTGTGTGTGTATCTTCCTTGGACTGAGGTCTATTCAAGCCCTCAGTCCCACTTTAGTAAGCTCACTGTTCCCCTGACTTCCGTCACTCACCCTGTCTCCATGTCCGTGCATATGGGTGTCACTCAAGCTTGTGACACCAACAATGCTGTCACTGACCCTCTACCTACTTAAGTATCACCTCCTCCTGAGCACCCAGGACAACCCAAACCTCTTCCTTACTAACAAAGTACTTGGTGAAACAGGTGCTTTCCTAAACTTGACATTCATATTTTGGCCTCACGGAAACCCCAAATTCTCTTTCTACTCCCATCAGCCTGAAGCAGACAGATGTATCATCTCCAGAGAGCCAAAGGTTTTTTTGCAAACATGTCCTAGATCCCTTGAAATCACAAAAGAGGTTGTCGTCAATTTTGAGCCCAGCTAGTGAGATCTCTCTCTCTCTCTCTCTCTCTCTCTCTCTCTCTCTCTCTCTCTCTCTCTCTCTCTCTCTC
>NC_034606.1:37881475-37882675 GCF_900095145.1 Mus pahari
TCTCTCTCTCTCTCTCTCTCTCTCTCTCTCTCTCTCTCATCATTTCAGAACCTCCCAGGACTCCTTTGAATGTGAGGATCTGGGCTTAGTACAGGGTGAATGTGGCCTCCGACCTCAGAAAGACCAGTTACTGCATGGATACAGGAATAGACAGGTACATGAGCAAATGAGAGAAGCCATCAGCTAGCAGGAATGTGGCAACGTGCTCTCTAGTGGCTTGAAAAAAGCAGGACCAGGAAGCAACCACAAGCCAAACTTAAACACCACCTTTGGAGAGGACTGTAGGAGAAATCACCCAGGGGTGAACAAAAAGTACACAGGGAGCTAACTGTCAAGCGCCAGGGAACAAGGAAGAAATAGCCTGCTCCGATTTTCTTGAAATTGGCTGTTTCTTTACTCTGTAGAAAACCAAAGAAAGGATATAATTATGGGGGAGATATCTAAGTTATGAAAATCAAGCACAGAAAGGGTTTTGTGAAACTGAGGACTGCTGCCTTCCCTCCTAATGATTAAAAGGAGGGAAAAAGGAAATAAAAAAGCAGCCTCAGCCTGGTAAAATTAGAATATTTTAATGAAACCATAAAGCAGGCTGACAGGCAGAAGGCACAGGATGTTCAGTATGGCGGGAAGAGGTAGCTGTCTGCCCTGGAGACCATGTGGTCCCTACCCAGAGCATCTTCTCAGTCCTCACCTTGAGAGAAGACTCACGGAAGGTTGCATTGAGCAGGGAATGAAAGACAGAATATTTGTTTTCAAAGCATAGCACAAGTGATTTTTCAAGGCTGCTTTTTTATTGAGCAATTGTATATATAAAACTCTAAACTGAATGATCTGTGCACTGTACCTGTGCACATAGGCAAGTGTCTTTGTTTCCTCTCCTGCCTGTGTGATAAAACACCCTGACCAAAGCAACATAACAGAGAAATCATTTATTTCATAATTCTGTGTTACCGTCCAATCACTAAGGGAAATCAAGGCAATGGAAATGTGAAGCTGGTAGTTACATCCACAGTCAAGAGGAGAGAGTGGTGAATGAGTATAGAATTACCAGATGCCAAGGCCTGGCAATCTGGATTTGGACCACAAAGTAGTCCACATGATAGTGAAGAGAACCAACTTCAGTTAAGTGTCCTTTGACTTTCACATGCATATTCTCTCTCTCTCTCTCTCTCTCTCTCTCTCTCTCTCTCTCTCTCTCTC
>NC_034606.1:37882686-37893758 GCF_900095145.1 Mus pahari
CACACACACACACACACACACACACATACACACACACACACAAATCCTATCCTTTTTATAAGACCAGTTTGCTGAAATCAAAGAGTTTATAAGAAAACCATTTTAAAGCTAATGTTTCTCATAAATTTAATTATAAAAGTCCCTAACGAAGTGCTATGAATCAAATTTACATCACACATCATAACCACCAGTCTTAACCACCAGTCTTAGCAATGCAAGGAGGGTTTAATCTTTGTATATAAACTCATGATGGTTTCTCACTATATTGACAAATTATCAATAAGAAGGAAAAGTAAGCTACAAGATCAATGGAAAAGGCAGATACAACATTCAAAACACATCTAAGATTTTAAAAACTTTTGAGGAAATAACACATGAAAAGTACATTTTATGAAATGCACCATTAAAACCTTAGTGAAAATCCATGCTTAATGGTAAGTGACTAAATATTTCTACAAAACACTTAGACACAAGAATAATGTGTTCAGTTTCAGTGTCAATCAGTTAAAGGCATGTAGGGAGGAATAAAACAGTTCAGAGACAAAACCTCCAGAATGCTCACAGACTGCTGGAAGTACGGTCACGCAGCAAGACTCTCTGGAGACAACAGTTAAGTGATTTCTTATAAATTTAAGTCTGGAATCCTCATATTACTATTGGGCAATACAACTCCCACCAAGAAAAATATATAAAAAAAAATCCATCCATGTGGTATGAAACTGTCTGCAGAAACTTTACTCACAGTAATCTAAACTGGAAATAACCACAGTGTCCAGTAAGGAATGGGTAGGTGAATAGATAGTGTGTCTGTTAATCAGACTGCTTACTCAGCTGTGACACGGACCAGGGAGCAGTGGCATGGGTGACCCACAAGCATACTGGGCACTAGTCTCAATAAGGAGACCAATGTTGCTTGAGATGAAAGACAGAAGAAGTCTTGGCTGTAAAGGGGCCAGAGACAGTTTCTAGGGCCATCAAGTGTTCTACATCCTCATGGTGAAGATGGCCATCCATCCAGGTCACAGATTTGCCCTAAAACCCACTGGGCTGAAGTTTGTGAGGCTGCACTGAACAGAATTTAAGATACACTCAGTAACCTGGATTTTGGAACCTGATGTTACTAAGAGGCACACAATCATTTGTAAACATCTAAATAATGTTTAATGCTGGCCATGTTGAAGTGGGACAGCCATGGAATCTGCAGGAGTATTAGGTGGAGTCTAGCAGTTTCGGGTTCCACATTAAAGAATGAAGAGTGAGTCTGTGATTGACAGTAATTAAAACTGCATATAACCTTGG
Source organism: Mus pahari (assembly GCF_900095145.1). Lineage (NCBI taxonomy): Eukaryota > Metazoa > Chordata > Mammalia > Rodentia > Muridae > Mus > Mus pahari. The sequence continues at coordinate 37,883,986 of NC_034606.1, forward strand.
AAAAGGCTTTTCGCTTCTCTAGTTCAATATCCTTGTCTGAGTGTTCTGACAGATATTGCCTGAGATTTTAATCAGCTCTTATCAGAGCTGTTATTGTTCATTTTGTATTACTAATCTAATGTTCCACAGTCTCTAATATAGCTGAAGCTATTATAAGAGAAAAACAGCCACCCTCATACACTCCCCCACCAATTTAAAAGTATAAGCAGGTCTCTAATTTCTGAAGACCCCAATTGAACCTGTCACTGCAGATTTGTACAATGATATGACAAAGGATCAATAATTGGGGTGCTGTACACTTATGAAGCCAAATACCCCAGGACCAGCCACTGGCTGGGGGTCATTCTTGCCACCAGACCAGGACAGACATCTACCAGGGGTCAGGCAAGCCTACCAATGAAAGCCATACCATTACTTTGTAGGTAATTTGCACTTTGGGCCAAAAATCTCTCTTCAGTGTTAATTATGCCTTAAAGATACCAAACAGCTACAAATTAAACAGCACGTCCTCGATAATGTGGGGATTGGTGGGAACAGCAACAGCCTTCAACACCATCCAGTTCAGGGGAGCCAGAGGACCTGTGGTGGCTGAGAAGAGTTAGGACCTGGATTGCAGAAACAGGTGGGGAAATGGCCAGGGGCTAGCAGCAGGCCGAGTGAACATTTCAGTGCTGGTCCCATGGAAAGGAAGCATGTTAGAGGCTGAAGGACTGAACTAATCCTTGGCCACCGTGCCTTGGTGGTGAGCGGTAAACACTACACTGTAGTATGGGAGCTGACATCCTGTAGACCACAGCAGAGTAGAGAGCAGCATCTGTGTACCCTTCATTTCCCAGGGCTGGGACAGGACTCAGCGGTCCAGCATTTACCTACCATGCAGGGGCCCCCAGTTCCATCCCCAGTACAAAACAAAAACAAAAACAAAACAAGCAAGCCCTTTGGAAGTAGGATAATTTATCCAAATATTGACAATTAAAATACCCTCAGCTTTACTTGACATTTCTCTCACTGTGAAAACTAACGCCTTTTTGTACAGTAGGCCACTGTTATGTCTTTCTGTGAATTACTCTTTCATAGTCCTCTAGCTGTCTCTTCCTTACAGGCTCCTAGCAATTTTGTTATATTAAGAATTGCTTTGTAAAGATCATGTCACTGGATAAACTCAGTTTGCTGCCTCGGCTCTAACACTGTTGCCTTTGAAATCATCTTCACTTTGTTCCTCTACTACTGACTAGGAGCAGAAAAAATCAATCGATGGGAATAACAACTCCAAAAATAGACCCATACTGCCACATGTAATTGGTTTTGACCAAGGGCAAAGACAATCCAATGATCAAATTAGTTTTTTGATGACAATGATGACTAGATACCTGGACAGAGGTTGTGTGATAAACAACCCAGGCCACATTACCCACGGAAGTTTCTCTCTCCACACTGGGCAGGAGCACACACACTTCCAGAGACACAGGGACACCTTGGAGGAGACAGGAGGCACACAGAAAACACAAAAGATACTGCACACTGGTGGAAAACTTCATTTTGTAAGTGGATTTTTTTGAGAAAGGATTTCTCTGTGTGGCCATAGACATCCTGGAACTCACTCTGTAGACCAGGCTGGCCTTGAACTCAGAGATCCATCTATCTCTGTCTCCCAAGGGTTGGGATTAAAGGCGTGTGCATCTGGCATTAGGAAAACATCATTTGATTTCATGAAAATATTAAAGGAAACCATTTATTATCAGAGAAATCTCAAGCAGTTAGAATATGAAAGTTGTGTGTTTTATCCAGGTTGTCAACTGGATTGCCATGTCATTATCTAGAATGTTCTCTGTTTCTGTAGATGGAGGGGCATGTCCCTCTTTCATTCTTTTTTTGTTTTGTTTTGTTTTTGTTTTTGTTTTTCGGTTTTTCGAGACAGGGTTTCTCTTTGTAGCCCTGGCTGTCCTGGGACTCACTTTGTAGACCAGGCTGGCCTCGAACTCAGAAATCCGCCTGCCTCTGCCTCCCAAGTGCTGGAATTAAAGGCATGTGCCACCACAACACCCCCTCTTTCATTCTTGGCACTGATAGTTTGTGAGGCTTTGTTCCTGCTCCCCTGTGGAATCCAAGCCTCTCCATGGAGATTCCTGTCCATATATCACTCCCCCTTGGTCACTGGGTTTCTGCATGTTGCTCACATGACACCATAGCATAAGCACGTCCCACAATACCTAACGTTCACAACACTGTGTCATAAGGCTTGCCTGCTTTCATGGGATAAAAGCTCCCCATGGGCAGGGGCCATGTCCTGTTTACCCAGAGACTCTGAGGACAGGTTTCCACAGACACCTGCTCTATGCATCTGAATGACAACTTCACAGAGAAGCTCCCAGGAAGAAGACATGTGCACCAGGGGCTCTGGTTATGCTTTAGTCTAGACCTGGGAACCAGCACCACAGAAACTACACATCTGATCACAAAGTTACCTGGGCATGGCTACCCACAAATGCTTGTTATCCAAGGCTTAAAAAAAAAAAGAATCTTGCCAAGTTCAAAGTAGGTCTGTCTGACTCTGAAGATCTTGCTTTTTCAGCATAGGAGAATATCCAGAATAGGAGAAGCTGGCTCAGAAGAATTGGACTGTGGATAAAGGCTGGTACTGCCCCAGAGACAAGGTCTAGCCTCCTCAGGAAGGGGCCTAGGCAAGGGACTGCCACACACAGCTCCTGACTTGGCATTGAATGTATGGTTTGTCTCATGTGTAGTCAGCTGGAGGGCAGGCTGGGAAGGAGAGAGCATTTGTTTAAGAAGACCCTAGTGTGAGGCATAGTTCATTTAGGTGAATGCTTGCTTTGAAGGCAAAAAGCCCTGTGTTTGGATATTGGGGTTGTATTTTTTTTTAAAAGAAGGGAGAATTAGGGTTGGAAGCAATGGCACCCGGGTGGAGGCAGAGGCAAAAGGTGAGGTTTTTCTAGCAAGTAGAGTGGACCTCCTGTATGAGAGCATCTGAGGTAGACATAAAATGAAAGACAAGGATCGCCAGTCCTGCATGATCCGGATGAATGTCCCAGACACAGGAAATTGCACAGAGGGAGGCAGCGTTGGAGGTGGGGGAGTAAGCTCTGAGAGGTGGCAGAGCGGGCCCCACAGGTACGCGGCAGACAGCCAGTGCTGAGCTGCTGCTCCCAGTGGATGGAAAGCCCAGAAGGTGTCTGTGGAGGCAGAGAACATTCTGGCACATGGGCAGGAGGCACAGAACAAAAGGGAATGGGGGGGGGTGCAAGCTGGAGAAATGGAAGTATTCGCAGGAGGCTGACAGCGGGCATGGACGCCAAGCCTGATGCTGTAGATGCAAAACGGCCGGCTCAGAACTACCAAGAAACCAGACAAGCAGACACTGAGCGGCAATGCGCAAGGAGGCTGCGACTCCTTCTAGGTTTTCAGTGAAGAAACGAGAAAGAATGGAGGGGAAAAGAGAGGACTCGGGATAAGGAGGTCTCAGACTTAGGTTTGAATCACATCGAGTTTGAAAACCCCACAGTCACGCAGAGCAGATGGTGCGTGAGTTCCGGGTGGGCAAGGGGACGGCAAGGCAGGAGAGACAGTGTGAGAAAGCAGGAACGGCTGCAGAGCCTAGGGAACAGAAGACAGCCAGCTCTGTACCTGAGCAGCTGCTGGAACCTGGCAGAGACAATCCATTATAGTCACTGAGACAAACCACAGGGACATGGTTGCTCATTATATGACTGCTCAGTGTGCTTGCTAACTAGCAAGCGTTTGCCATGCTGCCTAGTTCTGCATTTTTACAAAATGCATCTTGTACAACATGAAGTAAAAAACTGTTAACAGTCTGGGCCCTGGACACAAACGGCACCATCCAGCTCAGACCTGACTGCTGTCTTCTGCTGAGTGAGTGTAGTGATGGGTGACTTCCTTATCTGGTTATCAGGAAGATAAGAACAGCTGGTGTTAGACAAGTACTCTGAGCTGTCCCTGGCATTGGGACAAGTGCTCTAAGTGCTAGCTAATATTGCTATTACTGAATCAGTGTTTGTCAGAGAGAAAGGCAATCAGATATTAGCACTAAATGAACATAAATAGAATTAACATCTGCCTCCTACGTTAAAAAAAAAAAATTCACTGGCCCTAGTCACCCAGATATAGATAATACTTTAGCTCGTCCGTCCTTAACCCTTCCAGATCCATGCCTGTTTACTTAGTCTTAGGTGTCAGCATCACATGCATGTGCACAGCAAAACACACAAACACATGTGCACCAGGCAAATGTTCAAGCTCCCAAGGCTACCCTGCTCCGTGCCACCCACTGTGTGTAGCCATCAAGATCCACCTTGGTCTAAGAGCACTGAGAACCCATCTCTGAATTCCTTCCATGGAGCTCCCTGCCCTGCCCAGAGACCTCTCTGTCCTTTGTGGTACCGCTCTTATTCATGACTTCCTCCAGCTCAGGCAGGGTGACAAGGAAGGAGATGATTGTGTCGTAGGCATATGATGTCGGAATGGGAAGGTGGACTCACTGGAAAGGGCTCTACAAGCTTGTCACCTTTATAAAGTCTAGAATCATTGAAGACCAAGACTCTGGAAATGGCTGTGAGAGATTCCCTAGGTCAGGCTAACTGTACTGAAAGATCCCCCTCCAAATGTAGGTAGAACCATCCAATGAGGGATCTTAGACTGAGGAAAAGGAGAGATTGAGCTGAGCACCAGCATCCCGCGCTTCCTTCTTGCTGACTGAGGATGCAATATGACCAGCTGCCTCAAAATCCTGCTGCTACAGCTTCCCCCCCCACCATGATGACTGTACCCCCAAACTGAGAAAAAGCAGACCCTCCCTTCAGTTTCTTCTTGACAGGTATTTTAATCATATCCATGATAAAGGTAACTAATCCAGGGTTCCTTTGTTCATCTCCGAGCGAGCAGAGGGGCCACCATGCCTTCTGCTACTTAGAGCAGGCCCTGACACTCCCACAGGCTTGAGTCTAACTGCGACTCTTTCCTAATTCTCACTGTGGAGGAGGCTGGGGAAGGATCGAGGGAATACCTCACACCCCAGGGTCACTAAGAGCCAACATGGCATCCCCAGCAACAACAAAACAGCAGAGTGTATATAGATGGATATCTCCCCCACCTTTCTCATGGGCACGCGTGAGCACACACACACACACACACACACACACACACACACACACACGCACACGCACACGCACACACACACACACGCACACACGCATGCACACCACACATTTCTCCCACCGCTCCCTGAACAACAATGAAACACACTGCAGCAAGGTACACAGTAACTGATTCAAGAGAGGTAGCCTACCCTCATTCAGCAGCCCCTAGGACAGGCACGACAGTGTCAGTGCTGGGTGTGAGTGACCTGCTGTGATGAGTTATCCTCCTCGGCAGGACCCAGGATGTGCCCAAAGGGTTCCCACCTTCAGGGCCAGGTGAAGAGCAGCCCCTTCAGAAACACTCTCTGCTCATTAGGCTGCACTCTCTCCATAGGACCCAAATCCCTGCTTCTGGATGGCCCTGCCCCATTCTAGGATGTCCTACAGAGGCAGGTGCATAGAATGTAATCCTTAGACCTAACATCTGGAACTTGCCAGGAGCTTGTTCCCATCTCTTGGGATCCAGCCTGTTGCAAAGCGACCAGCCAGACCCCATCAGAGTGAAAGCCTCGGGGACAAAGCTTTCATATCTCACCTCAGACCCCAAGGCCAGGTGCCTACACTGAGTCACTAATGGCCCTCTAGCCTGGGAGTCTGGAGGTGGTCAACCACCTCCGTCACTTATTGGCTCTTGGGCAGACTCAGGACCACATGGCATATCAGTCAGGTAGAAAACCACTCAAACAGCTGAGATATAGTTATGTTGTGACCCGAGGGATATAGAAGAATCAAGAAGGCTTCCTTTACAGAGATGGACACTGTCTTCTTAAGGAGGTATGAGCAAGCACTGAGGTTCTGTTGGAAGAAGCTGTAGGTACGCCAGATATACAGGGCTTCTAATATACTGAATGCTTCTCTGGATTGTGTGATCTCTTCAATCATTAAAAAATAAATAAATAAATAAATAAATAAATACCACTGTCTCTTTTTATAGGAAAGAAAATAAATCAATGCACTAAATAGTTAAATAGCAAACATGACCCTTGTATCTAAATTTGCACTTAGTTTCTAGTCATGGACCGTACTTGATTTCTTCCCTAACTGGTTATGATGGTTATTCCTGGTTGCCAATTTGACTATATGTGGAATGAACTACAATCCAGAAATGGAGGGCACACCTGTGATCCAGATCTTGAAGGTGGAAGAACAGGCTTCTGATCCAGATCTTGACATGGGATAACTCATGCTTTTGATTCAGATCTTGAGGTACAGTGGGGCCATGCAAAGCATAGAACCCAGGCGAGGTTGTATACGCCTTTAATCCCAAGAGACAGAGGAAAGCATATCTCTTGAGTTCAAGGCCAGCCTGAGACAGCAAGTTTCAAATCTAGATATTATGGCACATACCTTTAGCCTGGCCATACCTTCTGCTGGAGGTCTACTTAAGGACAATGGAAGAAGGAAGGCCTCCTCCTCCTCCTCCTCCTCCTCCTCCTCTTTCTTCTTCTTCACCTTCTTGCACTTGCTAACACATCTGTTGGAACCTACTTCTTCAGGGTTCTAGCTTATACAGAAGACCAGCTGAACCACCTACCTTCATGAGACTGAGCAACTACTAGATTCTTGGACTTCACAGATGCTCATAGTTGGGTTAGTTGGACTGCAGACTGTAAGTCATTCTAATATCCTTTAATATATAGACATTCCATAAGTTCTGTAACTCTAGAGAACCCTGACTAATACACTGGTGGAGAAGTAGACATCTTGTGTGAAAGTTCAGAGCCTCTACTCTGAGCACCATTCTATCAGCATATGACAGTCAGGCCTTTGGCTAAGGGTCAGCAATGTCTCTAGGCAATATGTGGAGGTTAGAGGACATCAATTCAGCTATGAGACACCTGGGGTCAGAGCTGCTCTTAGCTCAGGGAAACGGGCCGTGGAGTCCTTGGTGTCATCTACACTGGTGTCTTTGTTCATTTCTTCACTAAATGTCTTTATGATCTGTAAGCTGAAAATGATTCCACCTATGGCAACTCTTTGTGAGACAGTCAACACTGGACATAGGAACTCAGGCATCAGTGGAAAGTCATATCCATTTCCCCGGGGTAAGAACCCACCAGTATCCCAAGGTACTGTCCATGCTGTATGTGCTATGGAGCCCACAGCAGCCTTGAGAATCTAACTGTGGAGTTATCACCCTCTTCTTTACCCCTCTGCTGACATCCCCATGGTCATGAAGTGAAGAAAGCTCTGCAAGATGGGCAGCTTCATCTGCTCATCACCCGAGCTCCCAGCCCCATAATTAGCTATAACAGTTCTGGCCAGGCAGAGGGTTTTCCAACCACAATACCTGCCAGCAGTACTTCTCAGGGTGCTAGGTGAGGTCTCTGGCAACATAAAGCACTACAGCTTTGCATCTCTGCACCCCTAGGACCCAAGGCCATGGGTCAAGTGACAAGGTCCTCTCTAGGCCTAGTGAGAGGATAGTGACAAGGCTATCTGTGTCTCTACACCCAACGTATCCATCAGGGGCATGACCTACCATCTAGAGGAAGCCATCTATGATTATATCCTGAGTGTTAAAGGGCTCTATGGAAGGTATTATAGGACACAGGAAGACCAGGTTTGCTGAAATGACTAGCCATCCACTCCTAGGTAGGGATCTTGTTGCTAGAGCTAGCCTTAGTTTCAACAACTGTCCATCTAAGTACGCAATATAAGTTTGGTGACTAGCACATGCTGTTCCCATGGTAAACACAGACTACAATGATGTCCAGCCTCAAAGCAACGATGAGTCCTCAGCCTTAGAGAGGCCCTAAGCTGCCACCACCCCAACACATTCCATACCCCATCCCCAACGGCGTCCAGCCCTAGATCTTAATGGGGGAGGGGTGGAAAGGGGTCCAGGGTCAGCAGAGCCACAGATCATTGACATTTATACATTCTACCTAGAAAGCAAAAGACATACACGTATGTGGTCAAATGTGCAACTAGCCCTGTGAAGGGAGATGTCCCATACTGTAGGTGTTTTAACAATTATGGCTGTCACAACAGCACTAGTAGTATACTTGGGTGAGGAGGGCTCTCAAATTTTCTCCGACGTTACACAGTAAAGTAATTGGCCTTAGTTAGCAATCTTGCTCTTTGATTGGTTAAAACCAAGATATGGAGAAGAAGAAGCAACTACCCTGGACCCAGGACCCGGGCTACTGTCCACATCCAAGCTCTTGCATCACACCTAACGCATATGGAGGGGCTGGAGAGAGCGCTGGAGCACCACGCACCCTGAGAAGTCTTGGCTGACTAAACACAGCAAAAGCAACTGCAGGGAGCGAGGCTTACACTGACTAGCACTGGGAGGAAGATATGTGTGCCTTTGCTACACAGACAAGACGTCAGCAACTGGAAGTTTGGGAACAAATGTATAAAGTGAATGGAATGAGTGTTGAGCATCATTGCCACAACCATTTCAAAGGTCAAGGATATGGTGGTCGTGAGTTCAGAAAGTGCCACCTGCTCCTAGGCAGTCTCTGATGATGAACGAGCAGGGAGACACTGCACAAGTGACTTTCAAAAGGAGCAAAGAAACAGCAAGGAGTTTCCCTAGATTATTCATTCTTTCAAGTTCATGTTGGAAGCATTTCAAAATAAACCTGGGGACGTCATTAGTAAAACGAGTGTGCTCAGGCCTTGACTTTAGAAATAGCCTCAAACCCTTGGGGTGTGTAAAGGAGCTGCCTTGGGGATACATGTGTGCCAAGAATGGCCTAGGTGCTTTTTTCTGAAGGGTTTTACTCTTTCCAAGAAAGCCCCTGCATGTATATGAGGACCCCCTTTGCAGTTACATTGGCTGGGACTTGGCCAGGGTTGGATAACAGAACAGCTAGACACATGACCTTTGAATGGCCTGCTGTAATCCCACATCTGCCCATGTAAAGCCCTACCAATAGACAGCCACTGTATGCAGCCAAAGCCTGGTAAGTGCCAGGCCCATCCTTCAGAGCAATGCCCCCAGGCCCACCCTGGTGCTGAGCACAAAGCCTGGCACGCAGCCCAGTGCAGAATACCAATCAACACTCACTAAGTCTGTGAAGAAACAAAACAAACACCTTTGGGCATTAGCAGTCCCGGCTTTCAGTGGATTACTGTCTCCAGCTACTGGGAGAATGGTTCCTATTACACACAGAAACTTTATAGTCCTGCAGATGCTACCCATTTTTTTAATGCACAGCTGTGAAGGAGAAAAAAATATCCCTTAGTGTGCTAAATATGAATTCCTAATTACATCCACCTAAGACAGATTTACTCTGAAGACTAAGAATAACTAAATAATATAAGTTACAAAGAGTAAGACTGGATGTCAGCTGAAAACTCTAAGCCGAAGGTAAGCTAGGATTAGTCAGCAAGGCATCCCAAGAGATCAGGACCAACACAAAATGAGATACAGAGGAGGGCAGGGTTTCATCTCTATAACAGGGGCTGTATTACCGCCAAGGCACCCAATTTCTCTCTCACTCAGTCCTTACCTCTACCACTGGTGGAGAGACATAGCCAGTCTGAGGTTACTCTGGAATACATGAGACTATGCAGCTCAATGACAAAAAGGCATTGGGGAGGAGTGCAGGAAGGAAGGAAGGAAGGAAGGAAGGAAGGAAGGAAGGA
>NC_034606.1:37894541-37902612 GCF_900095145.1 Mus pahari
CCAAGGCCATTCTAAACTCTGCACATTGAAATCTAAGAAAAATCCCTTCTAGATAAGTCCAGAGCCTTGTTTCCAAGGCCATTCTAAACTCTGCAAATTGAAAACCTGTCAAAATTAACTGTTACAAGGAGGAAAGGCTTATGTGGGCTCTCAGTTTGAGGGTGTGGTCCATCACAGTGTGAAGGCATGGCCACAGGAGCGATTTGTGGCCATGGTGGCAGGAACATGAAGCTCCGTTCTCACATCTGGACACATCAGGAAGCACAGAGGTGAATGAATGTGGGGCTCTGCTGTTCTCCTGTTTCCCTTTTGATTCAGTCCAAGTCCCCAGCCCATTGGTGGTGTCACACACTCAGAGTAAGTCTTCCCTTTTCAGTTAATTCTCTGGAAATGCCCTCAGCTCTGGGCATGTGTCCTAGGCAATTCTAAATCCAGACAAGGGGAGGGGCTAGGGAGGTGGCTCTGCATGCTAAGCACTTGTTCTCAAGCCTTATGAACTGAGTTTAATCCCCAAGGACCTGGATGGTAGAAGGAGAAACCAACTCCCACCAGCTGTCCTCTGGCATGTCCACACAATTAATTTAATTAGAAGTAAAATATAAATAAATTCAGTAAAGTTAACGATGCAAATTAATCATCACAGAATCACCCAAGGTCAGACACCAGCACTTGCACTTCAGTTCAGGATCCAGGTAAATGACTCTGTTTTCTGAGCTCTGAATCCCTTATTGTTCAATAAGATGATAAACGCGTATCTATCTGCAGGTGGCTATAGACATTAAATATGAGAATGTCCTAGGTCACAAAAGCCCAAGTCAGTTCCCTCTGCTGCCTCTTGAGGACAGTTGGTGACACCTTTGTAAGGACTGGAAACCGACAGGACTGAGGGGCACACTCCCAGCACCACCTTAGCACGGGAGTCCCAGATAATGTCCCTCGCCCATTTTCTGCCAGGTTGCTGCTCTTACATTAATATGATTCTAGCTAAGGAAAATGGATAGCAGTTACAGCCAAGCTCATCACTGCTGGAAACTAGTTAAGGCTTCACAGCATCAGGGTTTCACAACCATTCTTAAACGTAATGTCAGCTCGGGTCTACACGGGGTGAGGGACCCACTATGTGGCAGACCCACCTTGTGCACAGCTTGGCTGGAAGGGGGTTCTGTCTTGTATTGCCCTTACCTCCAGTGGTCATGCTTGATGCCCTCACCTTTCTTCCTAGAAGGGAGAGCTTGTCATCTGGCCTCTCGCCATTATGCAGTGCAGGCCTATTCCTCCCCTGGGAGATAGGATGGCACTGCCCAACTTTGGGGATATTGCAAGAATTTTCTTCCGGGGGTGGAGAATAATCAATGTCTATCCCCACTTTGTGAAGTCCACCTTGGAAACCATTAAGTTCACTCATTAGGCTGGTTTATAGAGCATGGGTGAGCCTAGAACAGTGTCATAGAAGGTCTGCATCTGCATGGACAGTGCCTTCCCCATGGCCAAGCAGAGGGAGCCCCTTCCCCTAGTCTTTCCAGCCTATACACTCTAGCACCTCTGCTAAACCCAGGCCTTGTGCATTAGGGGGAATTTTACATAGTAATGGCTAGGAGGTATAGCTGAAACTGTAGACCAGGGTCCAGTGTGCAGCCCCCCATTATTCTGGGAGAGAATGTAAGGAGCCCACCCCCCTGAACGTGACAGACATGTATAACCAGACAGAGCCTCAGATTGGCTGAGAGAACAGTCCCTTACAACGCAGGAGAAGACAGGGAGCCGAGTATAATTAGGACTCGGGCTCTGTTTTTCGGCTAAAAGGTGGGAAGTGGGCAGGAACACACAGGCAAACAGGCCTGTGCCCTTGGCTCCTCGAAGCCATTCGGCCACTCTCTTTCCTTGCCAGCTTCCTTAAGAGAGCGAGTCCAAGATGCCTGCTGCCTTGGAAGACCTGAGGTTTCTCCTCCTCTCCAGCTCAGAGAGGAGCCACTTAAGAGAAGAGCCCAGAACTGGCACAGCCCCACCCACCAAAAGCACAGGCCTGCCATTTTGTATTTCCAAAATTACCCAGGAGCGGAGAGTGGGGGACTTACTGAGTTCCCTCCCTCATTAACATTTTTAAGGTAAAGGGGTCTAGAGTTTCTAGTCAGTATAACTTAAAGGATGTATATTCACTCAAAGGAGTTCCACAGGGGATAAACATGGGCACAATGTCCCCCTTCTCTGGGCCTCTTTTGTTTTTTTTTTTTTTTTTTCCTCATCTTAAAAAATGAGAGACATATTCACTAGGCCTGTTCTATGGAAGGAAAATGTTCACCAAAACGCTCAGGAAACAGCTTTGAAGTGGCCAGAACACTTCTGTGCCTGTCCTGGAGAGAGACCTGGGGCTTCCCACAGCAAGCAGGCTCCTATGCATCCTACACAGAAGCAAGCAGCTCCTACCCATCCTACACCAGACCACTGCTTCTCCACCCTCAGCTTCTCATTCCTGCCTGCAGAGATGCGAGATGGGACCCTGGAGCCCCGGAGGCAAGCAGCCAGGCAGCCCCTGCAGTTTTCTCCTCAGCATCCATGTGCTCCCAGTTGCTGTGGGTCCCTTACAGAAACATGACAATGACCCTCAATACATCTACTTCCAGTACACAAGGAGTCTCACATTTCAATAGGCTAAAAATAGCCCTGGATGGAACAAAACTAGAAATGTGAAGGGCATGCATGCCACTCATTCTTCAAGGAGGCAGGACTGGCGGGGGAGCAGGGCATCTCAGCTCAAGCGAGGGGAGGATGGAGGGGTGGAGCTGGGGTACACAGGTCCAGAACAGAGGCTATGAAGAAGAAAACAAGACTTGCCTTGGGAGAAGGGAAAAGAAGAAACATGAAGAGGCGGGGCTGGCTTGAGCAGGCTCTAGCAACATGCCTAACCCTCTCAGTTCCCTCTACACCTGCTACGGCAGACAAACCCAACCCAGCAGAAGCGCTAGCAAACTTGGGTTAGTGATGGACATGCTGGTGTCCTAAGTGACAGAGGTTTCATATATGCATGCGCATATGTTGTGATGGCTGTTCTTTGACTCTCTCTGCAATTAACTAAAACCCAAGCAACTGGGTACATCTGTGAGGGTTGTTTTTTCTCAATTAAAATCACCTGAAGTAGGAAGAACCACCTTTAATCTGGATCTTTTGAGATGGTAAGGTCTACCTTTAATCTCAACCACGCCTTCTGCTGTTTAAAGGACATGGAAAAAGGAAGCTCTTTGCCTGCTTACTGTCATTCTGGCTGACAAGCCCATTCCTTTGGCATTAGAGCCTACTTCTTCAGAATTCCAACATATATTGAAGACTATTTGAGACATCCATCTTCTAGCTTCTTGGACTTTCCATTGGTAGATAGCCATTGTTGGATTAGTAGGCCCCCAGCCTGTAAGCCACTCTAATAAATTCCCTTTCTGGGACTGATTAATTGGTAGGTAGGTAGGTAGGTAGGTATGTACGTACATACATACATACATACATACATACATACACAGATACATCGATAGATACATCGATAGATACATCGATAGATACATAGATAGATATTGATATCAAAAGTGTATATTCCCTGAGTGTGGTGGCACACACCTTTAATCCCAGCACTTGGGAAGCAGAGGCAGGCGGATTTCTGAGTTTGAGGCCAGCCTGGTCTCCAGAGTGAGTTCCAGGACAGCCAGGGCTACACAGGGCTACACAGAGAAACCCTGTCTCAAAAAAAAAAAAAAAAAGTGTATATTCATGCATGCATGCCTCATTGTGTCACCGCATCTCAACAAGGCTATTTTAAAATGCAAACAAACAAGGACAATCTACGATATGCTACAACCTGGATGAATCTAAAGGACATGGAGCCTAGTAACTAGGGGAGTAGAACAGGGCAGATATTGTCAGATTTGTCTATTTATATACGAATATAAAACAGCAAGCTTAACAAAGCAGAGAGCAAAAAAGGTAGATCCTGGGGGGGGGGGACTGGGAAGGGGCAGTGCGTCTGCTGCTGACCAAGCCTGTGAACTTCTGTCATGAAAGTTGAATAAGAACAGCAATAGATGTACAATATTACATACGATGGACATTTCATGGCCTACAGTTAGCAATACTGTATTAAACACTGAACATTTTGTGCACAGAGTATGTGTCTTGTTCCAAATGTTCTTACCCAAATGAAAGCCGTGGGAGCAGAGCAGCCCTCCATACAGCTATTAAACTGTCGTCTGGGGACGTGGACATGGAGTGGCCAAGGGAGTCACTTCTCTGGGAGTCACTCGACCTTGACCCGGAGCCTATCTCCCTTACCGAGGGCTATTTGCTCTTCTCAGCATACTGTCTATGCACAGGACAGCCCTGTAACAGCAAGCTCTCACAGGGACTGTCGACTCCTGATTTCTGGGAGACTGTCTACTTCGGTTTTTGAAGATTCCTGGATCAACCCTTAAACCAGCAGAGATCCAAATCGGGGACAATGGGGAGGAATTTCTTCTCTGGAAACTCATCAGTACGTAAGGTACTAGAGTTGGGGTGCTGTTCCATGGGTACTGTGGAGTCACTTAGAGTGAGTTCCCAAAGATGCTCCACTGGATTTTGGTGTCACCTTAGTAGCCTATAATTGTAGAAACCTTGTTGAAACCTCTGCTCAGTTCTCCTTAAATGTGGCCCTCAACTACCCAATCTCCTATCACAAGGGCCTCTTATAAGGATGGCTCTCCAACCATACACTTGGCTATTTAGCTTCTCTTGTGCCCACACTTGGCTATTTAGCTTGTCTTGTGCCCACATACCTCCACCTGTGCCCAGGAGGCATTCATTGTGGGAAAGAACCTTTGGAGACAAGGGCCAACTAGGCAGGAGGTGCTTGAGTAGATGTGTGGAGGGATGGTCAGATCAGCAGGCAGACAGTGAGGGAAAAGTAGGGTCTAGAAGACATAATAGGTAAGCAGAGCACGCTTAGACAAGCCCGCAGGGGCTCTGGCGAGGGTAGGGAGGGACAGCAGGGCAGCCAGGGAGGCAGAGAAAGAGGAAAAATCAAGGGGCATAGGGAGCCAGGAGCTTCAACCTGACTGATACCATCGGAGTCGCCAACAGATAATGCTCATTTTTCCTAAGGACATCTCAAACCTGGACATTAAAGGCAACAAAGTTCCCTCTGGTGGGGCCAGAATGATCTAGAGTTTGGTTTAATCATACCAACACTCCTCCGTCATCCCTAATCTCAACAGTGCCCCTCCCAAAGCTGCCTCATGGCTCCATCTGCAAAAGGAGAATCTCTAAGACAAATAAAGCCAGCACATAATTGTGTTGTGTTTTTGTTTTGTTTTGATTTGATTTTACTTGAAGCTTAAACTTCACGTTTCCAAGAAGGCTTCCTTTACCATCCCTTTCCCAGGATCGATCCTTACCCTCCCAGCCCAGAACCTGGGTCCAGTTGCTGTTTCTCCCTAATTCTCCATCTGCCCTTTGAGACTATGCTACCCACTGGGGCTTGGCTTTGACAGTCCTTCCCCAGAGAGACTCTCACTGCCTCTTGTAACTCTCGCTTGGGATCAACCAGTCACCCTGGCCACGGACTTCATATTCCTTGGCACTGGCTGCTCTCCTGTGTGTTTATATCCTGCCTTTTCTCCAACCATACCTTAACCTTGTCCCCAGCATACGGTGTCCCTGGGCACACAGTGGTCTCTCTCGGTGGATATACCCACCGGTACATGGCACCCAGAGGTGCTCAATCAACATACTCAGAGCCCCTTTCTGTCTCCAGGTTTATGTTTCACTCTTTCCTTTCCATGCCCCCCCAAGTCCATAGCTCCCCTGCATCTGTGTTCCCAAGATTGAACCTGACAGTTCTGAGGATGCTATCCTATTCCCTCTTCCCCACCAGCTGTACCCCTCCAGTCCTCTGAGGCCCACGAGCGACAGTCCTTCCAAAAGGCTTTTCCCAGGGGAAATGAATCTCTTCTTCCTTTGGGTTGAGGATTCAGTCAACGTTTGGCTTCTGCCTTCTTTAGTTTTTTTTTTTTTTTTTTTTTTTTTTTTTTTTTTTTTTTTTTGGATTGTTCATTAAGGCACAGTACCTTTCTACAATGACATATGCAATTAATTAATTTTCAAAACTCAACTGCTGTATTTGGCAGGAAGAACAAATTCCTATGCCAATTATACACAAACCCATAAGACCCCTTCCTGAGAAACATGAAGCCCATCTTTGTGCTTGCACAATGGTGGATTGTGGGAGACCAGTAACTTTCTTCGGCATTCTTGTTTTACAAAGTGACATTCAATGGTGTGCACCTAGAATTCGGCGGTTGTACTAGTTGAAGAATACAATTCTAGGTTAAAAAGAAAAACCATGAGAGGACGGACACACACACATACACACACACACACACACACACACACACACACAAAGCATTCTAAAGTTGGTAAGACAGACTCATTGGAAGGTAGTAGAATGGGAAGAAAATAATATCCCTGCCCATTTGGTAGCTCAGGGGCCGGTCTGCAGGCTTGGGACTCCTGGAAGGCAGGAAGCATGCCTGCACAGATCACACCTGAAATTCTCTTGTGTTGAGCATTAAATTTTCCAAGCTGGAGAGAGTTGACAGATGTATGAGAAACTGACATATATACCCTGGAGGCTGAAGGCTGGAGGTGGGAGGGCAGCCAAGGTACTGTGCAGAGGAGAAATAAAAAAGCCTTCAGACTCTTACTCTGGGAGTTTGGCAAACACTGGGCCAGGTGAGTCCTTGCCACAGTCCAAGCAGGCGGCACTGGAATCCGCACAGGTCATTTCTCTGGGGTCAGAGCTACTCTTGACTAACAAGAAAGGACAAGGCATCACAGCCAGGAAGGGCTCGACACACAGGGGCCTCGCCTGTTTGCTGTAGTACAGTAATGGCTGATGCTTGGCAGCTCCCAAAATGCTACCCGTGGGCTGCTTCCTACATCAGGAAGAAAGTTCCTGCTGCAGATGCCAGTGGTAGTAGGGCAGCACTTCTTCAGACAAAAAAGGAAGACCTTGGTCCATACAGCATTCAGCATCATATCCAGCCACATGTTGGATTACTAGAGCATCTCAGTACTAAATTCCCATTTCCTTTCCACATTGTTAAAATCTATTCAAAACTAAGGTGCTGGCTGGCTCCAAAGCAGTACCATGCGGGTGCTCTGAGAAGCCAGAGCCTGCCAAACTTCTGTTTGGGGACAAGCCCCTTGCAACTCATCCACTACCTGGCCTCCTGGCCTCTAAACTGGGACAGTGATCAGCCCGCACTCAAGAGAGTCCCCCTCTCCTAAGCACCTCACCCTGGCCCATGGGCATGCTGCTGAGCTGAGAGTACATAGTACTGGGCCAGGCTTCATGTTTGCCAGTAACCTGGACTTCTCTCTGAGAGTCCAGAATTCCTCCCACTCCACAATTCACGGTTCTGTTAGTGGTCAGACCTTTGTGAATGAAGTCTATATGCCAAGCAGAGGACTGGGGAGACATGGAGACAGCAGGGGTAGTGAAGACATCCAAAGATAACTCCTTAGACCACAGGAGACCTGGGCTGGAGTGAGAACAACTGTGGAAGATGCAGGGATGGTTACCAGATGGCTGTGGGCTCCACAGAACAGCGACAGTGCCCCCATTTCATGATTTCCCCATGGTCACCCGGTAAACAGCCCTTGAAATGCCCTGAATTGAACTGCACAAGTGGACATATGCTGGAAAAAGACCTATGAGCTCCCAACAGCAGGCAAGCGGGATTGCCCCCTCCCCCGCCAAATGACTCTCAGAATTTTAATTGGATTTGCTCTAAATTACAGTTTGTAAATAGGTCACAGAAAAGAAATTAACTAGGAAGTAATTACATGGAGGATAAAAGTATCAAGAGCTTACTTAACACCTAGGATATGCTGGGCCGAGATTAAAAACAAAACAGCACCTCAGGAACACACTCGTGTGGGTGTATGAGTGAGTGAGTGTGTGTGTGTGTGTGTGTGTGTGTGTGTGTGTGTGTGTGTGTGTGAGTTTGAGTATGTGCATGTGTGTGTGAGTATATGTCTGAGTGAGTGTGTG
>NC_034606.1:37902767-37942515 GCF_900095145.1 Mus pahari
GTATGTGCATGTGTGTGTGAGTATATGCCTGAGTGTGTATGACTGTGTATGTGAGTATACATCTGAGTGAGTGTGTGTGTGTGTAAGTGAGTTTGAGTATGTGCATGTGTGTGTGAGTTTATGTCTGAGTGAGTGTGTGTGTGACTGTGTGTGTAAGTTTTGAGTGTGTGTGAGTATATGTGTGTGTAAGAATGTGAGTGTGTGTGAGTATATGTGTATATATGTGAGTGTGTGTGACTTTGAGTATGTGCATGTGTGTGAGTATATGTCTAAGTGAGTGTATATGTGACTGTATGTGTGAGTTTGAGTATGTGAGTGTGTGTGAGTATATGTGTGTGTAAGTATGTGAATCTGTGCATTTGAGTATGTGAGTGTGAGTGTGTGTGTGTGTTTGAGTATGTAAGTATGTGAGTATGTGTATGTATGCTCTCCCAAGTGTGTGCACACATGTGCATCCCTGGCTAAACAACACGCCATAATGAATACCTGCCCCATCTTACATATCTCATACAATCCAGTTGTGGTTCAGAGTATCTAACAGGAAGTGTGCTGCTGTATGCAGTTGTACACTTTGTTGTATGAGGGGCTTAGACATCTATGTACTTGCTATTCCAGGGGGTGCTGGAACCAATCCTGCATAAAGGCTGAGGGAAATTGGTACTTAATGAAAGGTTAATAACATGGGTATGACTGGTTCCTATTGTAGTAGAGGGAATTCAGTTGTTCTCACCAAGCATGCACAGGAAAGACACTTTATATACACACAGTTACAGCTAAAGTCTAGTGACACAGCCCTGTTCTGGCTCTATGTACATATTTGGGGAGCACGCCTGCCCCTACACCACAAATGTCCAAGGAGGAACATTTGGATGCACAGGAGGAAGAATTTCTCACTGGCACAAAAGACATGAGTGTGTGTGTATACTAGATAGGTCAGCTGACTTACTTCTGGATTTTCACTTAAAGTACGTGACCTTCCATTGGAACTGCCAGTCCCTTTGGATGCCCAAGCTCCTAGCCAGCAGTGACAAAGGTGGCTTGGTTTTCAGATCCCCAGTGCTGGCTTTGGCCCTTAGGGGAATGGAATTGCCTGAGGATGTCAGAGCAGTGGCCCGGGGAGATGACTCTTAGAGCTATTGCAGCCAAAATAAATAAATAAATAAATAAATAAATAAATAAATAAATAAATAAATAAAAACAGAAGCTGGGTCAATGGCTCAGCGGGTAAAGTTTGCCCTAATGGCATAAGGAACTGAGTTCAATCCCCAGCACCCATGTAAAAGGACAGGTATGGTGGCATGCACTTAAAATGATGGTGAGGTGGACACAGGAGGATCCTCTGGGGCTCACTAGCCAGACATTCCTATCCAAACTCTGTGGAAGCCTTACCATAAAAAAATAGACAGACAGACAGACAGGTGTGTGCAGCTCCTGTGGAGGCTCTGGCACCCATGCACATACATATAAACACAAGCATACACACACACACACACACACACACACACACCCCTTAATACACAACTGAAGCTAAAAGAATTACAGAGAGGACAAAGGGAAGTGAAGCCGCCACCTTCTGCTGTGATTGGCTGTGGTGATTTAAATGAGAATGGCCCCCATATATTCATATATTTCAATGTTTGGTCCCTAGATGGTAGACTGCTATGGGGAAAATGAGGAAGTGTGGGCTTGTTGGAGTAGGCATGTCATTGGGGGTGGGCTTAAAGTTTCAAAAGCCACCTTTCCTCTGCCTCCTACTTGTGGATCATAATGTAAGCTCTCAGCTATTGCACTGGCAATATGCCTGCCTGCCTGCCTGCCTGCCTGCCTGCCTGCCTGCCTGCCGCCATGTTCTGTCAGGATGGACGTGGACTCGCCCTCTAGAACTGTAAACAGACCCTCAAATTAAACACTTACTTTTATAAGTTGTGTTGGTCATGGTGTCTCTTCACAGCAACAGAACAGTGACTGACACAGGAGTTGGCACCAGGGATTGGAGCATTGTGACGGGCCTGGCCATGCTGATTTGGAACTCTGCACTAAAACAGTAGCTCACTACTGCAAATGGGGCTTACCAGGCTAGCCTAGGAGCATGGGAGGCAGTGGCACTGAGGACGAGGTGGGATGTGGATGTCCAGCTCAAGAGATTTCAAGGAGGAACAAATATTAGCAAGGGTCAGAGAGACAATGCCTGTGATATTTTGGTAAAGAGTGTGGCTGCATTTTACCCATGACCTAGAATCTTCCTGAGGATAAATTGCACTTTGTACTAATTTCATAGGTAGAGAAGATTTCAAGACAGCCTAGCATTGACTGTGTCGTGTGGTTATTAGTGCTTTTATGGAGATATACAATGGAAAAAAGGAAAACAGGGCAAAAACAAACAAAATATAGAGTCTGAGGAGAAAAAGGACACGGGGTGGGGTGGGGTGGCGGGGTAATGTAATGTTGGAGCCAAGTCCTGTGCTCACCGAGATGATAAGTTTAAAGAAAGGTTTGACACATGAAATAAAGGGAGTGGTTCCCCCCCACCCCAGGCAAGGACACACCCAGCTAACCCTGCAACCTATGAGAAGAAAAGGCCTGAAGGAGTTCCTTCACCTAAAAAATAACTGCAGAAGACATTTTATGCAAATGAAATTCAAGGAGGAGGTCAATTTCCAGCCCCTCCCATTCCTGCTGACAGCAGAAATTGTCAGAATTGACCACATGGTCAAAAAGGATACAGGGGTAAAAGGGTTACAGACTCTTTCTCCATAGTTAAGGAAAGTCACCAGGTCAGATGTGTGTCAGGGGAGTCCCTGCACAGTGGCCTGGAGAGACCATTGCATGAAGCTGTGAAGGTAAAGCCTGGAATATATTGGAGGCCCCAAGATGTCAGAGATGCCAGAGCCCTGAGATGTCTTCTGAGTAGACGCATACAGGAAGTGGAATCAGTCCAAAACAGAAGTGCGTTTCGGTCAACAAAGCTAGAAGGAGTGAGATCCAAAGAGCCGCCTGAGTCAGGAGCTGGAGTTGGCCCAGCTGGGTTTCAGACTTTTTTAGTCCAGTATTTCCCCATCATGCTCCCTTCCCTATCCAGTGGAATAGCAATGTATAGGCTGAGCTACTACATGCTGGACTTATATAATTTCCTTTCTTAAATTGTACTAGGAGTTACAGTTAAGAAATTGTCTTGAGTATCATAAGTTTGAACTTTTAGTCTTGAGACTGAAATATTATGGAGACTTTTGAAATGAAGACTGAAGGATTTTTGTGTTATGATATGATGACAACCCTGTTGGGCCAGAAAGTAGACATGCTGTTTTGAATAGGAAATATCCTCCATAGGCGTGTGTGTGTGTGTGTGTGTGTGTGTGTGTGAATACCTGATCCTTAATTGGTAGAACAGTAGTTTTGGAAAGAATTAGGAGGTGTGGCCTTATTGGGGGAGGTATGTCACTTTGAGTCCCTGCCCCATGCTATGGATCATATGTAAGCTCTGAGCTACTACTCCAGTCCTATGCCTTGTCTGCCTGCTGCCATGCTTCCCACCATGATGGTCATAGATTCGTCCACTGGAACTGTGTGTAAGCCCCAATTAAATGCTTTCTTTTATCAGTTGCCTTGGTCACGGTGTCTCCTCACAGTAATAGAAAGGTGACTAAGATATCAATAATGCTACAGGCCACAGGCCACACAAGCAGCAGCTGAAGGGAAAGAATCCTTTGCATCTGAAGGGTGGACTTGGGAATCTTGCTCACTTATTAACTAGTTTTTACTTTTAAGGATAGTACTATAATTCACATTCATCATTCTAAAGAACAGCTCTGACCCGGCCTCCTGATGAACTTGTATGCTGGCTGAAGCCAAAATGGGCGCTCACCTATATTATGAAATTCTGAGATCAAAATCACTTAATTAGTCCATTTGTATTTTGTAGGCAGCAATCAAAGCCTAATTAAGTTTACCACAAACAGCACCTTGCTGGACACGTGTTCAAACCTCCCTCCTAACGGTGCTTCACTTGGCACTGCAATCTAGCTTTGCCTAATAAATTAAATCAGTGAGTCTTAACTACCTGAATTATGCATGAACCTTTTGGTGTCAATGCAAGTTTGATTATTTAATTTGTGTTACTATATTGAGTAATTCACCCTTGAATTTCCCGTGCATACACAATATACTGGGAATAAAGACCATTAGAAGGAAAGTGGGATTTTTAAAACGGATGCTGAGAAAATGCAGGCACTAACTGGCTGTGCCATAGTCACTAGCACAAACAAGTGTCTGCCAGGGCCTGGACCCAGAGCAGACATACCTTCGAGCAAAGGGAAATGCTGCTGTCCTCTACCCTGAGACCACTGAACTCAGATAGCTGCTTAAGAGCAGAACTCACGATCTACTGACAGAGAAGCAATTCTGCCCAGTTCCACCACTGGCCCAATACAGTCTATGGTAACAGTAATAGGAATGGGCTCCAACTCAAGAGGGGAAGGCTGGCTTAACCTTCAGTGTTAGCACAAACTGCTCAAACCCTCAGCAGATGAAGAAGTTAAGGCCTTGGTCTATACCTCTAGAGTAATGGTAATATGACTACCCCTTAAGTCATCAGGGTATGAGGACCTGTGGTGAGCTGGGCAAAAGAGCAGGAGATCAGCACTCTGAACTCAGATAACACAGAGCACTATGGCATCTATCACAGATTGGGTGGGTGTGGCTCCTCCGAGTTCCAATGCTCAAAGCTTGGTGCTGAGCATCAGTGGAACTGTTAGGAGCTGATCAGCTATGGAGCCTCCACCAGACCCAATGAGCTACTGCAGGATTGAGACCAGTTCTCTCTCTCTCTACCACAAAGCAAGGAGACTGCACATGCTCAGCTCCTTCTGCACATGACTAAACAAGCCTCTTTAAGTGATCCAACCTTGGGCATTTTACTAAGGCAACACAAAAGAGACTAAAGCATCTTTTAAGGAATGCATGACACATTGGTATATAAATGAGCCACATGCCACCAAAAATGGTTCTTTTAATTGTCATTTAACTTGCCCTAATCTCTAGGAAGAGTCTTTATGTATGCCTTCTTTCTTTGGTTTTGAATTGTTTTAAATGGAAGGAAAGAATGCCATTATCGAATAGGTCATCATTCTACTGGACTGGACCAGATTACACAGGCAGCAGAAACTTAAATATATCAGTCTCCACACATCTTGACCAGTACTGGCATAATATAAAATAAGCTCATCGATGCATATACAGGGTTATGCAATATATACATTCAAATATAATGGTAGCTTAAAGTAATGTAAGATTTTTTAAAATAATTAATATCTAATTGGCAATTACCATGGGGGCAAAATGCTCAGATAAGTCAGACATTCTTGCTCTATGTTAAAAAGGAGACAGGCCAAATAGAGGCAACAAACTGACCCTTGGGGCTCTGGTCTGCTTTGTGCCTGCCTCTGGGTGTTTAGAGGCCAAGTCAGCTATGCACATAGTAAACCTAACACTTCCCCCCATCCCCAAGTTGTAGTTCCTTTCTGCCACTGGGCCACTCTGAACAATGCAGATACCTCACTCAGGTTCCTAGAAGAATTCAGAGGATGAGATAGGCTGCCCTGAACAAAACCTGGTGGAAATTATACTGACAAGAGAACCCAAGACATTTCAAAGGCTACACACTAGGTCATTGACCAGCAGGGGACAGGAAAAGACAAAACATCACAGTGTAGTGCATGACCAACACAAGGACAGCCCAGAGGTCCCACTCAAGAGACACAAGCAGCACACCGGAAAAGCTGCAGGAATGGCAGATAGCTCACAGCTGGGCCTGGCTACCTCAGATACTACTCTACACAGTGACTATGCCAATGTGGTCACAGATAGGACTTTGTCAAAACTCACAAAACTGAGCAACAGCAAGATTCAACAGGGGCTATTTCACAAAATTAAAAAGCTCTGCACAGCAAAGCAAACCATGAAGCGGGGAAGAGATCAATAGAGAGAGATGCAAGACAAAGAAAGCATCAGATCGATAAATGGGTGAAGGAACACAGTTCCCAAAACTTAAAAATGCCAAGGCCCAATAAATACATAAAATGCTCAGCATTCTTATCCATCGGGTAAGTGCAAATTAAAGCCACCCTCAGATTCCATTTCATTCCGGTGAGGATGGGTATCATCAAGAAGTCAATGACATCAAACACTGGGGAGGATGCAGGTGGAAAAGAGCCTCATTCTCTAGTGGTGGGAACAGGAACTGGAGCAGCCACTATAGAAACTGAACATCCTATGATCTGGCTATACCACTCCTGCATACAGACCTACAGGAATCTATGTCAACACACCAGAAGCACCTGCACACCCGAGTTTACTGCTGCACTACTCAGGAGCCAAGATACAGGATGAGCCAAGCATCCATCAACAGGTAAGCAGATAGAGAAGATGTGGTGTGTATCTACTGCGGAGTTCTCACCAGCTGCCAGAAGAACAGACTCGTCATTATCAGGAAAGCAGATGGAGTTGGAGATCATCACGTTTAGTGAAACAAGCCAGACCCAGAAAGACAAGTATCACATGTTACCCCTCATATTATCTTAATACACAAAGGCAGAAGGAGGTCTAAGAAGGGGACAGGAAGAGGTCTAAAGGGAGGAGGGGGAACAAAGGAAGAGTAATAAGGGTGGCATGGAATACCACATACTACATTTCCTCTCATATGCAAATCCAGATTTAACAGCATGTATTGCCTATACATATAAATGGCCATAGCAATAAGGGTGTGCACACACACATAAACACACACATAAACACACACACACACACACACACACACACACCAGTTAATGTATAATATGCTGCGACTAGCTCAAAGGTTGAACACTCTTAAACCTTCCTTGATGCCCTAGGCCCAATTGGGGAAGTGGCCAGTGGCAATCCACTCTTTCCTTTCTCCCATTCCTAGCATGTGCAAATCCAAAGGTCCCACCTCAGTCTATGTGCCCAGTTATTGGCCATTGGCTCTTTACTAATCAACCAAAAACCAATTGGGGACAAGGACCTTCATCATTTGGACATGCAGATTCCTGATTTGGGGGGGGGGGGATTAATTCAAAGCATTAGAACCAATCCCCAACACCTGCTCCTTGCCTGTCCAAAACAGACTCTGGTGAATGAATCAAAAGGGGAAGTCCTCTCATATTCAGTACAATGACTGATAGAGAGGGGACATGAGCGTTTCTCCAGGAAGGCGGATGGATTCTACCATGTGAAAGGTAAGTGTTTCCATCATCAACACCTTAGTGCTAGGATTCCCACACCTGTCCAACTTGAAGACAAGTGACTGGAAATGACTACTGTCATCCTTCCTGACGTCCTTGTTGGGAAAGGGAAGAGATGGAACGGGTGGAGAATGATGAGGGGCTGACAACTGCAGAAGACACCAGAAGGATATGGGGGACCCATTGCACAGTTCTGCTCCTTTGTTAGCTGGAAGTACTATGTGTTGAATTGTTAAAGTCTTAATCACCTACCAGGTCCCAGACACACACTTTCATGTCTGTTCTCTCACTGAATCCTCACATGAGGCAAGTTCATTGTGCCCATGGAGACAACAGTATAGCTGTCATTACTTCACAAAGGTGTTCTGGTGTCCCCTTTGTCCCTACTGCTCCTAGCCAAAGAAAGTCTCAGTACCAGGGTCTCAGACCATGGAGAAGGTGTAAGGCATCAAGGAAAACCAGTGATGTGGTTTCCTGGGGCAGAGTGTAAGGGCAGACAGTGCATGTCCCCAGAGCTAACCTCCCTCCTCTACCCCTCCAGCCAGAGATTATACCTGGAAAAGGCAGGCAGAGTCTGTTCTCACCCGCCCAGGGCCTGGCATCCCCAGTGTATTCTCAGGCTCAAACCTTAGCTTCAGCCTCTCTGTGAGTGACACATGGGAAGGCTGTCCCTCTTCAGAGTCTTCCCTGGAGAAGAGACTCTCAGAAAGCCATCGGCTGGGCTATGGAGCAGATGTGTGGCTTCCTCTTCAATACCCCAAGGCTCTGCACAGTCGGGGAAAGGACACAAGGAGGAAAATGCTGCCACCATGCTCGCTCCTTGCATGTTTTGTACCCAATTTCCTCTTTAAGGAAAAAGACCACCAAGCCACAGAACACCCTCAA
This sequence comes from Mus pahari, assembly GCF_900095145.1. NCBI lineage: Eukaryota > Metazoa > Chordata > Mammalia > Rodentia > Muridae > Mus > Mus pahari. The sequence goes on from NC_034606.1 coordinate 37,910,909, forward strand.
CATCACAGCTCAGTGCTGTGACCTTCCTGTGGGGGCAAGCAGCAGTTCCTGAGCTGAGGAGCTGCTTGGGGACCTGCTTTCTAGAAACTGGGTGCAGGGCACTCTGGCTCACCTCACCATGGCTGTCTTTGCAGTCACTGATTAGGAAGAGCTAACTGTAGGAACAGAATCTCTTCTGAGAGCCACTTCTAACACGGTGATAAAAAGGGAAGTGTTGTACCCATAGCCAGAGAATACTTGATCTCCTTCAAGCTCTGTGCAATGAACTCCCAGATACCACCTGCCAACCTGAGGGTCAGCTGCCAAGCCTGTCAGGCTGCCCTCAAGTACCATATATCATTGTGATGATCTGGTTTGAGAACATAATCCAACTGGCATTCTTGGGAGGTAGGCCAACTAGCTACACCCCTTGATGATGCCACTTGCATGGTGAGTGCTCCCAAGAGCCTATTCTCACTCAGTTCTAACACCTTCCCCTGCTGATCTGCTGTCGTCCCATCAGATGGGGCTTATCCTTACTGAACTGTGTTTACAAAGTCAGAATGGCATTCAGGCCCTCTCTCACCAAGCCATGATTTAGAAACAATCAACCATCAAAAACACTGGAGATGAAGGAAGAAGAGAGCAGAGAGCAGGGAGGGGAAAGGGGAGGGATACTGGGGGGGGGGGGGGGGCGTGCAGGGGGAGGGTGGCACAGGGTGGGGGCTCTAGGTCAAGCATATGTCTTCTGCATGTGGCCATTGGTGAGCAGCTCAACTTAGAGGCAGCAATACCCAGTTCTTACATAGCTTACTGTGGGACTTGATATAATCCTGAAGACCAGCTTTGTGGTTGCCAGAAAACCTTGACTTCAGTGGCCTCCACAGCCAAGACCAAGCTGCTAGTCTCTAATTTCAGGCATTTGTGTCTCTACTTTTGACACCAGTCACAATTTGCAGAGAGAGAGAGAGAGAGAGAGAGAGAGAGAGAGAGAGAAATATGACAGCTATAGTTTGGATCTTTTATGCGTCCCTCAAGGCTCATATGTTAAAATCTTGATCCCTAACTTGGCATCTCTAGGATAATGGGAGTTTTAAGGGTTGGGGTGTATCAGGAGGTCTCAAGTCTCTGCCCTAAAAGGTACTATGGGAAAGTGACTCTCTCTCTCCCTCTCCTCTCCTCTCCTCTCCTCTCCTCTCCTCTCCTCTNCCCAGCACAGGGGAAGGCCAGGGCCAAGTAGTGGGAGTGGGTGGGTAGGGGAGCAGGGGCAGGGGTGGGGGTGGGTATAGGGAACTTTCGGGATAGCATTTGAAATGTAAATAAAGAAAATAATAATAATGATGATGATGATAAAGAAATTAAAAATCAGCTGAGGATGATACTCAAAAAAATAATAATAATAAGGTGGGGTTTAATAGGTGGTCTTCTAGTCTTAAAGGGATGTCCTTGAAGGGAACCTTGAAATAAATCAGGGGCATCTTATTTTTGATTTTTTTTTTCCATTTCTGTGCTGCTATGCAGTAAGAAGCTTCCTCTACCACATGCTCCTTGCTAGGAGGTACTCTTTCACCACAGGCCCCACCCTACTCTTGACTGAATCTTCTAGAACCATGAGTTAAAAATAAATCTTTACTTTTTATAAACTGATTATCTGAGGTATGTGACAAAGCCATAGGAGTTCATTTTAAACTAATTTCAGCAATGATTGTGGTATCCTCATCCTTTTACAACGACTTGCAAACGAAATTTAGTTTCCTCCAAGAAAAAAACTACTTTGGACATGAATAAAAAAACTTCTTGTCCAGCAGAAAAGGAACTCTAACAGCATCTTTGGAGGCTCTTGTTCCTAAAGTGGCATATCAGGGCTTTTCCTTTTTAAAATCATATTATTATTACTATTACTATATTAATATATTTTTCTTCTCTTTTTTTAACCATACAATCCAATCCTGTTTGTACACATTATGTCTTCTAGTTTGGTGCTTTTATGGGATTCTGAGGATGAGAATGAGTGGGTCTTTGTTTCTTGTACCTTCCCTTGGGCTCTTTTCCTTCTGTTTGTTTGTTTTGCCATTTCCATTGTGTCAGCTTTGGTTTTTACCTTATTCTCTCCTCTCCTCTCCTCTCCTCTCCTCTCCTCTCCTTCTCAATGAAGTGAGAAGCTTTGCTCTAGCAAGGCTCCCTACCATGATCACCATGTATCACCTCTCTCTCAGACCTGAAAGCTTCAGAGGCAACAGATCAGAGACTGGAATTGCCAAAGCTGTTAACCATGACACATTCTTCATTTATAAGGTGATCATATCATGTATTTGTTAGAATGGTTTAAAAGTTCACATATTTAGATACGTACATATATGTAGGTAGATAGATAAAATACGACCATGAAAAAACTAAACACTTCTTTACTTATATGAACACATTTCTCCCCATTTCCTGAAAGCTGCATGAAGCCAAGGATCTTTGATCCACACTGGATACTCAGTAACAAAAGGATGAGAGAAGAAAGGAAGGGAAAGTACATAATCCATGCGGTTAAGGAACATACAGCTTAATGGGAGAGAGGAATATAAACAGAGAATCTGAAGGCTTTCTGGTTTTCTCTTCTAATGACTCACAGAAAAAAGGGGGGTTGAAGGAACAAATGTTACAGGACTCCCTATTTCAAAGAACTCACCCTGGAACCACAGATGGAGCCCAGGGCCAAGGCTGGCCAGAGAAGGAGCTTGGAGGAGCTCCTGGGCATGTGAGAAGTCGGGTGTAGAGGCCAACAACACAGAGGAGACATCAGCGATGCCTCCTGAACAATGAATGGCAGGACAGCTGAAGTGGGAAGGACGGAGTGCATTGAGAGGTGAGGGAAGGCATCCCAGACAGAGGTAGGAGGGCTTAGAAAACCTGATGTCAAGAGCAGGGGTACATGGGGGCTGAGGGTAAAAACAAAATCCCTCCTCTAATAGCAACACAGGGCCCAAGCACTTGCCCTGCTCCTTCAAGAGCAAAGCTTTAACCAGAAGCCAAGGATCATGGAGAACTGAGTCTTGCACTTGGCTACAGTAAGTGGGTGGGAACACTGGTACAAACAGAAACACTCTAGATGACTTCAACGTCTCCCTGTCAAAGAGAGTAGACACTGTCTGCCGCTCAGCCTACAGAAGAGGAGACATTCCCTCGTGCCTTCGAATCGCTCTACCTTGAATATAAATTTTTATGGAATTTTAAAGTCCTTTTTTTTTTTTTTTAAAGAAAATATATTTCAAATGAAAAGCAAGAAGTAAACTACAAAAGAGGTGGACACTTCCAGCAGGCCTCATGCACCCTAGGAAGATACTATCTCTTCTTACAGATAAGCATGGGTTGCCTCGGTTCAGTAATCTGTAGGTTAAAACAGGATGGAAGACCAGGGATAAGGCTGAGAAGGGGGATAAGGCCAGACTGGATAAAGTGTGCACTGCAAGGCCAAGGTATGGTAGGTCTAGGCTCCATACCCACTGCAAGGACAAGGCAGCCCAGAGCCTGTTAGGACCAGCACAGGAACCACACAAGATGTCCATCCAGGTGCACAGGAGGCAGGGCCCCATCAGAACTGGGTGAAAATAGAATCAGACATTGTAAATGCGTATTCGATTCCTCCATAAAGCACCATCAGTCACACCAGCCACCAATGAAAGGGAGGAACCAGGACCATATTCCTTTTGGGGCAGGGGGTGGAGGTGGGAGATGTTAGGTGTGTTTAGTTCACCCTATGTTTCTCATTGTGTGGCATCCTCACAGGAGCCCGGAGGAGGAGATGAAATAAGGACCCAGACAGCGCTCTCCGCCCTCTGCAGCGCCTGGTCCTATCTCTTCTGCAGGGCAGTATGCCCACCTCTGGCTACTCAGGCCCCAGCGCTCTGTGCAGACAGCATTCCCTCACATAATCCTGGCAGTTCAATAAAACTGAAGAATCCTTAACATGGAGAGGGTGTTGTTGGTAGAAGAAAAGGCATGAAAGCATTCTAGCCCATTTCTACCTTATCTGAAATTTGAGTTCTTATCTGTTCCTCGCGAGAGCCCCACACTCTTGTTATCAGGGCCAACAGCCACCTGAAAGCCGAATATTCTGATGACCTGGGCTGCGTAGCAAATTTTTGCTAAGAATTTAAAGGAAGAAAGAATCTAAAACATGTCATTAGACAGCAGTGCATCCAGTAAGTGGTGATTCAAGGCTTCCTCTACACAAAGGAGCCCTATTACTGCTTGCCTAATACTGGCAGAATGGAGACAGCCCCAGCCCAGAGCTCAGACAGGCAGGGCAGTCTCATCTCCCAAATAACAAAGGCAGGTGAGAGAGGGACTCAGCAGCAGCAGTGCCTGATAGTTCCCTGCATTTTAACAACCTAATTAACATTACAGTAGTGACAGATGCACGAAAAGGGTGAGAAGTCAAGGATTACAGAGTACTAAATTTGAAAATACTGCTTCGAATAGCCCAGCCTTTGACAAAATGTTATTAATTTTGTAGTTTTTCACACAATATTCTGATTATTTTCCTGCTTGAAAAAAAAATTGCAAAAGACAATCTAGTCTCCCCACTCCCCACTTCGGTTAAAAAGAAATCTAAATGTTCTGATCTAGTTCAAGACTACAAAATTATATATTTTCAGCTAAGTCCACATAGGTCTGAGGTTATAACAGGAAAGTCCGATGCTGGAGAGGGAGGGGAACAAGTATCTTCAGACACAGCTAGTGGCTCTGGTTAGTTAGGGACAGCTCTTCTTGACAGCAAGTACCTAAGGACTTAAGATGTTTGTAGTTTCTGACTAAGTCACTATACCTCTGAGAATCCTCAGAAGACAGTCTGGGATTTCGTCAAAGTCTTTCCATGGGCAAGGTATGTTTATCGAAACACAGTTTATAAAATCAGTGATAAAGAGAACAGTAGCGAAATGCCCAACATTTGGGGGGGGGGGCGTGGTACCATGTAGAGTGTGCTCATAACACACAATCATAACTTAAACAATACAATTAGGATGAATGCTGATTGAAGCTAAGAAATGAGGCCATCGGAGGAAGGAGGCAAAACAAATAAGACCCAGCATTCACAGCACAGGGACCCGGGCAGGCAAGCCTTGAATTGCATCAAAAAGCTTGGACTATTACCTACCATGAAGGTGGCACTCAAGAACATGTTTTAAAAAAAAAAAAAAATAGCTGGGCATGGTGGCACACGCCTTTAACCCCAGCACTTGGGAGGCAGAGGCAGGCGGATTTCTGAGTTTGAGGCCAGTCTGGTCTACAGAGTGAGTTCCAGGACAGCCAGGGCTACACAGAGAAACCCTGTCTCGAAAAACCAAAAAAAAAAAAAAAAAAAAAAAAAAAAAAAAAGTAAACAAACACACAAAACCATGGCCAATGTTTCTTCTTTGCTTTTCCTCCAACGTTTTTAATATCTTCTACACTAAACATGTTCTGCTGTTGTAACAGAAATGAAATCTCAACAAAGCTGAAATGGACCACTAAAATATCCTGAACGGATGGTACAGTGGAGATGTTATTAGCACGTTTGCTTCAGTCTGTTGCTGCCTTAGATGGGAGCCAGCTGTTCTTAATTCACAGTTAATGGCTACCTCCATGGCCGGTACAGCTATAGAAACTGCACAACGCATAAGGGCCTGCATCCAAGATCTAGCCCTAAAACTGCCTTTCCAGAAGAACACCATGAACCGGGGAGGTAGCAGTGACAGCTGTGCCTACCCCCAGGGCAGGGCTGCTCTCTCCATCACGGGTAGGATGAGGTCCCCAACGCCCTTATCAGTGAACAGCAATGAAAAGACTTTATTATTGGCTACAAGGTACATCTGTCTGTGTATCCTGGTTCTGGGACCAAAGCTTTAGAGAGTGGTCCTCAACCTGCCAGTCTTGATCCCTTTGGGATAATATCAGATATCTGCATATCGAATATTTACATTAGGATTCATAACAACAGCAAAATTACAGGTATGAAGTAGCAATGAAGTAATTTTATAGCTGGGGGGGGGGTCAGCACAACATGAGGAACTGTATTAAAGGGCTGTAGCATTAGTGACTGCTGCTTTAAAGGGTATGATAACCAACATCCTTTCCTGCATTGGGGAGGTTTACCCAACACTAGAAAGTACCAGACCACAGAATTAAGTTCTGGCCTAGTACCTTCCATTTCATCCCATGCAATACATCCTGGAAGCAGGCTCATCTCACAGGGAGGAAAACTGATGTCTGTGGACGTATGGAAACCTGTCCAGCGTGAAGGCTGGAGTGACAGCCAGGGGGAGGCCAGAGCCTGGGTCTTGGCCTGTCACTCCGCCAGCTCTCTGTTCTGGTTGTCTGTGGCCAAAGGACATGCAGGCAGAGGGTGACAGCATACCAATGTGTCGTTACAGAGCTAGAGAGGGCAAACCTATCTCAGCCTTGCTGGGTTGGACACTCTCTAGGGAACGGCAGAGACCATGTGACTGAGACTCCAAGCTCCTCAGTGCCTGCTTCTGACAATGCAACACTACACATGACTCTGTCACACATTGGGTTCTCTTCATAATGTTGTTTATAGAAGAAAAAAAAAAAAGGCTTGGAATAACTGATGTGAAAAAGACAAATTGCAACCTTCTCTATGTTTACCATATGGATAAAACATCTCTTTCTGATGCAGAAGAACATGTTTCTTAGAGGGGACTCACTAAATGCTCCTCTGAAAAGAATTGCTGCGACAGTTGCTGGGCCGGAGTGTGAGCGCTCTGGATGCCAGTGGAGGGGTATAAGGCTTCAGGTTCCAGTATATGAATCATCTGCTCTATGTCAAAGTGAACATCTTGCTCTTGTTCTGTCCCAGGCCCTACTGCCACTTACAGAGAAAAGTCCTCACTGCTGACCAAAAAAGCAGGCCTTCCTCCATAACTCCAAGAACAGCCATGAGCTGGTACCTGACCTACCTTACCCTGATGTGGGGCCCCAGGGAAAAGCCAGAACCTGTCTCCAGCATATTGCCTGTCCTTCCTTCCTCCATCTGCTGTGAAAAGCAAGCCTATCTCTCCAAAACCTGACATAATTCTCCTCTGAGTCCAAGGCCTTGTAATTCACACACCCAACCCATCTTCCTCTCCTCTTGGACTCGGTGAAGATGGCCAGGTTCCCACATGCACTGCTCAGAGGATGGACTTGGGTTTCTCCATGTGAAGCATGAAGCAGCCTGAAAGCTAGCACACCTAAGAAAATACAGATGGACTGGAAACACAGCTAGCTGTGGCTAAGGTCGAGTCTCACAGAGGTATGTGGTACAGGTGGGAGACATGCAGACCTACAGAAAGATCAGAACATGAGGATAAAGACAGAGAGAGCTGGTGGGGATATAAAGAGCTGAGGCCACTCCTTGGAACCTTCTAGGCAAAGTCAACAGAAGCCATGAAGCTCTTAGGTCCAACTTCTGCTGTGACCTCCCAAAGCTGGCTCCCATCATTCCCACATACTCTTTGTCCACCTGATGCATACGGTCCTCTTCCCATCCACCTCCCTCCAGCCAACGCTTCTCTGTTCTTTGCTGTGGGACCCTCTAGAGCAGTGGTTCTCAACCTTCCTAATGTTGCAACCCTTTAACACACTTCCTCATGTTGTGGTGACCCCAACCATAAAATCATTTTTGTTGCTACTTCATAACTGTAATTTTGCTCTTTCTGTGAATTGAACCGTAAATATCTGACATGCAGAAGTTCTGATCCCTGACACTGTGGAAGGGTTGTTCGACCCCCCGATGGTTAAGAACCACTGTTCTAGAACTGGGGGGGGGCTCCTGTGTACTTCCCCCATAGCCACCCAACAAGGTGCTTGTGCACACAGCCAAAATAGCTCATTTGGCTTTTCTTCCTGAGCCTTCGGGAGATCTCTGCCTGGTTCTGTTTCCACAGTGGCTTCTTCTCAAACTACTGCACCATCTTTTCTCCAGGCCCAGCCTACATGGCCTATGAGAGGTGCCCATTGTTCTCCATCTGTCCCCTTCATGTCCTCTGGCTGGATGATTCCACCCTTCTCTTTCCACCCGCAGCATTACCACACAGACTCAGGGGCAAGCACACCATTCGGGTCTACCGTGGCATCCCCAGTACCCCAGGCTCTGACTTCCCAGCTCTTTGAGAACCTAGGACCCTTGTAATGCCTGGGCTGTCATTTCTGCCTGTGAGATTTCTGCTCATCTGTCCTATTTGAACTAACCTGTGCCGCACAGTGCTACATGCCTGCTCCTCTTCCTAGAAGAGCTGTACTCAGCAGTCATTTTCCTGTTTACTCCATCACTTTCCCTCTCCCACTACGCTGTAAATCTGTGCTTGCAGAATTCTGTTTGTCTTGAACATCCTGTTCTATGCTTGCTGCCTTAAAACCTGACACAGCAGGTCACCCAGTTAGTATTTAGTAACTGCCTTGTTGTATAGGAAATGTAGGAATTTGTCCCCTAACAGGCAGCCACCCTCAAACAAAAGTACTCTTAATGATAACTGAACAGACCCTTAGAGGCTGTGTTTGCTAGGAAACGACACTCCTCACTCAGGCACACAGGATTACAGCTTGGTCTCCACCTATTTTGTCTATCTCCTTTACTTTGGATCACCTGCTTACCTTGTAGGCTGAAGGCATAGAGCTAACATCACTGTCCAAAACCTGCAGTTACACAGCCTCAAAGGACAGACTACACCCAGAGGAGGGCAGCTGTCCACAGGGAAAGGCTACACTGGAGGACAGAAGCAATCACCTCCTGAGGACCAGTTTGCACAATCAGCACTAAGGACTTCACACACATCTCAGGACCTGACCTGAGACAGGCATGAATGGGGACTGTTGCTTAATGCAAATGAGCACCTCCTGCCTTGTGACCTCGTTCCTCAGATTAAACCAAAAGTTCATGACCATACCACAAAGACAGACTTAGGATCGCTGGACCACTCAATGTGGCCACACTCAATATATCTCTCTGCTTCTCACCATCATTGCATCTTTAATTGACCTATTAGAAGAGGTGACCAGTCTAGCCTGTTGGGACTGCTACAGCCTTTTTCTCTACAAATTCCAGTTACAGTAAGATTCACACACTCAGGAAGTCAAGCCACCTTGGGAATAAATGGATATGCAAAGAGCAGGCTAGGGGCACCTCTCCATTTCACTGAGAAAGGAGGCCAGAGATCTTGTGAAATCATGAACTCAGGACATCATTAATACCATAAAATTTAGCAGAGACAAAAAGGAGGTGGAGAGAAGGGAGGAGTGGGGGGTGCAGCACGTTTGTTTTTCCTAACAAGAATTAATTAGGCAGGGGGTGGAGTTAAGATGGTTAAAAGTTCATACTGTTCCTGCAGAGGAGCCGAGTTCTGAGTTTAGTTCTCAGCCCTCAGCTCAGGCGGCTTATAACCAACCGTAGCCTCATCCAAGGGGCTCCAATGCCTCTGACGGGCACTCACACTCATACATACACACCTTTACTTAAATACGCGTACGGAGTAGTGTCGAATTGGGAGACGTGCTCCTCTGCTGATGATGCTCTCATTTGTGTTGTCTGTGGCCAACATAACCACTGTCTCTGGGCACTTCTGTTGGTCTTTCTCCAGAGTTTGTATGTTTAAATTATTTTTGATAGGCATACAATAATAATACACACATAATAACAATAATACACATATAACAACAAGAACCTACAGAACATCGTTTGGATTCACACACATGCTCGGCAACGGTCAGTCAGGGACGAGGCTCCTGAACTTGGATTCCCACTGCAGTGGACTCCCAGCCCTCCTCCTGACTGCTGGGAGGCACTGTATAATCCTTAGCAACATCAGCCCTGTTGTGGGACCCATTCCTCCTCATTGTAATCTCCCAGGTGTCGGTTTATCCCTGTGCCCTGACCACCACAGTCTGTGAGATCACCTTCTTTAGCATCCGCATATGAGTAAGATGGTACAGGGTTTGTCATTCTGTGCCTGGCTGCTTTCACATGACACAGTGTCACGTGCTACACACTGGCCCATCCTACCACACGTGCCAGGATCACACCCTCCTCTGTGGCTGCATGGTATCCTGTTGTGTACATATGACATATAGCATTCTCCCTGTTCATCCTGTGAGGGACATTCAGGCTGCCTTCACACCAGGCCTTTGTGAACAGCGCTGCTGCACTCACCATGAACCACTCTCACTTCCTTTAGGAGTGCACCCAGCAGGAGGACTGCTGGACCATAAAGTAGTTCTATTGTTAGCTCTCCACAGTGGATGCAATAATTCACCTTCCCACCAGAAGTGTAAGGAGCAACCTTATCTTAGCATTCCTGCCAGCATCCGCTACACCTTGTCTTTTTGATGGTGGCCAGTCTGGTGGCTTGAAGGGCGTCTTCACATGATTTTGACTCACAGCCCAGAGAGCGAGTGAGGCCCAGCATTTAAAAACAGAAAGTCTATAACAGCCCCCTTCATCAATGGCAGGTCAGTCCCCTCTGCACTATAGTGGCCCGGCTTCCTCCCAAGCCCCCTCACCCTGCTGATATCCAGCCGAGCTTGGAGCTTGCCGTTCTTCCTCTCACCTACCTTAAAGCCTAACTCGGAAGCCATTTGCTGCCTCCCTGGTCCAGCCCCTCACTAGTGCTTCACCTCCTCCCTCCACACCTCTCTCGGTCAGAGCCCATGTGGAGTCCGGGAGGCCACGTGCTTGTTCTTCAGAAGTCAGAAAGGCCATGGGGTGCACACACCATAAACCTGGGCACATATCAATCAGACCCACGGTGTGTCCGTGACACATACAGACAGTCCCAGTCCGTGGAATTCAGGGGCGTACTAACAGGCCTCCTGTGAGTGTGTGCCAGGCTGTGTGAAATGAGCTTGATACTATCCCTAGAGTGAAGCCTTTTTCCTAAGAGCTTTCCATGTTTAGAACAGGCGAGGACTGTGGCTGTCACAGCCCCCTTCTCATCAGCCTCCCCATGGAGGACCAGCATACAAAAGGTGTCTCTGTGTGTGATGGACAAGGAGGCCAGGAGACGTGAGACCTCATGCTTAGAAGCATACCCCATTTACACCATGGGAGCAGGACAGGAGCGCTGCCGTTTCTATTCAGCGCTGGAACACATGCAGGTTGGCAGGGTTTGAAGTCCACTGGGCAATGCTGCATGACCATAGGTTCTGCCCACCCCCACCCCCCACCCCCCGCTAAGGAAAGACACACAATGTCACATACATCTGCCAGCACTGCTGCCTGGCCCCTCTAGCAGCTCCTACAGCAGCAGGGATGACAGCTGCTCGGAGCTATAGGGACTCTGCTCCTCATGGGTTGTGTTGACAGTAAACTTGCAACAGAGAGAAATCTGCTGCTGCTGCTGCTGCTGCTGCTGCTGCTGCTTCCTCCTTGTCCTCCTCCTCTTCTTCTTGGCTGACATTAAACAGCTGCCACTTTTTAAAAAAAAAAACAAAACAAAACAAAACCATATCCTCATGATTTTATCTCTGCTGGCGGCGTCACCAGGTGACTCATTTCCAGTTTCCCTGGGAGACCAGGGATTGGGGCTAATCCAAATAACTCCTTGTTTACTGGTCATCCAGACTGTGCAAGTCCAGCACCAGGACCCTTGCACACTTCATCAACGGCCCTGAAAACTATCATCCCCCTCCGCAGGTGACCTGGCCTGCCCCACTGGGAAATGTAACAGACCAGTCCAGGCTGGGGTGGGCAAACAGTCCCACAGCAGACTTGGTCCCACTGACTGCAGGCTGCGTAGCAGTGGCTCTGTGCCTGCCCTGGGGATGCCAGCCAGCTGGGGGCAGAGCACAGGGGATCCCATTCCTAGAACAGACTGAACTTATGTGACTGTTATAGAGACACATTGACCAGGTGCTTAAAAAAGGAAGGGTCGAGGCCCAAAAGATCAAAGCCTAACCTACAGTGGCTGACAGACACACCGCACAGAGAAAGAGACAGAGCCCTAAACAGGAGAGTAACTTCTGTGAAATCCAAATGCTGGATAGGAGCCCACCCCACCCCACCCCCATCTTTGCCATGAAAAACCGTGCCAGATAAAGTTCATATGAAGCCCACAGCCCATTGCCCATGGCAATTTATCTCCCTTACCCATACCCACCCACCTGCCCCGGGTACTCCCTCTCCTGTCCCTCACTCCTCATGTCTCCCTAGGGAATCAGCCTCCTTGTCTCCACTGTGACTCCTCTACACTTTTTCTATCCCAGGGCTAAACTACAGCCTGATGCACATAAACTCCTAACAGAAGTGGGTAAGAGACCGGCAGGGGGAGGATGAAACAACAGCCACAATTGCTCTTGGAGAGACCAATGGGGGCCTTGGGAGCCCCAAGCCCATTCCCACCTTCCCAAGAGAGTGGGCTCAGAAGAACAACCCTGGGCACCATGCTCGGATGGGTGGCCACTCTGATGCTCTTGAGGCTGCCAAGGGTGTTTCCTGCAGAAACCACAAGGTTCCCCTGGAGAGATGATGGAGCTGCAGGGAGAAAGAGCTAATATTGGGGGAAATAATTAACTATGGTGATCTAGATAAGAGCAGAGATGAAAGACACAGGAAGTGGGGAGGGGGTGAAGTGGAGGCAACAGGCCTCTGAAGTCAGCTTCAAAGGCTCCTCATCAGCTGTTCTGTCCACTGCGATTAAGTTACAAAAATAACAGAGAATTAAAAACTCACTCGGGGCTAGAAATGCCCCCTATTCAGCAGCCTCGATCAACTGCCAAGGACTAAGGCAAACCCCAGCTCGGCTTCCAAGGTCTTCCGTAGCTGCCCCACCTCACCTCCATTGAGCCCCAAATCCTGCCCCACCTTAAGTCTCAGTGACTGCCTTAGTCCACCAGCTTGCCTTAGTCCACCAGCTTGCCTTAGTCCATCAGCTTCCCTTAGTCCATCAACCTTCTTTCCTGATAGCCAGCTCCAGACACTCCATAGAGCTTCCCCCTCAAAACACCACTCTGCCCATAGACCAAAGGCGTGATTCCCCTGACCTCCAGAGTTTGGGGCTCTATGTGCAATTCTTTTTCTTATTTTATAAAGGAGAAAAGCCCTATCTGCAGAGTTGAGTGGCCTACCTACTAGCTAATGAACCTAAGAACCAGGAGCCACCTGTTCTCCAATCACCCCCTCTCCTGGTCCCTTCCCTCTGAATATTGTAACCAAAGGTACCACTGATCTGGTCAAAAACTGACGAGTTCCGTGGAAAGGTTTGGTAGACCTTTGTCTCGCCATGCTTGCATCTCTGCAACAATGAACGTTCAGTGATGGGTTTAAGAGGATGGACTGTGAGTAGGAAAGACCCAGAGTGTCAGCAGCTCAGAGGGTCTGAAAACCTGGGCTGTGTATGCTCCTTGCCAATAGCTACTTCATGATTATGACACAAGTGGCACTTGGCACACAGCCTGCACTTCAGCCTCCACCACTGTGTCCTCCAAGAATTCCTCCCTGTGTCAGCATTGACCTGTGCACAGACCACACTCAGTTCTCTCCCAGTTCTGAACTACCTGAGCCCCTCTGGAATCTGAGATGTGGACCTTGCCCTGGCTCTTTTCTAGCATACATCCCTTGCGGGTGGGTTCCTTGTGGGAAGGTACCACTAAGTTCCTAGCGGACTTACGCATCAACCGTGTCCTTGTCCCAACTTGGAGAGGCCAAGTGATGGCCAACAAATAGCGACTTGCATGACAAACACTCCAGAGATGGAAAGGAACCCTAAGACATAGGCACCTGCCTGATCGCACCATGGCACTGGGCTTAGACACCATCTGCAGCCACAGGTCTGAGGTCCCTGGTTCCGTTTCAGCCATGTGTTCTTACTTGCAGAATCCCCTCAGGCCACACACTTGTGTGAAGATTCCTCTGGGGCAGCCCTGCTGGCCAGGGCAGCTTTTACGCTGACCTTCTGTTCTGTGTGCCTTCCATTCCCCTCAGAGGCTGAGAGATACCCCTGCCTGGCCTTTTCTCCATCTTCGCTGTAAGATGCACTGTTGTCTAACACTCTCATAACGGCCTAGAGCCTGGAGATCCACTTGTTCTGCATCCACCCCTCTGAGCTTAAACCTACTGAATTCCTGAGAAAAGACAGTGATAGGCAGAGCTTTGTGAAAAGCACGCCCGCAGGGAGCGGTCACCTGTGTGACACTGGGGACAGTCACCTTCCACTTCTCACCTTTCACTCCGCAGACTAGTAAGCTCGAATCTGGCTTTCCACCAACCTTTAAGCCGGCCCAGACGGCCTGCTTGCTTGCACAGGTGTAAGCAGGCCAGGCTGAATCCTGGGGACATGAAATATCACTTGGTACCTTACTCGGTATCCTCGTGGCTCCCACCTACCACCACTCGGGTCAGACACAACCAAAGGACAGGTTCCAAAAGAAAAACATGGTGCCTCGAACACAAGGTAGCCAGACTCTTGCCACCACCCTCAGAACCCCATACGGAAGTAGTCAGCACAATGGGAACACTGGCCAGGGGCCCAGCAGGTGCGTGGGAAGGAGCAGGAAAGAGGGAAGGGATGGTCACAAAAGAGAGGGGAGTCAACGGTAAGGAAAGATGTCCTTAAGAACAAGGGTTCTGTTTACAAACATCGGTGTACATTCTAACAAGGAGCTTAAGCCTGGGGCCATCAGGATGGCTCTCAGCTCCCTGACTCCACGTATCTCGAAGCATGAAGGCTTTCTGCATTTCTTGAGTTTTAGTCCCCTCCCCTCCCGGCCTAACAAAGTGGTTCATGAATCCTCCTTACCAGCTCCCTGTCAAGACGGGGACCAAAGGAGGGTATCATGGCAGATACCTCGCCAGAAACTGTCAGGTGATCAGCAGATGTACAGCGTCGCGAGCGTGCGGGGGGGGGTGTATCCAGGACACTAGGGGCATTAGAGACGTGACCTACCTGGCTGTCTGACTGGAGACCTGAGCAGCTCTTCAACACAATGACTAACACAGAGAAAAGCTAGCACAGGAGAAAAAACAGAATAAACAAGTTGCCGGTCTCTAGCTCCACGCCTGTCAGACTCTCAGTTAAGGATATGAAGAACTTCCTTTGGCCAGGACTGAGAACAGCCAACCGTGTGCACTACAATGAGGCTCTTTCACGTTTCCCACCAGCTCCGTGGGAGACTGGCCAGAAGGCAGTGAGTGATTGGAATCCTGAAGCAGACACACATTTGAACTGCTTGAGGGCCGGGTGATGTCTCAGCCTGTAAAGAGCTTGCCCCAGAAGCAATTAAGACCAGAGTTTAACCCCAAAGCTACACTTACAAAGTTGGATGAACCTAAAATCCCATTATTAGAGAGGCAGAGACAAGAGGAACCCTGGGGCTCCCTGGCCAGCCTTGCTGTGCGCATGTACACACACACACACACACACACACACACACCCCTCTGTATCTTCAGCAAGCTATGGTTCACAAAGACAGTAAGTAGGAGTGAGAAAGGAGCAGGAGAGCCCATTCTTCCGGAACCCAGTACGGACCTCTGGCCTCCAGCAGGATGAGACCCAGGACCCCTGTTCCTCACTGCAGTGAAGGACCACACCTCCAAAGAACTTTCCCATGTTCTTCAGGAGGTACACTTGCAACATTTATTTATTGAAGATACAATATAACAAATACATAGTACACATCAATTAATCCAATGGGGACCCCCTCCACAGGAAGCTTACCTATAAGCAAGGGGGAAGGACCACAAGCAAAAGATAGTCTATAGATAAGCATATTGACTACTGTGAGAAACTCGGGGTCCTGGGGCAGGGTGCTGGGAGGGAAGAGGGTGCCTACAATGCATGCCTTGCTGCTGCACTGACTGGATTATAGGTCAGCAGAGCCTGTTGGAGGGAGGGGAGGAGGCAGCCTCATAGCTATAGATAATAAGGTGGGCATGGACCCACTTCTTCAGCTAGGATGAGCTAGGGCTAGATGCCAGGGGGTGGGATAGAGTGGGACAAATGTGGGGGCAGAGGGAAGGGTTTGGGACAGGTCACAAACAGCTTACCTTATGACTGTGGGGGTCTATTCTAAAGAGCTAGAGAGGCACAGCTGGGAAGTCTCACTTTGGTTTAAATGGGATTACTATACACAACAGACCACTGGGGAAACACCAGAAACTAGTTAGGGGGCTGTGGAGGCAACCCAAGCTAATCGTCTTGGGAGGGAAGAGTGTGGCTACAATACATGCCTTGCCGCTGGGTTATCAAGGTTATATGGTTCTGCAGAGACCTGGCTGAGACAAGGAGGCAGCCTTGTAGCTGAGGAAAAGCAGTTCAGAAGGAAAAGCTTTCACAAAGACAGTAAGGTGGGCACGTACCCATCTACTCTACAACCCTGTTCAGCTAAGATGGGGTAAGGATAGTGCCAAAGGGAGGGAAGGAATGGGGGGTAAAGGGACAGGGATGGGGCAGGGGTAAATCCATGGCTGCCGAACACTGGGAACATTAATAACGCAGAGAGAACAGAAGGTACTAGAGCACTAATCACAGAGACGAAAGAGAAGTGTTAGACACAACTCGGACATATCCGAGACTGGAGTTTTCTTTAACGGATCCTGAGAAGACTGGAGTGGAACCTGGTTGAGTTCTGAAGGGACTGAGTACAGGAGAGGATCCGCACGCTGAGAAGCAGGCCTGTCTGAGCCCCCTTGGAGCTCCGGCCGGCCATGCGGAAGCCTTCTCCTTCAGTTAGTACTGAAAGCTCTGAGTGCGCCACAAGATCCTGCAAGTGTGGCCTGGCAGAGAGGACTGGGCAGCCCCGATGGGTGGGAGCCCAGAGAATGCCTCACTGCTCACAAGCAGCAGCTACCACCGCTGCAAACCCAAGCCAACACAACGCCTCCCAGATCCTGATCCTCCCCAAGCGATGTGATCAAGATTGCTGTGGTCCTCAGGGTGCGCTGGGAGTCCTGCTGCAATCCAAAGAGGAAGGCGGAACACCTGGGTCCTTGGTGCATCCCCCCGCCCCAACAGCCACAATCCAATATATGCAGTTGGCAGGGTTAAAAAACACCTGCCTGGGTCTTTGGTAAACGCCCCAAAGCACAACACTCTTCGCTGGGTAAGGATACCCAACCATTTCCTTGGAGCTGAAGCATCTATCCTAAAATCCACAGCATAGAGAAAGCCAACTGGTTAATGGGTCTGCAGGCTCTCTGTGTCACCATCCTCTGCAGATGTCAACCCAGGAACTCGGTGCACAGCCGCCACTGCCCAATTGAGGATGCCTTCGATGCAGATAGCTCCACTCTGCCTCAGCAGCGTGGCAAGGACGTCTGCCTGGTCTCTTCCACGCAGCCACAGCCATGAGAGCATGAGGCACCCAAGTGGAATATCACTATAGCTCTGCACTTTCACCATCTTTGGGCCAAGGACATCTGCCAAGGTGATCCGTGATCCTCACAGCCATGACATCAGGCCATGCTGCTCCCTTGTAAGATAAGGATTGTTGGCCGGATCAACCCTTGACCACAGGGTAAATCCCTCCGCCGGCATCCTTGGTGCTCACTCAAAGCATTGCCGCCGTCACAAAGAACAGAAATCCAAATGCCTTTTGAATGGGACACAACATGGCTTCCTGAGGGCAAGGAAGCCCTCCTGGGTCCTCCACACGTAGCAGCGACCAGACAGAAATGTGGCTTGGTTTGTTCACACCTTCGCTGTACCATCATACAAAACACGAAGATGTCTGCCCAAGTCATCTCGGTGCTTATGGCACCAATGCAGCCACAGGGAGGTGAGATGCCCTTCTGAGTTAGCGTAACCCAGTGCCGCTGTATAAACCCCAGCATAGAGATGTCTGCCCTCCATCTTGAGGGTAGTGGTGCTGACGCAGCCACTCAGTAGGTACAGCGAGCTCCTCCGGAAAACCATCCACAGTGTAAGAACGTCGCACCAGGCTTTGGCTGTGTGTGTGCAGCTGTGACGGAGTCTGCAGGGCTATCGAGCCTGTCTGGGTCCTTAGCATGCCATTCGACGTGGCTATCCACAGAGTAAAGGCTCCACTGGGTCATCCCACGACCCTCAGGACAAAGCCATCTGCCCAGCTCCTGGCTGTGAGGCATTCTGTGGGAATAAACTGCCCTGATCCAAACAAACAAATACATCTGTGACACAGGTTGGCAGGTTTGAAATCCCACCCACGTTCTTAGGCCGTAGAGTGTGGACCCAAGAATGCAACTATTCACAGAATAAGAGAAATCCAGTGGGTTACTGGGGCTCCAAGATGACACAATGCTGCACAAAGCTGAGGTGGGCCATCCAGCTTCCAGCTGTGCCTCCGCCAACACACAGAGCAAAATGACCCACCCAGATCCTGGGGAAACAGATGTAGCTGTGACACAGCCTTAACAATTCCAGATCTTAATTTGCTGCCACAACAATGAGGTCACCATCTGGGTGAGGTTGCTCCATTGTGCCTTCGTCCCCAAGATAAGGGTAATCTGCCTAGATTCTTAGTGCGCAACCAACACAATGGAACAGTAAAAGGACGCTTTCCACTGTACCACCAGCTCCAGAAAAACATCAGCCCAGATCCTTAATGCCCAGCTGCTGCAGTGTATATATCCACATAGTAAAGGTGATCGGTCTTACCATACCCAACCTTTGTGTGCAGCTATGGCCACAGAGTGGCCCGCGGGGTCTAAATACTCCACCTCCATCCCCGGAATAAAATCTTCTTTGATCCTTAGTACGCAGCCACCACACAAAGGAAGGAAGGACGTTTCACAACCCTTATCCTTGGGGCAAAATCAATCAATCAATCAATCAATCAATCAGAGAAGCCCAAATCTTTAGTGCGCAGGAGTCCCAACGTAGTTACACACACAGGGTAAGGACGCTCAGAAACACCATCCCCAGGATAAGATCCTCTTAGGCTTTTCAAACGCAGCTGTCATGACGCACTTATCCACAAGTAAAGGTTCCTGCTATACCAACATCCCAGGGTAAGATCCACTCGGGCATTTTGGTGCTCAACCACCACAATGCAGGCTTTCGCCAAGAAGTACAGACTCTGCTAAATCATCATCCAAAATAACGATATCCATTTAATTCCTTAGTGCGCAAGAAGCAGACATATAGGGTGAGGCACTCTGAGGTTATCTGCACAGCTCTGCTGCGCCACCATCCGCAGGAATAAAAATACCATGCAGAACCTTAGTGCGCCACCAAAACCATTCAAGCGATCCACCCTCTAAGGTTGCTTCATTCGGTATCCGTGTGCAGCTCCACTGTGCCTCTATCCCTAAGGTAAGAACATCCGTTCAGTCACTGAAGTGCAGCCACAAATATGGGTAATTCCCCAGGATTAAGATAACAAAGAGCTGTGCAGGCGTTGGCGGGGTAACAGCATACGCCCAAGTCACAGCCAAGCGGGGAGACCTCCATGGCTCATCATTGTGTGACGACCACAAAGCGCCTATCCACAGGGTGATGGCGAGCCTCTGTGCTAGTGTCTCCCGGGTAAAAGGATCGGCCAAGCTCTCCGTTGTATCGCAAGCTGCAGGGTTCTGTGCTCGAAGGTATCTCAACGCTGCCTCACACGAGCCGCACCAACACAGATATCTGGGCTTTTTCTGCGCCTCCTTTTGCCCATTCCTCGGTCACCACCACAAGTGAAAAACTCCCGGCTCCGCGGCAGTGTCGCAGTGTCTTCTAGCCAACCATTTTCAGAGTAAAGGCCGCGGATCTTCCCGGAGAGCCGGAGCTGGCCGGAGAACCGCGGCAATGATCATCTACATAGCACCAGCGCTTGGATGGGCTATCACACAAGGCCTTAAATCACAATAAGATGAGCTAACAACGGCCACTGGGTCCTCTTTGGTTTGTGGTCACAGAGCCGTAGTAAAGGGGTTCGCTCAGCTTCCAGCCGTGCCGCAGTCTGCAGTCTTCAGAGACGTCTGTCGCGATCTGGTATGCAGGCAGCTGTGACGCAGTCTGCTGGGCGAGTCGGCTCAGACTTCAGTGCGCAGGTGCGGCAATGCGGCAATCGGCTCGGTAAAGACACATTCAGCGGCGCCCTCTACCGGGTAGAAATGCCAGTCCACGAGGCCGGCAGCCCACACAATGAGGCCCCACAGTTGATCTGCATGGTTCTACTGAGGCAGCAACCTTTAGGGTATCAGTGCACAGCCACACTTTTGCAGCCTAAGGATGCTCCACTGAGTTGGCAGGGAAGGCTATCCACACAAATACTCGGTACACGGAGGCCACGGCAGCAAGGCAGTCAGCGGATCTCAGTGCGCAGGCGTGGCAATGCGACAGACTGCATTTTAAGAATGCATTCTGTGGTGCCATCTAGCGGGTAAGAATGACTCTCTAGGTCCTTGGTTTGGGGGCACGGGGAGAGAGAACGTGGGTGCCCCATTGGTGACTGGCACACAGCCCCAGTGGTACAGAATCTACCTGGATGATCCGTGCCGTCACACAGGGTGACGATCCACAGCCTAACGACGCCCTGCCGGGTTTTCAGAGTGAGGGTGTCCAAGCAGTAATGATATGACAAAAATGAATGCCCCACTATGTCTGCAGGGTAAGCGTGTCCCACCTAAAACCAAGGTGCAGCAGCAAAAATGCTCAATGTTAGGAACGTAGCCGGTTCCACAAAAGGAGCATGGGGAACATCCGGCATTGCTGCGCGAAGCCCTGCCCATAGCTCTCCCAGCTTGGCCCCTCCTGTGGGGGAAATTCAGGCTGCCTCACTCTTTCACAGTCGGTAAAAGCCATGGACTATCCTTTTGCAGTGGTAATCTGGGTGCCCTGGTGACAGAGACCAGGGGTGACCGGTGTACCCTTACTAGTCTGCCGAACCAAAAATTTAACCCCATTCATGTGCGATTTGCTAACAAGAAGGACTATGTCCATCCTCCGACATGAGCTTTAAGAAGCTCGTTGGGTTGGATTACCGGGGAGGGCCAGGCAACGGGGTTTCCGAGGGCTCACCGGAGGGCAATTTGTGACGCACTAATAATTTCTAACCAAAAGCTGAACGTTTAAAGTCCCACCTTTTTATATTTCTAAATATTCCAGCAATATGGCATCTTGTAGCAAGGAAGCAAAGTATTTTCATTTTATTTGTTGATCACGCTGGGGAGGGTGCCACGCGCAATGGTCCCCCAGGGGATAGCCCCTGTGTCCTGGACACTCCCCTTCTTTCTTCAGTATTCACAGGGTAGAGCCTCTTGTTAGTGAGAGCCACACATGAGGCAACAAGAAGCTAGGAATCAGAACCTTCCATAAGAAATTGAGTAGAGATGTGTTTGTTTCTTTTTTTTTTTTTTTTTTTTGATGTTTTGGGGGAGGGTAATTTTATAACTATGTCTGTTGGGNAGTATTCACAGGGTAGAGCCTCTTGTTAGTGAGAGCCACACATGAGGCAACAAGAAGCTAGGAATCAGAACCTTACACAAGTTTTTTTTTGTCTTTATTTTTTTTTTTTTTTTTTTTTTTTTTTTTTGATGTGTTGGGGGAGGGTAATTTTATAACTATGTCTGTTGGGTCGCCTTTCTGCCTTCAGGTGGTCAGTTATCAGTCAGTTATTTTACCACAGTAAAATCTTGGATTGCCTCCTACAAGGGTTGTTTGATTGACAGTAAGCTCCTTTTGTTCCATGGGGGTTTATATGCTAATTGTTAGTTTGCATCTGCCTTCAGATCATAATAGAATTTAGTTAAAGCTTGCTATCATTCACACCGCCTTGTAAAAGGCAAACTATGTGGTTATTAATAGAATTCAAAATAATTGCTTCTCTCAAAGTTTACAGCCCCATGTTAACTTTAATTTTGAAAGCACTTTTTTTTCCAGAGTACATGAGTGAAAATAAAGGAAAAAAGATGTATTAGATGTGTGTGAGTTTAATTGAAAATTCTAACCTGAACATCAGTGAAATTGAAAATGCTGTATATGTGTGAAGTCAGAACCTGCATTGGCATATCCTGAAAATAAATGTGTGTTCATTAAATAAAACACAGAAAGCTGAATAAACAGGAGAATAAATGTGCAAAGAACATGCTTTCTGCAGTGGTAACCAAGCTTAGATTCCCTTGGTTTGGTTTGGTATGGTTTGGTTTGGTATGGTTTGGTTTGGTTTGATTTTACCCAAGACCAGTTTTACCTTTCTCCTCAGTCTTTGGATCCTGACAGGGTAAAGCTGGGATGGAGGGGAAGGCCCAGTATACCGCAGAGAGGCCTTCCGGGGAAGCCAAGCCTCTTAGTAGCAGAAGCAGGAGAGAGGACTCACGGGACATTTGAGGTCTGCGTCTCGCTTACGTATATGATACATTTTGAGAGGTAGTTCGGTGCCCTTTGCAACCTGTACCGTGTGGCTGGATCCCCATGTCCATTTCATTGAGTTGTGATACAGACAGGGTGCTGTCTAGCTTACCAAGGGGACACAACCAATAGAAGAAAAAAAAATGGAGATAAAGCAAATAGCCAGAGCAGTACTGGTGAAAGGACCACCAACACCCCTCTGCTACACCTCTCCCAAGGTGCAGACTGACGGCAGAGGTGAGCAGCAGGCTCTCAGCTGTGCTTACCGCAGGCAGGGGCTCCCTCCCTTCTTGGTCTAATCAGTTCTTTTCTGGACCACTGAGGAGAGGTTAGGAACCTCCTTTTTACAGAAGCATTTGGGATTCAATACTATAGGACTATTTCTGCACGTGTAAACCAGACTAGCAACAGGACCTCCTCAGTGGATCCTGGGGAATGCGTGATGGGGAGGAGCACCCAGAAGCAAAGGCAGGTCAAGAAAGGAAGACATTAGAGAGGGGGAGATCCATGAAGTGAAGGACACATCAAGGAGACACCTCTCAGTTGCTATAGACACACACACACACACCTCCAGTGATTTATGAAGATAATAGGTTCGTAGTGGGAAGTGGTGTAGGAGACAGTTACAGCAGCTACAGAGCCAAGTGTGGTGACACACACCTATCACCCCATCACTGGCTGAAGTAGAAGTTCATGTTCAAGGCCAGCCTGGACTATATAACAAGTTTGAGGCTAGCCTGGACATACAGTGTGACTCTCTCAACAAGGCCATATATCACTGATGACTTATTATCCCAGTGACTTAAAGGCCACAACTCTGAAGCAGGCAGCTTTGGTGGAGCTAAGTTTGGAGGAAAAAAAGGTTACACGCCTGCTCTCCTCGAGGGCGCTGCTTACCTCAGCACTGCCTAACAAAGAAGCCCTCACAGTACTGAAGCTCCACTCCTTTCTATCCCCTAGGCCTTCTGGGAACAGTGCTAAGCAGCCATATCGACCAAGTTCAAGTTCCCATAGCTACCTCTGCCAGACTTGTCCTGCCAGTTACCTATGCTACACAAGAACAAGGCTCCAACCCATATGCACTAAACTCGCTTGCATAGAGTCTCAGAAAGCCCTGTTAGGTCATTTCTACCCTGCTAGCAAGAGGTGGCAGCTAGACTGGTGAGAATATGGCTTACAGGGAATGCAAGAGGCCCTCTCCTCCTCCTCTCCTTCCCCAGCCACCCCCCCCCACCCGCATCCTCTTTCCAGCAAAGATGCTACAATGTTAGGCTTCCTGCTTCCTCAATGACTCAGTGACACAGGGATAATTAGTGACAGCACCCACAGGCTTCATTTGCAGATCTCCAGGGAAAGGGTGACTGCTCAAATAGTGTCTGACATGTAATAAACACTCCACGAACATATGGTAAATTGACAAATGAATTGGAAATTCATTCTGAACAGTCAGCTCTTTGGAGCCCTCAACTAATGCTACTGAATCCATCTCCTCCCTGCCCCCATGTCACTAGGTATGAGTCTCAGAGCCATAAGAACAGCCCTTTCTGCTGGAGGCACCATGTCTTCCTTCCTTCTCTGAGACCATGTGGCTTCCGTATCTTATGGGAGGCCCCCTGGCACATCCTTTCTTTGTGCCTCCCTCCTTCCTGGGATTACTTCATCCACATTTCTCTCTCCACGCCTTCCAGTCTTAACTTCTACTGAGGCAGCTCGTCCTCTCCTGTGTGGAAGCCAGTGAGGCAGTCCAGGATGCACCACTCCAGTACCTCAGTCTTGTGTGGTCAGGAGCTTCCACTCCGGACTACCTCTGGAGCAGCAAGGACGGGTGAAGATAACTCACTGGGCCAAATTAGACTTTGTAGTCATTACTTAAAAAAAAAAGTCTGGTATTCAGATCAAAAGGAAGCACAGAGGACAAAATGGGCTGAGCTCAACCTTGAGAGCAAAGTCAAGGCTAGCACTGTGCCGCCTGGGCCTCCCTGCCTCACTTGGAGCCTAAACAAAGGGCAACCACGCCATCTCGGTCAAGGTCTGGGCCCCAGGAAATGAGCTAGGTTTTTAGTTTATTCTATGTACCCCCAGGAAAGCTGTAACTAAAGCGGCATCTCAGAAACCTACCCCACAATGCCTGTTAGACTTGTCTGAGGAGAAGGCATGATGTCTGCCATGAGCTCCTGGCTAAGGGACATGGTCTCACTGCAGCTGTCCCAACAGGAAGCAAGTTGGACGGGCGGCGCCTCCCCATGAGGCCTACAAGATGAGTCAATACCAGGCATGGGAAAGTGGTTGGGAGGGCGCCACAAAGGTGAAGGGACAGAGGGAACTCCTGGCGTCTGCACTCATTGTTTTCATGAACAAATGGTAATTAGGAGACTCCTGCTAGGTAACCTCCATAGCAAGCTTCACAGGCTCAAGTCCCATGCAGATGCTCAACATATCAACCTTCCTTCTCCCCATCCCATGGGCGTAAGTCTCCCTGCATCCCAAGAGCAGCTCAGCACCTGGCCCAGAGTTCAGGAGGGAGAAACGGTTGCTGAAGTCCAGCTCTGACCCTGTCTCAAGGAGTTCTTGCCCTGAGTTCCACAGGCTCTGGGTGGTGACAACTCCAAGGCACTCGCTATAAATAGGTACAATAGGAACAGCCAGTAGCCTTCCTAGAAACTCAGGGTAGGCTTCGGCCATGGTACACCGCAGATACCTACCCTTTCCACCACTCAGAGGGCAAGCCCAGATCACCTGTAGCCCTTCTCTGATGTGTTAGGGCTGACTGGCTGGCACCGGTGCAATAACTGCCTTATTGATAGTTTTAGGCCCATGTTAGTCCTCCTGAGGGCCATTCCTCCCCACTCACTCTCTGTCACTGTCATTCTCTGTCTCTCTCTGTCTCTCTGTCTCTGTCTCTGTCTCTGTCTCTGTCTCTCTCTCTCTCTCTCTCTCTCTCTCTCTCTCTCTCTCTCTCTCTCTCGTTCGCTCGCACTCTCGCTCTCCCCCCCCTTGTCTCCAGACTAGGCACGGGTTGTATGTTGGGAAGAAAGCACATACAAAGGAAAAACCTGCTTCCAGCTGTTAGCAACAAAGACCCAGGGGATGGCTTCTTCGGATGACAGAACAGCAGAATGTGTCACTACAAGGAGGCCCCAAGTTGGCAGCAGGGCAGGCAGGAAAAGGGCACTCAGTGGGGAGTGACATCTGAGGACTCAATGCCTATCAGTGTAGAAAGAATGCTGGAAGGAACAGTGTGCTGGTCCCAGGCAAGTGACAAGCCATGTACTATGAGAAGAGATGGAGACTGCCAGCAAGGAAGGAGGGAGGCCTGGGAACCCTGGTGGACTTTATTCTGAGAAACAGAGGTGCGAAGAGACAAGTGAAGGAAGTGCTGAGTGTTCAAATGTGAAGAGAAACAATTACATAGACATGGACACATGTGTGTTCATGCATGCAAGCTGATAGATCATATATAAATTACATAGCAGATTTTCTCTGGGTAGTATCTGCATCACAGATTCATAAAATATGTGAGGATGAATTGGGAAGTGGGGAGGTCAGGAGTTTAATCCACTTCAACCCTCTGTCCCCACATAAGTAAACGGAGGCTCGGTATGACTAGTTCTTCAACCGTTTTCCCATCTGCCACACAGCTATTTGGAAACCCAGAATAATGGGCCAGGCTAGATGTGTCCAGCTTGCGCACCCAGTGGCCCCAAGGCTGTTGTTACCCTTCTTGAAGCCATGCAGCTGTACATCATTGACACTCCCCTGACCACCTGATCACTTCAATGTCCCCACAGTACTTGATACAGAAAAGGCACTGAATAGAATGCATCTTTCTGGGCTTCTGGCATTTTGTGTGACATCACACCTTATAGCACCCTTTGAATCCACCTCCCTCACCTTCCCAGGCCCCATTTACACCCCTTGTATTTCCTGAATGGGTGGGTGTTCCTAGCGCCTGAACTCTGCATAACACATACAGACCCACAGCAGATAAGCACACAGTTAACTGGAGCTTGTGGTCCATGTCTCTATTGCCCACTGCACCTGGACTGTTCTGCATTAAGGCTCTATGTGAAAGTTCTGCTATGAAAGCTCACTTGGCAACATATTCTATAGCTATGAAACTTTCAATGACCACCCACTGGGGTAGATTTCTTCCTTTCTTTTTCATCATTCAAGAAGCCATTTTACTCAATAAAAGCAGAAGCATCTACAAGGCAGCTGTAGATGCCTTTCCAACCTGGAAGGAAACGTGATTGCTAAAGGCCTCTAGGTGCATGTTCAAATCTTACAGAACTTACATAGTGAGAGGCAGAGCATCTGGGCAGATGTGGGTGAGCTCAGCAGGTCGTCCCTGTGCAGGGGACACAGCCCAGAGACGGCTAAGGCTGAGTCCCTTGTCCATGCTCATCTAGGGAGTGCCAGGAGCTGAGCCTGGCGAGAACAGGCTGAGTGACTCTGGAGTGGACAGGGCCTGTCCTGGACAAGTGGCGTGTGCAGCACATTCTAGTTAAAAAAGGAGAGTATTAAAGACAAAGCCGCTGCCACCTGTCTACAGGTTAGGCCAGCAGGGCAACACCAGACACTTCATTTTCAAAACGTGAAGGGAAAAAAACAGATATACCACTTATCTATACTGATACACTGTGTGTGTGTGTGTGTGTGTGTGTGTGTGTGTGTGTGTGTGTGTCTGTGTGTGTGTGTATGTTATGCACACATGTGTGCATGCATTTACACTCATGTATCATATTTAAAAGATCATCTGGATGCCTGGGTCTAGTCCTAACAACAAGAGTTGTCAGTCATAAAAATTCTAAAGAGGCCTGGGGAGATAATTCAGTTAGTGAAGTATTTGTTATGCATTGAGGAGCTGAGTCCTAGTCCCAGAACCTTCTCTGTTGGGGGCTGGTAGGGTTAGAGATGGCTCAGTAGTTGAGACCATTTGCTACTCTTGAGGGGGCCCCAGGTTCAGGTCCCAGTACTTTCATGATGAAGGCTCACAAACACGTTCTTCCTGTTCCAGAGGCTCTAACAGTCTCTGCTGGCTGTCATGGCACCAGGCACAGGCGTGGTGCACATGCATACATGCAGGCAAACCACCCACGCTCATAAAGTAAAAATTAAAACAAGCTTTTTTTCACAATGCCTGAAGTGGGAGCAGAGCTTTACGAATGCAGTGCTGGGGATGGGGGGGGGGGGGGGGGGGGGGGGGAGAGAGCTTATTCTGATGTTCCAGATTGTTCTTGAGAGCCTGAGTTGAGGTGTAAGGTCCCTAGCCTGCTCAAGTGTTTGGAGAGCAGAATCATCTCTGTGAACTTATTGTTGGGGATGGGGGGGGGGGGATGTCTTAGGGATCCTAGCTGGGCAGCCTAGCCAACTTGGCAAGGTTCAGGCCAGTGAGAAATATCCTGTCTCAGGCAAACAAGACAGATGACACCTGAGGAATGACACTTCAGGTTGACCTCTGGCCTCTACATGCAAATGTCCCTCTCCTTCTCTCCCTCCCTCTCCCTCTCCCTCTCCCCCTCCCCTCCCACACCTCCTAAAGAAAAGACAGGCTGTACAAGTTAAGAAGTAAGTAAGAAAACAGCATCCACTCTACTCGATACCCTGTGTGTACAGAAGGTATTGGGGACAGTGGGAAGGAACAGAGAAGCCAGATCAGCATCTAGCACATCCCATCCAGCACATCCCTTACAAAAACTATGGGATGCTGGACAACCTAATAAAGCTCTCAAAACATCTGTCTCTTCATGTGCCAACCCAGAACCTTTCCACCTGACAGCATCAGCCACATGTCACATCTCGGGACACAAAGCCCTGTTTCCTACTCTAATGAACACTGGGGAGGGTCATTACAATCCTGCTTGGTAGATTCAGCACAGAAGCCTTGTGAAATTTTATGACACTTCAATCCTTGAGGCTAAACATGCCCCCTGTGTCCCTGTAAGCCTGCCTCTGGTCTGCACTGTGCTGCAGGAAGAGGGCTTAGGCAAGAGTAGCTCCAGGCTCGCTGCACTCTGTGCTTCCAGCTGGACCCAGCCTGTGCATGAAACCAGCAGGAGACAGGACAGGAGGATGAGCATGGCCAGAAAAGAAGCCCTGCAACCCACATGGCTAGCACAGGGTACCAGTGGCCTGGGGCCAGTTCAGAGAGAGAACACCCAGAACACATAGTCCTCATACGCTGAACCTAACTGCACATGTAAGTCAGGTGACAGGAGGTCATCGGATTCTTGGGTCTGGGGCTAAGAACCTTCCATATGAACTGAGGCAAAGCACAGAGGGGAAGAAACTGATGGTGGTGCCTCTCTGGTGAGAACCAGGCAGGGTACTTTGTCCTGAAACGTGAGCAATATGGCCAGATTAATGCACAGAAAACAGAGGGCCGATGAAATGCCCTGAAAGATTTGACATCCAAGTGATTTCTAAACAGAAGCAAGTTTTCCCTGTGCACCCCAGCCCACTCCATCAAAAGAACACTTTAATAAGGCGAGTACTGCAGGATGCTCAGCACAGGCATCGCAGCAGGACACCGTGGTGTGTTTCATAAGATATTCATGCTTCTCTCTAGAAAAGAACATTTTGGGGAAGTGGGAAGCCCTTCTCCTTTATCAACCTGGTCGTTTTCATAACTAGAGCAGTAATAATAGGGCAGATGTACCAGAAGTTTCTGCTGTGCTTGTCTTATGGGAGAAAGGAGGTGGTGGGGAATTCTGGGTGATGAGAGTACTATAATAAATTAAACCTGATGTCATACACCAAGTGATGGGCAAGGGGCTGTGATGTGTGACTTTTAATCTGCTGGGCTCCCAGTCTCCACGAGAGCTGTGGCTCCAGCTGCTGAGAGGTAGGTAGTTCTTGTCCTGGCCTTACAATGAGTTGTTAGAATGTCCTCTTGAGCCCCACTCCTTTCTTTACATATCACCAGCCAAGCCTCGGGCTGGTCTGACTTGAGAGCTCTAGGTTCTGTGCTGCCTCTTTTTTTTTTCCCCCCAGTTGCTCAAAAATAGTCTTTACCAACTTCTGTTTGCTGTTTCTTACCAGTCACTTGTTCACAGAATGTTTACTGAGCAACTATAGGTCATAATTTAAAAGTGCAGGACAATTTGTGGAGGAGGGAAATGCATAAAGAAAAAGTGGTGTGACAAGGGACACAGACCTCTGGTTAAGGGACCTTCGTTGAAAAAAGCACAAGACACTATCATCCTAGGTAGTGGGTGCTGATGTCTTAGAGGAGAGTGCCTGCTTCAAGATCCACCGCAGGGTGGAAAAGGCTCAAGATGCAGACAGAACATGGGCATGTGTGATGCTGTGTCAAGTACATTTGGGGTTGAAACAGCAAAAACGACTGTATGTACCCAAGTATGATGCTGGGAAGGCAGAAATAATGAAGTGCTAGCCTTGCGCCAGGATAGCCAGTTTGCACAGGTGAAGACTGGGTGAGTCCTATGCTATGAGGATTCCACAAGAGAGCTGTGCACATCCATTGGCAGGAGCACATAGATGTGTCAGACAGACTTGAACAGAGTTCAGATGACATGGTTGCCATCACTTGCTGTGGTGGGAATAACTTTTAAAACAGCAGAACCATTGTGTGGTTACTTCCCTATTGAGGATGGGGAAAGAGACCGCCCTTTCCCTGGCTATGCCTGTTCTCTGGCTCCACTGGAGGCCATGGGGGAGAAGACAACATGGCAGGAGTGTTAGCAAGGAACCGCTCTTCTGCTTTCTGCACCATGGAGTCCTCCTTCCTACACTAACACAAGGACAGCTCTTCAGGATTCTAATAAAAAACTAAGCAAGTCCCTAAAACTCCTCCCTTTCAGATAGATCTGAATACATCAGGCACCCTTCGTTTACATAGCTGTTGACACACCAAATCCCTCACAGAGGAGATTTGGCTTTGGGGCAGAACCTGGCACAGCCCTTTGGGGTAGAGTGGACATATACCTGTCTTAGTTCGGGTTTCGACTGCTATGAGAAATGATCAGAGAAGGGGTGGTTAGGGAAGAGTATTGAGAAAGCAGCCTGGGGAGGAGGGGACATGAACTTGCAACCAGGCAGGCTTACCGTAAGGTAACAAGTTCAGGACTCACTGTGGGTTTAGAACCCTGTTTGCCTTCAAAACCCCCTTTGGAGGGGCCATGAGGATTGAAGACCATGGTCACACACCTAGAAAGTGTTACTGCTGAAGGACAAACAGCAGAGAAGGTGAGATGGGGGTCTGAAGGCATCCAGGGTATGAAAGAGAGGCAGCAGGCTACTCCAAGCAAGATGTCTGAAACAGACAAGACCAAGGGTCTCCATGGCCTTTCACCCTGTAGGTGAAGAGGAACAACCAAAAGGCATAGGATGGGGTGAGCAAACTGTACGTGTTCTTTAGAAAGAACATGCTGTCGGCTGTAGAGAAGGTGGCCACACCTTATCTTAGCACAAACTTTCAGAGGCAGGAGTTCTGTACCTGAAGGAAGAGCATCATTATTGGCATGGTCCTTCTATGTGTGCTGCGTTCTCTTCCTGGGAGGATCATCTCAATCCAGTGATGCAGTCAACATGTATTTATTTCTGCCTTTGAGTGGAAGTGAGAACATAAGTGAAGAAGTGAGTGGCTAGCTTGGCATTGTTACTGCCTGATGCCTGTGCTATGAATTTGAGAGAGTCACACATATCTCTCAAGCATTAGAATGGGTTCAAAATGCTATGCTTTCTATTATGATAATGCCTGATGTGGCTGAGTCTAGCTTCCTCCAAGATGTATTCCAGTCTGAGGATCACCCTCAGGTGGCAGGTAGAGGGTCCATGATGGAGAAGAGATATGGGCTCTCAAGTTCAGTCCACAGGTTGCCTCAAACTCCCTGGAAATGAGTCCCAGGCCTGGCTCTTGAAACTGTCCAAATGCAGCCAGAACAGGTGATAACAGGAGGGAAGCCCCACAGGAACACAGGGGGACATTTCTATTTCCTCTTCTTCTTTTTCTACTTCTTCTCTTTCTTCTCCTCCTCCTCTACTCTTTATCTTCCTTTCTTCTTTGTTTCTCTCTTTAAATTTTATCATATACTATATTTTGATCATGTTTTCCGCTCTCCCAACTTCTCCAAGATCCTCCCCACTCAACTTTATGCCTCTCTATATCAATTGTGATTCAGAGATAAAGCTGTGTTAAGAAACTAAACAGGTGGGCTGGAGAAATGGCTCAGCAGTTAAGAGAAATGACTGTTCTTCCACAGGTCCTGAGTTCAATTTCAAGCAAACACATGGTGGCTCACAACCATCTGTAATGGGATCCAATGCACTCTTCTAGTGTGTTTGAAGACAGCTGCAGTGTACTCATATAAATAATAAATAAATCTCTTTCTCTCTCTC
>NC_034606.1:37942585-37989155 GCF_900095145.1 Mus pahari
AGGCTTTCTCTGTATAGCCCTGGCTGTCCTGGAAATCACTCTGTAGACCAGGCTGGCCTCGAACTCAGAAATCCACCTGCCTCTGCCTCCCAAGTGCTGAGATTAAAGGCGTGTGCCACCATGCCCGGCATAAATCTCTTTTTTAAAAAAAGAAAAGAAAAAGAAAAGAAACTGAACAGGCTACTGGCCTATGTGACCTTTGGAAACTGCACAGCATCCTGTACCAAGCCCATCTACTCTACCCTTCAAATTTGCTCTAGGAGCCCAGCCCCCAAACCCTACTATATGAAGTAAGACCCTGTGCTGCTCTAGAGAACCTTGCTTCAGACACCCTGCCCACAGGTCTCCTCTACTTAGCCAGTCTTTCACTACCACTTCCAGTAGTTTTGCTTCAGGAGCCCAGTCTGCATGGCCTTCTGCATCAAGTTAGACAAACTCTGGGCTGAAAAAACCAAGTGAAACAAAGAGAACTATATAAAGAATCAAAAAACTAGGAGCTGATTCTCTGAGAAAATCAACAAAGTAGATAAACCATTAGCCAACTAACCAGAGGGCACAGAGACAGTATCCAAATCAACAAAATCAGGAATGAAAAGGGAGACATAACAACAGAAACTGAGGAAATCCAAAAAATAATCAGATACTATCACAATAGTCTATGCTCAACAAAACTGGAAAATCTGGATGAAATAGATGATTTTCTAGGTAGATACCAGGTATCGAAGTCAAATCAGGATCAGATAAACCATCTAAACAATCTCATAACCACCATGGAAATAGAAGCAGTCATTAGAAGTCTCCCAACCAATAAAAGCCCACAGCCAGATGAGTTTAAAATGCAGAGATCTCTCAGACCTTCAAAGAAAACCTAATACCAATACTTCTCAAATACTTCTCAAACTATTTCATAAAATAGAAACAGAAGGTACACTATCCAATTCTTTCTATGAAGCCTCAGTTACACTAATACCTAAACCACAAAAAGACCCAACAAAGAAAGAACTACATACCAATTTCCCTTATGAATATCAATGCAAAAATACTCAATAAAATTCTCACAAACATTAACTCTAATAAATCAGTAGCCTTCTTCCACTCAAAGGATAAAAGGTATGAGAAAGAAATTAGTGAAACAACACCCTTCACAATAGTCACAAATATAAAAATATCTTCGTGTGACTCTAACCAAGCAAGTGAAAGATCTGTATGACAAAAACTTCAAATCCCTGAAGAAAGAAATCAAAGAAGACCTCAGAAGACAGATAGATCTCTCATGCTCATGGATTGGCAGGATTAATATAGTAAAAGAGGCCATCTTACTGAAAGCAATCTATAGATTCAATGCAATACTCATCAAAATTCTAACTCAATTCTTCATAGAGTTAGAGCAATTCTCAAAATTCATTTGGAATAATAAAAATCCAGGATATCGAAAGCTATTCTCAACAATAAAAGAACTTCTGAGGGAATCACCATCCCTGACCTCAAGATACACTGTAGAGCAATAGTGATAAAACGGCATGGTATTGGTACAGAGATAGGCAAGTAGATCAATGGAATAGAATTGAAGACCCAGAATGAACCCATACACTTATGGTTACTTGATCTTTGACAAAGGAGCTAAAACCAGCCAGTGGGGAAAAAAGATAGCATTTTCAACAAATGGTGCTGGTTCAACTGTTAGTCTGAATGTAGAAGAATGCAAATTGATCCATTCTTATCTCCTTGTACAAAGCTCAAGTCCAAGTAATTCAAGGACCTCTACATAAAACCAGATACACTGAATCAAATAGGAGAGTGGGAAAGAGCCTTGAACACATGGTCACTGGGGAAATTTTCCTGAACAGAACACCAATGGCTTGTGCTCTAAGATCAATAATCAACAAATGGGACCTCATAAAACTAAAAAGCTTCTGTAAGGCAAAGGACACTGTCAATAGGACAAAACAGCAACCCACAGATTGGGAAAAGATATTTACCAATCCTACATCCAATAGAGGGCTAATATCCAAAATATACAAAGAACTCAAGAAGGTAGATTCCAGAGAAGCAAATAACCCTATTAAAAAGTGGAGTAGAGAGCTAAATTGAGAATTCTCAACCAAGGAATGTCAAATGGCTGAGAAGCACTTAAAGAAATGTTCAACATCTTTAGTCATCAGGGAAATGCAAATCAAAACAACCCTGAGATTCCACCTCACACCAATCAGAATGGCTAAGATCAAAAATGCAGGTGACAGCAGATGTTGGCAAGGATATGGAGAAAGAGGAACACTCCTTCATTGCTGGTGGGACTGCAAGCTAGTAAAACCACTTTGGAAATCAGTCTGGCAGTTCCTGAGAAAATTGGAAAAAGTTCTACCTGAGGACCTAGCTATACCACTACTGGGTATATACCCAAAAAATGTTCTAACATATAACACAGACATATTGCTCTACTATGTTCATAGCAGCCTTATTTATAATAGCCAGAAACTGGATTATGACATCACCAGAACTGGCTACAGGTAACAAACTTCTGTATTCTGTCTTCAAACTTCATGTTAGGCAACTGTCCTGCTCAGCACTGAGCTTGGATCTCTGACATGGAAGGGAAAATTGCTATACATGCAAACAATGTGGCAAAGCCTTTGAGAAGAAAAAATATTTCAAAATCACCAGAGAACTCATTTAAAAAGAAAGCCCTACAGGTGTGAAGATGTGGCAAGTCCCTCTGTTTTCCTTCATTACTTTCTAAACACAAGATAATCCATACAGGAGAAAAGCCGTACAAACGTGAAGTATGTGGCAAGGCCTTCTATTATCCATCAAAACTTTCTAAACACAAGAAAATTCATACTGGATAAAAGCCATACAAGTATGATGTATGTGATGTATGTTTGCTTTCTAAACATAACACAATATGTACAGGAGAAAAATTATAAAAGTGAAGCATATGGCAAGGCCTTTCATTGTCCATCATTACTTTTCTAAACACAAGAGAATTCATACAGGAGAGAAACCTTTACAGCTACGAAATATGTGGCCTGGTTTTCTATTGTCCATCATTACATTATGATCACAAGAGAATCCTTGCAGGTGAAAATCCCTACAATTGTGACATGCGTCAAGTTCTTTAGAACTTCCCAGATTCTGTCATTCAATAGCCCGTTCTGGATAGAAACCCTATAAATTTGAGGAATGTGGAAAAGCCCCCTCTTCAAAGTTCTACCTCTGTTGGCACAGATTAACTCACGACGTGGAGAACTCTTACAAGGTGCAGTATGTGGCAGAGTGCTCGATAATAAGAACCTTAGGGGTCATCAAAGATGTCAGTCTGGAGTGAAACCCTCCAAGTGTAAAGAATGGAACAAAGACTTCAGAAGTTCCACAGCACTGTCTAAACACCAGATAATTCATACAGAGTGAAGCATTACAAGTGTGAACAATGTAGCAAAAGCTATTACCAGACTTCTGATCACAGATAACATCAAATAATTCATTTGTGAGAGAAACCACACAAGTGTGAAGACTGTGCCAAGCTCTTTTAGACTTAC
Organism: Mus pahari; assembly: GCF_900095145.1. Classification (NCBI taxonomy): domain Eukaryota; kingdom Metazoa; phylum Chordata; class Mammalia; order Rodentia; family Muridae; genus Mus; species Mus pahari. The sequence goes on from NC_034606.1 coordinate 37,946,122, forward strand.
TGAGAACTTCTGAAATACCTCATAGTTCATAGTAGACTGAAATGCCACAAGTGTGAAAAATGTTGCAAACCCTTTAATAAGCCTTTTTGATCTTTTTCAACACAAGATTGTTCAAACAGCAGTGAAATAGTACAAATGTTAAAAAGTTCACAAAATGTTAACACTTTTTCAAACCCTAAAAGACATCAAAAGCTTCATGCCAAATAGAATCCCTGAGTTTTGGGGGTGTGGTAAAGCCCTTGGAATCATTCATATAATCAAGTCAAAATGGAGATGTTAGACTTTGGTTGCTATTCTGGATTTCAACCTGACCCTTCCTTGCTGTCTTCTGTTTCTTCTGTTTAGAATTGGAATGTTCTATGACACTGTGTGGCAGAAACAGTCGCTTGTTTTTATGTTTTGGAGCTCACAGCAAGACTCACAAACATGTTATTATTCCCAATACCCACTAAATAGAAAGAGCCAATTACCTCTGCAGGTGATCCTCTGACCTCCCTGCACGGGCCTGCACACATACACATGTGTACACAGACAAAATTAACTTAAACTGTATCTTTGAATTGGGTTTGTGTTTTATACAAACAAGGTCTGAGAACTAATGCTTAAATCTCAATTCCTAACACAATGAGATCTAGACTCATGTGAAAGGCAAGCCTCTGATCGTTTATTTGCAGGGCTTATCTTGATGGGTTTATTTGAAGTCAGAAGGTCTATTGATTATTATTGGAAACATGTGTTTGCCTGTGATGCTGGATGATACAAGAAGAAAATGCCCTGTAAACAACCATTCATCTATATCTTTCTGCTTCCTAATTGTGCCATTGCCCTAACTTTCTCACCATGTTTGGTGCTTAGAATAAGAATTGCCCCCAAGTGGGGGAAGGGGGAAGAGGGGGAAGAGGGGGGGGAGAAGGGGGGAAGAGGGGAGGGGGGGAAGGAGGAAGGGGAGAAGGGGAAAGGGGGAAGGGGAGAAGGGGGAAGGGGGCAAGGGGGAAGGGAAAGGGGAAGGGAAGGGAAAAGAAATCTGTCTCAAACTGACCAGTAAATTCTCTCATATCTAACTGGTTTTCATGGTACTGAAAGGTTCTATTCATGCTGGTGAGGGAGAAAAGACATCAATGGTCTAAACACCAAAGGACCCTGAGGAATCAATACAAACCTAAAAGACAAGTGAAGTGTAATAGTAGAACAATAAAAGCATGAGAATTATGGGAGTAACCAATAACTTTTTGGTTGTATTTTCGGTATGCTCCACAGAAAGGATTCCATGTCTAGTACTACAAACCTGGTTTTAAAAAAAAAAAAAAAAGTCTCTGGTTGGTGAGGCCATGGGCCTTAGGGGTAACCTACAGGTGTTGCTTTGACAGTCAGGTTATCCAGCTCCCTTCTTAGTATCTGTACTGGCTGGCTTTGTGTGTCAACTTGGCACAGGCTGATGTTATCACAGAGAAAGGAGCCTCAGTTGACAAAATGCCTCCATGAGCTTCATCTGTAAGGCATTATCTCAATTAGTGATCAAGGGGGGAGGCGCCATTGTGGGTGGTGTTATCCCTGGGCTGGTAGTCCTTGGTTCTATAAGAAAGCAAGCTGAGCAAGCCAGGGGAAGCAAGCCAGTAAGTAACATGGCCTCTGCATCAGCTCCTGCTTCCTGACCTGCTTAAGTTCCAGTCCTGACTTCCTTTGGTAATGAACAGCAACGTGAAAGTGTAAGCTGAATAAACCCTTTCCTCGTCAACTTGCTTCTTGGTCATGTTTGTGCATGAATAGAAGCCCTAACTAAGACAGTATCTATGCTTATGCCCATAGACATATGCTGCTCTCAACTGTGTAGGATAATCTTCTTTTATCAGTGGGTAGTGGTTAACAAAGAGGTTCCTTACTGATCTAAGTGCTGAAAATCAGTGACTGCGACTGGCCAGGTATAGATAAGTAATCAGATCAGGGGAGACCGTAAATAATGTGGGCAGAAAGACTGTAAGAGTCAGAGGATGGGGATGAGAGCTGGCTTCTGGATAGGACATGGCTGATACATACACCAACTCACGTCAGTCTTGACTGCCTCCGCAGGCCTATACAAGGGCAAAATAATGAAAATCCAGCATGGATAAAGGACAAGCTTCCAGGGTCCCACACCTGGCAAAAGAGCTTTTGGCATTTGCTAGATGAGAGAAGGAAAACCACTTTTCCTTAGGGATGTGGCCACTGGTGGGCTGTCCATCTCCAGCAGGTGATTCCATACCCATGCTCACAGGGCCAATGCTAACTGGATACATTGTTAATAATAATAACAATTTTTAAAAAGTACATCAAGTCAGGAGAGAAACAGGTTAGTGGTTCTCAAGGACAGGTGGAGAGAGGTAGTGGGGATAATAAATATATTGTATATGTGCATGAATATTTTAAATGTTATGAAATGAAATGAAAATGTTATTTTTTTAAAAGAAGCAATATTAAATGTACATTAGCTAGGAAATAAAGGCTAGCGCCTTTCTGAATTTCAGACTTGCAGACCAATGGCACATTCCTATGGCCATCCCTGATAACTAAGCATTAGTTATACACAACCACAGGAAGCCAAAGTCCTCCTGCACCAGCACACAGATAAATACATTTTCCCAGCAAAAAAAAAACAAAACTAAAAAACAAAACAAAACAAAAAGCGATATGCACTCTGTGAAAAGGTCCTATTTGTCCTGTGTGGTTTGTACAATGCAGGAACCAAGATGTGCTGGGGCAAAGTCCTGTGCAGTGAATGCACTTAGATACTTTAACCACCGAGGAACACAGATCCTGATGGCTAGATGCCAACAGAAAAGCCCTGGATGAGAACCAGAAGGTAATCCAGGCTCTGCCAATACACAGGTAAAACTGTATTTCTGCCAGGGTTCTAAGGAAAAACTCACAAAATGCATCACCCCCAGAAAACATCCAGTGCCTGACATTATCAGTGATGTTTAAGATGTATGTCCATCGAATCCACCACGGTCTGCATGTGGATCCTGTGAGTCCGAGGGAGCAGCCAAAGGGTCTAAGTTCTCTTTAACCTCTTGGCAACTTAACAGACTCAAGGAAACTCTCTGCCTAGTCACTGGGGCCCTTCCCTTGGAGCCTGTCCCCTGAGTCCGGAAAGGCCACTGGGAGTCACACTCCTGAAGTGACAGTACCAGGGAGGGATCAGGGAAGAATACCGTAAAGAAGTTAATCCAAGACAAGTCCTTGCCCTGACAATCTAAGAGTTGGCCCCAAGAGGATCTGGCTGGTCAATGCGTGTTTTACCTGTAGTGCTATGAGCTGGGGACTTGTATAGCCATGGCTGGCGGATCATGGTTTGAAGAAACAGAGAAAACAGTGACTAGAAGACAGGGTCAGGCAACCAGAGAGAACAGAGAACAGACACTGAAAACCTGCCTATAGCCTTGTTCTTCAATGAATGTTCTCTCTCTCTGTCTCTCTCTCTGTCTCTCTCTCTGTCTCTCTCTCTNTCTCTCTCTCTCTCTCTCNCNCACACACACACACACACACACACACACACACACACACGCCTCTCCCAGGTGCTTTCCCTTCTACCAAGACAACTTGCAAATAGTTTTAGAAAACATGGTCATGGGACTGCATTTAATGGAGCCTCTTCTAAACACTGTCAAATTCCATGCCAGAGTCATAGGAACTAAGAGTCCCCAGCTGTGTTACAGTAGCAAGATGAGTCAAGATGATGACCACAGGGCTGGGGTAACATCAGGGACAGAGCAGAAAGAAGAAAAGCTGTACAGTCTGCCCCTGCAGCTGGCAAGCCTGTGGAACACAGGGCTATCATTCGGAATGGACTCAGGAAACCCAAGCTAATTTTAGCCACAGCCAAAGAAAACTGCGGTCAGGATTATAGAATGCTGAACAAGAAATTCATCATATGACCAAGCAGAACAGGAGCCCAGTGACTGATCCCTTGCGTCAATGGTAACCGTACTCTAATAGAGAGCAACATCTACAACTCCAGTCTCATATCTACTCTCTGACTTCAGGACCTTGGTTCCTGATCAACTCTACCATCCTCTTAGGACCCAGGGTCACTTCCATAGAACTACAGAAGTGGAGACAAAGTTGGGGTGATAACTCAAGTCAGTAAAATGTCTGCCTTGTAAGCATGAGGACCTGAGGTTTATCCCCAGAATCCTCATGAGGGGGGAGAGGGAGGGGGAGGAGAGGGGAGAAGAGGGGAGAGGAGGAAAATGGGAGGGGAGGGAAGGGGAGGGACACAGGCATAATAATGGTGGGCACTTGTAATCCTAGTGCTGTGGAGGTAGGGACAGGCGTGTCAGGTGCATATCTAGGTCTCACTGGACATCCAGCTTAGCATACCCAATGAGACCCTATCCAATGAGAGACACTGTATCCCCAAAAGAAACAAAAAACAGAAAAGAAAGGAAGGAGAAAGGGAGAAAGAAAGGGAAGGAAGAAAGGAAGGAAGAGGAAGAGGAAGAGGAAGAGGAAGAGGAAGAGGAAGAGGAAGGAAGGAAGGAAAACAATAGTATGTCAGGGATGGCAACCAAGGTTGCCTTCTGGCTTCTGTGTGGGAAGAGAGGGAGGAAGAGGGAAGAGGAGAGTATGTGTGCATGTATGCACACTTGTGAATTACATACCCATGAGCACACATGAACACACCAACATGCACACAACATATAACACATATGAACATACAATATATACCAAGAAGTAAAGTCAGTCCCCTAAGGGTCTCTCATATATTTGAGCACCAATCACAGGCATGCTTCTGTTGGCACTACTACTCCATCCTTTAGTTTGCTTTAGAAAACTGAGGTCAGAGGGGGTTGAGCAAGTCCCCCCAAGATGGGAAATGAAAATCACAGCAGGAATTTTAAGATAGTCATTCAACTCCAGCTCCCTCCAACTCATAGAATGGGATCCTCCAAATGCAACCTCCTTTCCACTAAAATCCCAAGTTCATGGAAGGAAACTTTCTCTTGTCTGGGCTCATCAGAACTGCCTGTGGGCTTCTGGGAAGATTCATTTCTGTTGGACCCTACCAGCTCCTCTCTCTGCATGCATCTCAGCTCTCGTGAGACTGTACTCCTGGACCCTACATCTTCTCCAGACTTCTGAAGGTGAGCTTCACCTTACCAGTGGGTCAGTGAATTTGGAGGCAGCAGATGAGCTGAGCCTTGGCTACACAGGCTTCAGCTGTGTACATTAAGTCCTGGCCTAGGCACTGTGGCAGATGCCCAAGGGAGAGGAGACATTTCCTTGCCTTGTATTAGATAGTACCTAAAGTGTACCCACAAACTAGAAATTAGGGCAGTTCTGGACTTAAGTGAAAATTCCTCAACTTGCAGGATGCTGTAATTTCATCCCCTTATTTACCAGAAAACCAAGCATAGCCAGGCCTAAGCAGAAAGTGATGACTGAAACAGGTACTATGCCAGCTCCTTTCTTCATTAGCATTTGCCTGATTGGCAAGCTTCTGAGATAATTAATACAATATAGAGCATTCTTCCATAAAATGATTTTAAATAGATTTTTGCTTCTCATATTTTCATCTGCACACAGCTCCACTGTAGTACCTTCATCCACCCACCTATCCACCCATGCATGATTCTGCCTATCTGTTCACCTACCCATGCATACCTTCATCCACCCACCCACTCCTCACCTATCCATCTATCCATCCCCCTAACCATCCACCCACCCACACATATGTCTACCCACCCATCCATCTCCCTATGCACTCATATATATTACATCTATCCACCCATCCATTCACCCACCCATCCACTCATCCATCCATACATACATACATACACCCATACATCTTCACACACACACACACACACACACACACACACACACACCTATTCACCCACCTGTCCATGCCCCCATCCACCCACACATCCATTGGTCTACCCATCCACTCACCCATCTACCTAATCTGCTCATCTATCCATCTGTCCTCCATATCTAAAGATGCATCTACTTATCCATGTGTCTATTAATCTGCTACCACCTATCCATCCCTCTAGACAATTAAAATGTATGGGAGACATGCTACCAGCAAGTTGAATAGAAGATCCCACAAACACTGAGATGAAAGCGGGGGTTGGGGAGAGGGGCAGCAACAATATAAAATCAAATTACTGTGTGAAGTTGAAAGGTCATCAAAAAGGCCTGTGCTGAGCATATACCCATGGACTATGCCTGGCAGGAGAAAGAGGACATCATTATGTCACCAGGACACATGAAAAAAAGGCAAGAAAAGGATACGCAGCGAGAGGAATACAGTGGCTCTAAGGGCAGAAGCCTGAGCAAGACTCCTAGGACTGCAAAGAACTGGTCCTGCTCACAACTGAGTGGCAGCATTGGCACAGCTGCATCTCACATGGTAAGGGGTGTGCTAGGAAACAGGGATGAGCAAGAGTGGAGAGGATATGGAAAGCCTAGATGTGGGAGCACAAAGACTAGGAGTGGGAGCACGAAGATTTGGTGTGGGAGCACAAAGATTTGGTGTTGGAGCATAAAGCCTAGATTTGGGTGACTAGGTATGGGAACAAAGCCTGGGTGTGGGAGCACGAAGATTAGATGTGGGAGCATGAAGCCTGAGTTTGGGAGCACCAAGACTAGGTATAAGAGCATGGAGATTGGGTAGGGATGCCAAAAGCCTGGGTGTAGGAGCACAAAGATTGGGTTTGGGACCACAAGGAATGGATGTGGGAACATGAAGCCTGGGTTTGGGAGCACAGAGACAGGGTATGGGCTCTACTTCTGAGTCACAGGGAGAAATAGCTCTTCAGTAGAAGGTACTTGGGTGAGGGAGGGCAGACAGCAGAATTACTGCCATCACCCAGGAGAGAAATGGCAGAGCTCAGCCAGGACAGGAGTTGCTGTGGTAGTAACAGACCTAGCAGAACAGAATTCAGAGATTTTCCTGGTGTTTCTTGCGAAACATCAGGAATCATCCCGGGCACACTGGGGACTCATCCTTAGAGATAAAACTGTATGCCGGTCCTACTGCAGGCCTGAGGTGTCTGATGGGGGATCACCATCTCTTCCAGAAGACTGTCTGCTAAGCTCTGGCTCCTTGAACAGGGCAGAGGAGACAGGATGCTTGTGACTGGACTAACTCTCACCTCACAAGAGTTTCTCTCTTGCACTGTGACAGAGGAAACTGTAGCCCCTGGGAGATCCCAATATGGGCAAACTCCACACACGCTACTAAGTCAAAAGCCGTCTTCAGCAGAAAGCAACTAACAACTAGGTTTGGGGTTTTTTGTTTGTTTGTTTTTTGTTTTTTGGGGTTTTTTGGGTTTTTTTGTTTGTTTGTTTATGTCAAAGACTAAAAGGAACAGGATGCTGCCAACAACACAGGAAAGCTAGAAACGCTGTCCTGGACTGGGCTCTGGATGCACACATGACCCCAGCCACATCTTAGCTGCAGTCTCATGAAACCTGAACTCAGGGCAGAGCTAAGGGGCTCGAGAGCTGCCCCATACAAGTGTAGCAGGAGCGGGTCTATGTTTCTTTGAGTGGGGAGTTCATGTTAACCTGAGCAACGCCATAGATAGCAAATGCGCTTAGTAGGATTAGCAAACATCTCAGGTCAGAGAGAGACCAGAAAAGTCCCAGGGCCTGTTCTGCCCCAGCTTCTGAGGCTGAAATGGGGAGCTCTGAGATCCGTGCCAGAGCCAAACACAGTGTTATTTGCCCAGTGCACACACTGGCTGTTTGCTAAGTGCGAACACGGGAAACGTTCTCTGAGCCCTTTAAGTCCTCGCTTTTATTCTGTGTATTGAGCATGACTCATGCACACAGCTGTCAATCTGCCATCTCCCTGGGGATGTCAAGGCAGCTCCTTGGTGGCAAGGCCTCCCCAGCTGAATCTCCTGTCCCCACTTTAAGTCTGACCTCCGTCCAGGCTTGCCTAGCCATAAACAGCCCACTTGGAGCTGGTCACCACCTCTCGCATCACAGCTACTTCTTTGTACTTTGGAAATGTACTTCAAAGCCAAGTAACAATGCCCATGGCTATGGTGACAGCCTGACTGTCAACAGACAGACACCCCAACTCCAGCCTGAGCTCACAGCCGCCCCCACTGGCCTCCCACTGCCACATCTGCCCTCTTCCATTTAATCTCCAAAGTCCAGCCAAAACAGCTATTTTCTTAAGTGAAATTGCAAATTTTAGTCCTACTTAAAACCTTCCTTGGCATCCAGCACCTCTTGATCAAATGAAGTCGCCTGACCCCTGAGCGGCCTGAGTCATCAGGTCCCGAGGCTCTGGGTGAGCTAAGTCTACTTCTTCTCCTCCCCTGCAAACAGCCACAGCCCTTCTGGGCCAGGAATTTCCAGGAGCTGGGACATGGTGTCTCCTATGCTGGCTAAAATATCCCACCTTCCTGCGCATCTCAGCGCGAGCATCAATCCCTGTCAGATGCCCTTCCTACATGGCATCCCTTTCCTCTCTGTGCACAGCAAGATTACTAAGCAGAAAATTACATGTGAGCTCGTTGCTTATGTTAATGCTTTCCCAATCAGATTGTCAGCTGCCCAAGAATCCGAATGGCGGGTGCCCACACTCTACAGTAAAGCTAGCATGAAGTCTGAGAGCCCCCCAAAACACCATTCCGGGATGGGCCCCTTTGGTTCCCGGGAGAAATGTAGATAGAGTTCCCTAAGGACAAATAGGAGGTATGGAGAACAGCCTTCAATCTAACTTCTTCCCTCAGATCTTGCTGCACTCTGGCCTGTCCCTGCATGCCAGATGGGTGGCCCTGAGTAAGTTATGGGCCACACACATCTTAGAAACAGGGGCTCCTCGCTGCCTCCTCCAAGGGCTGCAGCAGTGGTTCTCAACCTTCCTAATGCTATAACCATTTAATAGAATTTCTCATGTTGTGAACCCCAACCATAAAATTACTTTCATTGCTACTCCATAACTGTGATTTTGCTACTGTTATGAATCAATGTAAATGTCTGATATTTAGAATATCTGATATGCGACCCCCCCAAAGGGGTTCCAACCCACAGGTTGAGAACTGCTGCGGTAGAGAGGAGGAGGAAGAGATGGAGTGTACTAAGGCCACTGATTGTGGCATGTGACAATCAGTGGGATGTGGCAGGCCACCCAGAACCAACTTAGCTGGCCAGAGAAAACTGAGGGGGGACTCAGAAGCTGGGCTGGAGGCTGTTGGAGAGACAGGAAGAAGGGTTTATGGAGTCAGGAGCCCCATTGCAGAAGACACAGCAAACAAGTAGAGAAGGGAAATCCCGAAGGCTGGCAGTGCTGGACACTCCAGGCTCAGTTCATCAGGAAGCCGGTACTGCTCCTTCCAATGGAGCCTTGCCTGTGACTTCAGAAGGCCTGACAGCATTCATGGATGCAGAGGGCTGAGGGGCATAGGAAGTGGGTTGAGGGACTCGAGTGGTGGTGGCTTTCCAGAAGAATTATTTGTTAAGATCCCATCATCTTCATTCAATGAAAGTGGGGTACAGAGATGGTGCCAAGGGCTCTTGGTTGCAATGCAGGAATGGGGAGAGAAGGAAGGAGAGAAATGGCAGCTACTTTAGGCTGTTTGGGAGTCTCTACTAGAATTCAAGTCAAGGGAGAAGAGGCCAATGGTAGGCTCCTCTGACACTTGACTAAGACCATCTGTGGACATCAGACACATGGGAAGAAACAGCGCCATTGCAGCAGCCAGGTTACAAAGCAGCCAAATGGCTAGCCAGCACCATCACCGCCCACATCCAGGACCCTCTCAGCACAAGGGGATCCACACACCCATCGTGACATTTGCAGAAACATAATACTTCAAAACACACAAAAGCTTCAAGATGGGGTCCAATTTAATCTGCAGTTGAATACCAGAAGCACAATGATCCTAAAATTAAATGACATCATCTGTCAAAACAGTGGCTTTCTAATTTGAATTAAGGCACTGTGGAATTTTATGTGGAAAGAAACATTTAATTAGAATGGTGTTTTCTGCCAGAGCCGACTCAGGGAAAGTCTGGCCAGCTTTAGTGAGGTTCCCCACCATCCATCAGCAGCAAGGACATGGAAGGGAGTCCTAGTCACCCAAGAGTGTACCAACGGGAATCTCCCTCACATATGCAGTGGTGACCCTGGCTCTTTGGGTGACAGCTGACATGTCACACAACCAGGGACCATGAGACCTAACATTCAGAGGGTATCTCTCAGATGATACTGGATGCCACTCTAAGTCCCCTGACACAGCAGGGCATGGTAGGACTCAGACCCTTCCAGCATCTACAGCCACATCTACATGAAATTAGCATTTAGACTCACCCTATCTTTATTTGTAACCAAAGAGTCAGGGCTGTTCTCCCTACTCGTCTGAGAATTACAGCGCTGGTGTCTTAGGTTTTTTCCTATTACTGTAATAAGTACTCAAATAAAAACAACTTGAGAAGAAAGGTTTATTCTGCTCACAATTCAAGATACAGTTTATTGTGGTAGGAAAACAGAGGCAGCAGGAGCTTGAAGCAGCTGGTCACATGACATCTGCAGTCAGGAAGCAGAAAGCTCTTTCTCCATTCACACCATCCAGGATCCCAACCAGGGAATGGTGCCACCCACAGTGGACAGGCCTTCCCATTTCAATTAATGTAATCAATGTAATATCTCACAAGCATGCTGAGAGGCTTGTCCCCCAATTGATTCTAGAGTCTGTCACACAGTGTCTCATTGGTTCTCCTAGTCAGGCAATGAGTGCCTCAAAAGAAAAAGTCATGTTTAGTGCACAGTCCCTCCCTAGTCCCTGGCATCATGGCTTTCATCTGGGATGCATGGGGATTCCATAAACAGTCAGTGAGTATGATAAACTAGAATCTTGAGCCTCCTTGATGGAGTAATTTATTTTAAAAAGGTGGGTATATCATTGGACACACATAAACTCAGGAAGACATTTGCACCATTTTATTTATTTTTGAGACAGCTTCTTATGAAGACCAAGCTAGCCTCAAACTCACCATGTTGCTAAGGATGACCTTGAGATGCTTATCCTCCTGCCTCTGCCTCCTGACTGCTGAGATTACAGGCTCGTACCATAATGCCTAGATTATGCAGTACTGGGGAATCAGTCCCAAGGTTTCATGCAAGCTGGGCACTCAACCTACCAACCAACCTACACCCCCCACCTTCAGCTCACATTCAACACATCATCTAAGGGATGCTCTCAGCTTTAGAGGGATTCCTGTCCCAAGAAGCATTTGTCATAGCCAGACATCTGTGGCATTCCCACAGAGATGATGCAGTAAGAGTCTACAAGTATAATAATAAATGCAATCCCGGTTCATGAGTCTGCACTGGCTGATGGACCAGGTTCTTGCCAAAATTAAGGTCCCAAGACTACAGGAGCCAAGACAGTATTAAGCTGAAGTCATCAATTCCAAGACCTAAAGTCACCTCTATTATGAAAGTGGAAGTGATATTGTAACTTTTAAAGGGTGAGTTATTAGCCAACAAGCAAAGATAGTTTCTATCTGACTCACCAAAATGATTCACAAAGAAATGCTAAATTGGCTTTTCAGCCAAAAACAAAGACAGTGCAGACAATGACTTACACAAGAGTAAAGATTCACAATTGATTTTAATTTTTGTTATTGTCAACACCAAAAGCAGGAAGCATGGCCTTCCTTTCTTTAGGCCCTTCCTTCACTCACCACTTCCTCCACAGGGTTACCATGGTACCTGTCAATCAAGACTGCTTGGCATCACGGCAGCCAATGAGTGACTTCTTTAACTTTGGAGAAAGGGGAAAAATCCACCTGAATTTTCACAGAAAAAAAAAGCCCTGCAGCCCTGGATTATCAGGCTAACTACAGAGATGCTGGTGCCCACAGACACCATGGGGGTGGCTGGCTAGGGGGGAAGAGGCTATTGTGCAGGCTAAAGATCTCTGTTGGGGACATAGGCCAGAGCAGATATTGTTCCCTATTTTGCCCTGCAAGTTCAGGGGAGGCATGTTCATTTCTTTGAGAGAGTAGAAAGGAAGCCATGCTAATTGAATATCCATTATGCTCCTGTCCCACAGATCTATACAACAATCCTTCGAGGCAGAGGCAGGGATTAACGGGAGCTATACTTTACACAAGAGAAAATTGAGGCTCAAGATGCATGTGAATTGCCCAAGGGGTCAGTTTGACTTAGTCAGTAAATGGCAAGCTTAGCTCTGAGGCTGAGGCTGCCTGGCTGCAAATATTCTGTCCACCTGCCCTGACTTGGCTAAGGCCTTCTGATAATGAATCAGTGTGTACTAAGAAAAGGTCAGCACTCAGGACACACACACACACACACACACACACACACACACACACACACACGCTGGCTCCTTCCTTGAAGAAGCAACTTCACAGTCCCTTAAACTCCCTTTAAGAAGGCTCCTTCTGAGAGGCCCTTGGGCCTGAGGGTGTTCAGTGCTGTAGTGTAGGGCAAGGTCAGGGAGGGAAGACAGGAGTAGGGGTGGAGCACCCTCATAGAGGCGGGGGGAGGGGGATGGGACAGAGGGGTTCCGAAGGGGAGACCTGGAAACGGGAAAACATTTGAAATGTAAATAAAGAAAATACCTAATTAAAAAAAGAAGAAGGTGGCTCCTCTTCTAGAATCTTTGTTGCTCTGCCAAGTAGGTTGATTTTTGTGGAGATTGTGTCAGCTGAAGGCAATGCCCCTTCAGCTTCCTGGTTGGCTGAGATGTGATCAGGCAGCTTCATGTCCCTGCTGCAGTGAACCGACTGCCACCATGTCGTTCTCCTCAAGATGAATCATAGTACCTCACTATGTAAGCCAGAATACCCCCTCCCTTATAAGCTGTTCTTTGTAAGAAGTTTGATCACAGACATGAGAAAAGTGGCGGGGGGGGGGTAGGAGGGAGAGGCGGGGGAGTGGTGGAGTGAGGCTTGAGGCATCCTTTGGGAGACAGGTTCACATCTGACAAAAGCAACTTCAGGAAGGAATGGCTTCTTGTGGCTCACAGGTTTAGGGTATAGTACACCCTAGTGAGGACATCATAGGGTGACTGCTCACACTACACCCACAGTTAAGAAGCACAAGCACTGGCGGATGAGGACTTAGTCGGCTTGCCTTCTTTCTATTCAATCCAGAGCCATAGCCTGAGGAGTGGTGCCGCCCACATTCAGTGTGGCTCTTCCTACTTGGACTCATCTTGAAATTCCCTCACAGATGTGCCCCGTAGCTTGTCTCTTCAGTGATTCTGGATTGTGTTGATGTCAACCATTGCACCAGACGAGGGATGTCAGAACCCAGGCAGGATAAGGAGGAAGATGTCACCATACAGATCCACACGACGGGTAGTCTGTGCATGACAGCATACATTCAAAAAGCCCAGTATGAAGAGGACCAGTCGAGATGAGAGGACCGTGTTCTTAGGAGGGCCAAATTGGAAGATGGTATCAAAACCAAAGAGGTGCCCCAGGGCAACCATTGCTCCATGGGGTGAGACAACTAAGGAAGCCTGAGGAGGAGGGGAAGTGCTAATGGAGGTGGACCACACTTAGTGGTTTGAGCCAGTGCTAACAGGCTTCTCTCCAGATAGGGAAAGAACGGATTAGGACCATGGCTGAAATAGGACTTGACAGAGACAACTATGCTTTTCAATAGCTTATGCCAAAAAGTGACGAAGGACCCAAAAGCATAAGATACCCATCACAGGGCTGGAGAGATGGCTCAGTGATTAAGAGCAATGACTGTTCTTCCAAAGGTCCTGAGTTCAATTCCCAGCAACTACATAGTGGCTCACAACCATCTGTAATGGGATCTGATGCCATCTTCTGTGTATCTGAAGACAGCTACAGTGTGCTCATATGCATAAAATAACTCAAATAAATAAGTTATATGAATATAAACTATTCATATAATAAATTAAATAAGTAATTTAAAAAAAAAAAGATACCCATCACAAGGAAAGCAATAGGGCTAGGGAAGTGACTCCATCACGGAAGTACTTCAGGCATCAGGACCTGGGTTTAATCCCCAGAACCCATGTGAAACCCAGGAGTGGTGGTGTATGCTTAGAATCCTAGATCTGGCAAGCCAGAGACAGGCAGGTTCCTACAGCTCCCTGGCCAAATAGCTTGGCCTAATTGGCAATTTGCTGGCCAGTGAGATACCTGTCTCAAAAAAAAACGGACAAACAATAAACCAAAAGACAGCTTGTGGGCTTGTGCATGCACACATACAAAACAGGGGAAGGAACAGGCAGCCTGTGGGGCACCCCCATGGCCAGACCTGAAACAATTTAAATATCAAAATATTGGAGGATGGTTTTGTGCACTGGGTATTCAGATGCTGACTGCTGTGCAGTTCCAGGATGCTGGCACTGTCATGATATTTGGAGTATCTCCTGTCTCCGTGATATGTAAAAATTCTTTTCCATTACCTCTGATTGGTTAATAAAGAGCTGATTCAGCCTCTAGGCTGGGGAGAAGAGAATAGGGAGGGACTTCAGATCCCAGGGAGGAAGTCCCAAGCAAGAAGAAGAGGAAAGAGGAGGAGAACCAGGAGCATTAGCCATGAGGTCTCCGTGAGGAGAGGAAGGATGGAGCAGGAGCATCCGGGGCAAGACCAAGATGGCAGGCAATGCCACGAGGCTGAGAGTAGACCAGGTTAGCATAGTTGGGTATAATAGCTCAGAACTTGTCCAGCATAGTTCCTGTAGCTCGTTGATACATTTATTGGGTGTCCATGTCATTTATTCAGGAGCCAAACAGGCTAGAATGGGTGTAGAAACGGTGTCATTACTTGGGAGCAAGGAAAAGCCCCTGGAATGACATCTACATCATAATCAACTAATAAATAATTATCAGCTGCTATAAAATGAGACTGAGCACTGAAGGTCACCACTGAACCAAAGCCTGGAGAAGGGTAAGCTGTAGGGGTGTCACATCGCCTGCCACAGCACACACACACAGTGGAAATGTCTGGCAGATGGAACCTTCCTCACATGTCCATGGTAACCTCATCAGAACTGGGACCAACAAAAGTCTTGCCTCATCCAGTAACTGTGATGGGAATGTGGCACCACTGCTGTGATGGCCTGCCCAAAATACAGGCCCTGCCTTGATCCTGAAGAAGCATCGAACCCTAACTCCGCAGCCTCCTCTAAAATGGCTGCATGCATGGGGATCACAGAGAGCCTCAGAGAAGACTTCAGTGACCAGGAAGAAACAAACGCTATGAGAAGGCCCCTCAGTACTGAGGCCACCAGGGAGAGCAAGCGATGGGTGACCCTCAGTACTGAGGCCACCAGGGAGAACAAGCGATGGGAGAACCTCAGTACCGAGGCCACCAGGGAGAGCAAAAGATGAGCAAAGGAAAAGTTGAGGGTGGCGATGGTTTCCTCCTTCTGGGGCTCACACTGTAGGTGTTGGGGGAACACCCAGTTTGTGGGAAGACTTGGCACCAGACCACCCACGACCTACAGTCAATGAACTGGGGGACTCTGGAGTGCTTTGCATATGCTTGAGGCCTCTGTAAGTATATGATTATTTCGAAGTTTTCTCTTTTTTTAATGACTAAGTATAATAGATAGTCATCATAAAATTTTCAGAAAATTAAAATAAGCTCTCACTCCTTCACTGAGGTAACTGCCATTAATTCTGTGTGCTGCCTCCCAGTCCCTTTTCTAAAAATAGATTTTTAATAAGCTGAAATTAGACTATAAAAATATTTTATGGTGTCCCTTTTAAACTTTCTCAATACTATTGTTCCACCGTAAATGTGTTCAATAATTCAATTAACTAACCCCCTATTATTTCACATTTAGACTGTTCCCAATTTTGTCTTTATTATAAATAACACTATGGTGTCCATCTTAATACCAATCTTTGAGCACACTGAGACCTTTCCTTGGAGGATATTAGAAGTGGAACCAAGAGATACAGGACACAAACTTTTGAAGACCCCAGTCACTTCAGATTCCAACACAGTCACCAACTCTTCCATTTCAGTGCCTCAGAGAATTATCTCCTGGGATCTTTATATCTACCCCTGGACCAAGAAGGAAAAATCCAAGAAGGAAACCGCCACTCCTGGAGAGGCCACAGTCAAAGCTAAGGTGTCCTTGGGCCTTGCTTGAAGCCCATGGTGGCCATCAGGCATTCTTTTTCTTGACTATCGCTGTTGACTCCTCTCCCCTAGGGAGCAGACCTGACCTTTCCCTCAAAGTGGAGTCTCCCTGATGCAAGTACCCTACTCATCCCTCCATCTCTGATGGTCTTCTCGTACGTGATCAGCAACACCTTACGGCCACACTGATGTCTTCTCTACATCCTTCAAAGCATCTTTACTGCCTCCCTCCCTTACAAAATAGACAGTTTGCCTATATACGCAGCCCACTGGGTAAACATCACAGCATGAACTCACTGCCTGAGACTACTCTGCTCACTAAGGAGCGCTGCTGGCCCCTCTGTGTCCAGTAGTCCCTGCCTTTCAGGTTTTCTCTAGCAACACCACAATTGTTACAACAGACTCTATGGCGAAGATCATCTGAGGCCACTTCCCTGTCGTTACACAAGAGTTGACCGACAGGGGCTGTTTCTTCTCAGCACCCAGGTCCAGGACAGCACATCCCACACAGCAACATGCAGTCCAACACCCCATGCCTACAAGACACTGGCCCTTGTACCTCCAAACCACAGTCTTTGTGCGGACTCTTTAATGGGGGCTACTTTTCAAAAGATGGGAACAAGGTCATTAAAAGGAGTACTGAAGCCACCATAAAACTTAATTTCTAATCCTGAAACTCAAGGATCTTTATTTGCTAGAGATGCTTCTTAGTGATATCATTTTTTCTCATATTATTTTGTTCTCATCCAAACTTAAAGAGAGCTTATATCATCTCCCAATTTGTGCTTGGCTCACTAAGAAATGAGATTAGGCCTTAGTGTTGCTTCTGCCTCAAGGACCCCTAGAGCAGAAAGGCTCCTACAAGGACAGGAACAGTATAGTTTCAGTGCAGGGTCCATGGGATACCATGCTGTCCTCTCTGGGCAAGGGACTCCCAGGTTCTTAAAGCTGCAGATGCCAAGGGAAAGGGAGAGGGTAACACACTTGGCCTCAGAACATTGGTCTACTGAGCAAGACAAGCCAGAGGACAGTAAGAGACATTGGTGGTCACAGAACCCATGCAAAGAGCTTTAATGGTGGAGGCATGGGAGCTGTAATAAATGGAGGAAGACAACCATAAGGAGAGAGAGGAGAAACTGGATAAGGAGGACTCTTGGTGCAGGACCCAGCAACCTATGCTAAAACTTAACAGGCAGGCAAGGGAGATCAGGAGGCCTGGGCATTAAAGGCCCTCAGGTTAGAGAAGGACCAGAGGATTTCATTTCTGAGGGTAACCAACCATTAAATGAATAATTGTGGCCAATTCTCCCAAACTCTGTCTCAAAATATAAAGAACTAAGGGAAAACTTGTAACTCCTTCTGCAAGACCAGTGTTTCCCTTACATCAAAGCCAACCCCATTGTAGGAATGAAAGCCACCTGCAAATACTCCCAAGGAATCCAGATGCAGAATCTCTCAACCAAATGCTAGGAAGCCAAACCAATATCACAGGAGAAGGATAGACTATTGGAACCAGGAAGGATTTATTGACAGACGATAAAGTGAATCCTTTTTTCAATGTGATATCATGTCATATTAATGTCATGCATGTTAATGCAATAAAGGGTGGGGACAACATGAAAATCTTAGCGGATACATGAAAGCAACTGGAAGGTTCAACATTTCTTTCACAATAAAAAAGAGTGTTCATCAATCTAAAAAAAAAAAACCCAGAGAAACGTCTTCACACAATAAAGGTTATCTCTGAAGAGCTTGCAGCTAACATGACTCTTAGAAGATTTCCCACTAAGATCAAGCCTGTAAATTTCATAATCTCTTTTTTTTTTTCAAATAGCTGAGAATACTCCATTGTGTAAATGAGCCACATTTTCTTTACCCATTCATTGGTTGAGGAACATCTAGGATGTTTCCAGTCTCTGGATATTATGAATAAAGTTGCTCTGAACATAACTGAGTGAGTGTCTCTGTGGTATAGTGGGGCATCTTTTGGGTATATGCTCAGGAGCAGTCTTGAGGTAAATCTATTGCCAATTTTCTGAGAAAGCACCAAACTGATCTCTAACGTGGCTGTACAAGTTTACGCTTCCACTAGCAGTGGAGGAGTGTTCCCTTGTTCCACATCCTCACCAGCATGAGCTGTTGCTTGAGTTTTTTACTGTAGCCATTCTGATGGGTGTATGGAATCTCAGAGTCATTTTGATTTGCATTTCCCTGACGACTAAGGATGGTGAACATTTCTTTTAGTGCTTCTCAGCCATTCAAGATTTGTCTGTTAAGAAGTCTACATATATGTTAATATATATCTTAATTGGGTTAATTAGTTTGTTGAGGTCTAGTTTCTGAGAGTTCTTTATATATTTTGGATGTCAGCCCTCTGTCAGGTATGGAGTTGGTGAAAATCTTGTCCCATTCTATAGATGGAATTTTGTCTTTTTGATAGTATCCTTTGCCTTACAGAAGCTTTTTAGTTTCACGAGGTCCCATTTATCAATTGTTGATCTTAGTGCCTGAGCAGTTGGTGTTCTGCTCAGGATGTTGTCTCCTGGGCCAATGTGTTCAAGGCAGTTCCCCATTTTTTCCTCTGACAGATTCAGTATATCTGGCTTTATGTTGAGATCTTTGATCTACTTGAACATGAGGTTTATGCAGGGTGATAGATATGGATCTATTTGCATTCTTGCACATGTCCAGTTAGACCAGCACCTTTTGTTGATGTTGTTTTCTTTCTTTCTTTCTTTCTTTTTTTTTTTTTTTTACAATTATATAGTGTTGGCTTCTTTGTCAAAAATCAAGTGTCCACAGGTGTGTGGGTTTACTTCTGGTTCTTCAGTTTGACTGCACTGAAACACCTGTCTGTTTTTATGCCAGTACCATGCGGGTTTGATTACTATTGCTTTATAAGCACAGCTTGGAATCAGGGACAGTGACATCACTAGAAGGTCTTTCACTATACAGGGTTCTGTTAGCTGTCCTGGGGCTTTTGTTCTTCCATATGAAGTTGAGAATTGCTCTTTTAAGGTCTGCAAAGAATTGTGCTGGAGATGGGAATTACATTGAATATGTAAAATTGCTTTTGGTAAAAATGGCAATTTTTACTATGTTAATCTATAAGCATGGGAGATCTTTCCATCTTCTGGTAGATTCTTCAATTTGTTTCTTCAATGATTTGAAGTTCTTGTCATATAGTTCTTTTGCTTGGTTGGTTAGAATCACACCAAGATATTTTACATTATTTGTGGCTATTCTGAAGGGTGCTCTTTCTCTAATTTCTTT
Source organism: Mus pahari (assembly GCF_900095145.1). Classification (NCBI taxonomy): domain Eukaryota; kingdom Metazoa; phylum Chordata; class Mammalia; order Rodentia; family Muridae; genus Mus; species Mus pahari. The sequence goes on from NC_034606.1 coordinate 37,965,503, forward strand.
CTCAGCCTGTTTATCATTTATATATAGGAGGGCTACTTATTTTTTTCTTTTGTTATTTTTGCATCCAGCCAGTTTGCTGAAGGTATTTATCAGCTGTAGGCGTTCTATGGTAGAATTTTTGGAGTTACTTATGTATACTATCATATCGTCTTCAAATAGCAATACTTTGACGTCTTCCTTTCCAGCCTGTATCCCCTTGATCTCCTTGGTCTGATTGCTCAAACTTCAACAATTATATTGGATAGATAGGGAAAGAGTGGACAGCCTTGTCTTGTCCCTGATTTTAATGGAATTGCTTTAAGTTTCTCTCGATTTAATTTAATATTGACTATTGGTTTTCCGTATGCTGCCTTTATTGTGTTTAGGAATATGCATTGTATCCCTGACCTCTCCAACACTTTTAGCATGAAGGACAGTTGGATTTTGTCAAAGGCATTTTCAGCATCTAATGAGATGATCATGTGGATTTTCCTTTCAATTTGTTTATATGGTCAATTACATTAATGCTTTTATTGAACCATTCCTGCATCCCTGGGATGAAGCCTACTTGATCATGGTGAATGATGTTTTTGATGTGTTCTNGGATTCAGTTTGTGAGTATTTTATTGAATATTTTTGCATCAGTGTTCATAAGGGAGATTAGTCTGGAATTCTCTTTCTTGGTTGAGTCTTTGTGAGGTTTAGGTATCAGGGTGACTGTGACCTCATAAAATGAATTTCTCAGTATTCCTTTCTGTTTCTATGTTGTGGAATAATTTGAGGAGTATTAGAATTAGCTCTTCTTTGAAAGTCTGGTAGAATTCTTTGCTAAAACCAACTGGCCCTGGGCTCTGTTTGTTTGTTGTTGTTATCACTCAGACACTTGCAATGACTGTTTCTACTTCCTTAGGGGTTATAGGTCTATTTAGATTTTTTACCTGATTTTGATGAGAAAAACATCCATTTTGGGTTTTTAAAGTGTGGCCTAATGATTCTTTGGAATTCCTCAGTGCCTGTGGTTATGTTCCCCTTTTCATTCCTGATTCTGTTCATGTGGCTTTGTTCTCTCTGCCCTTTAGCTAGTTTGGCTAAGGGTTTGTCTATCTTGCTGATTTTCTCTAAGAATCAGCTCTTTTGACTCACTGATTCTTTGTGTTGTTCTCTTTGTTTTTATCCTAATGATCTAACCCCTGAGTTTGACTATTTCCTGCCATCTACTCCTCTTGGGTGTGCTTGCTCCTTTGTGTTCTTGTGCTTTCAGGCGTGCTATTAAGTCACTAACATGAAATCTCACTAATTTCTTTATGAAGGTACTTAAGAGATGAAACCAGAAAAGATCATCCTGAGTGAAGTAACCCTTGCTCAGAACCAGAAAGACAAATATGGTATGTACTCACTTATAAGTGGACATTAGTCATAAAGTACAGGATAACCATATAAGATAAACAGACCCAAGGAAGCTAAGTAAGGAGGTCCCAACAGAGCATGCTTGAATCTCACTGATAAGGGGAAATAGATTACACATTGAGGGTGGATGGAAGGAGGGGACTGTGTAGGAAAGAGGTAGGGACAGGAACAGGAGGTTGAGACTGAGGGGAGGATGGAGGGAGAGAGTACTTGGAGAGTACTGGATTTGCAGTTATATCTCTGGAATGAGTTAGAGACTAGGACAATGGAAACTCCCAGAAATCTATGAAGGTGACTCCTAGAAATGGGGAATACAGAGCCTGAACCAAACATCTCCTGTATCCAGGCAAGACTTCCAATGAAGGGACTGGGACACCAATCAAGCCAGAAAACCTTAGCCTCACAATGTGTCCTGCCTACAGGATACATTGGGTTGGGGGATGGAGCAGAAGTTGAGGGAAGGGCCAATCAGTGACTGGTCCAGCTTGAGAATCATGACACTATTGAGAGGGAGCCCACTCCTGACACTACTGATGATATTCTGCTATACCTGCAGATGGGAGCCACATGTTGTCAGAAGGGCTTCACAGAGACCCACAGCCAAACACTGAGTGGAGCTTGGGGAATCCTGTGGAAGAGGGGAGTCATGTCTGAGGGAGCCAAGGGGTCAAAGACACCACAATAAAACGTATAGAGTCATACAAGCTTGGCCCATGAGGGTTCATGAAGACTGAACTGCCAACCAGAATACAGAACTGAGCAGAACTGACCAGAACTGACCTAGGCCCTCTGCACATATGTAACAGTTGTGCAACTGGGTCTTCATGTGGCCTCCTAAAGCAGGAGCAGGGGCTGTCTCCAACTACATTGCCTGCCTTTGGATCACTTTCCCCTAACTTTTCCCTTGTCTAGCCTCAGAGGAAGAAACTGCACCTAGTCTTGCTGCGGCTTGATATGTCAGGGCTGGTTGAAATTCATAGGAGGTGTCCCCTTTTCTGAGGAGGGGGAGGAAAGGTGGATGTGGGAGGTAGGACTGGGAGAAGAGGATGGTGGGAAAGCTGTGATTGAGATGTAAAGTGAATAAATAACTTAGTTAATACAATTTAATTAAATTAATAAAGGGAACAAGCACCATGATGCATCTGTTTCCTTACTGCTGCTCAACACTGTACTCAAGGATTTGCAGCCAATGCAATTAGGTAAGAAAAAGAATTAAATGTATCAAAATTGGGAGGAAAGAAGAAAACTTGTCTGCAGTTCACAAATGACAAGCTTTGGGACACAGAGAAGCCACAGCAAGACATAAGAAAGCTATGAGATTTCACACATAGCAAACTAGCAGCACCCAGGCAATAGTAGACTCACTTATGTTTGTATGTGCTGACAAGGAACAATCTGAAAAGAAAATCAAGAAAGCAATTCCATTTAAAACAGAACATGAATTTTAAAAAAGTTCAGTATTAAATTTAATCAATAACATAAAAAAATTCATACTGAAAATTGTAAAAATGTTGCTAATAAACTTAAAGAAGATCTAAATAAGTGGAAAGGCACACAGTGTCCACAGATTACATTAACTATTAATTCTCGTTGTTGTTGCTTGTTGACAGGCTCTTCCTAGATAGTCCAGGCTGGTCTCAAACCAGGTTCCTCAGGATTGGGATAGCAGTTGTGTCCCACCATGCCCAGCTGAGGCTTATTACTATTCAGGTGATGCTATCACTCGGAGGTGGCTTGAATAAGAATATTCATTTGAGAATTCAAATGAGAATATTTGAATGCTTGATTCCTAAACCATGGACTGTTTGGAGGAAGTAGAAGATGTGTCCATTGCTGGAGGAGGTATCTCTGAGGATGGGGTCTGAGGTTTCAAGAGCTCATACCAGGCTAGGTCAGTTTCTCTCTGTGCCTATCTCTGTCTCTCTCTCTCTCTGTCTCTCTCTGTCTCTCTCTGTCTCTCTCTGTCTCTGTCTCTCTCTCTCTCTCTCTCTCTCTCTCTCTCTCTCTCTCTCTGTGTGTGTGNTCTCTCTCTCTCTCTCTCTCTCTCTCTCTCTCTCTCTCTCTGTGTGTGTGTGTGTGTGTGTGTGTACACTTGCTTCTTTCTGTGTGTCCCTGCAGATGAGGATGTAACACTTTCAGCTACTTCTCTAGCACCATGCATGCGTGCTTCCCATCATGATGAGGAATATCCAAAAGTGTAAGGAAGCTCCCAATTAAATGCTTTCTTCTATGAGTTGCCTTGGTCATAGTGTCTCTCTGTGTCAATAGAATGGTGACTAAGACACTCTCAAAGCAAAATAAAGATTAAACACATTATCTACCAAGATCCCAGCAGTAGGTGGTGTTAGTTTGGGGGCTTTTGTTTTCAGAAGCAGAAACCTGGTGGAAGTGAACAGGAAGGACACCAGCCAGGAAAACCAACATGGAAAACACAGCACAGATGAGGGTCACTTGTTTCAAAAAAATATCCATAAAATCTGGGTTCTGCCCCTTGTACCACAAAAACAAAGAAATAAATAAGTCTTACAAAGGTAAACAGAAAAGGGTCCAGAATTTCAACTAATAGAGCAGCTTTGCCAGCCACCACGGTGTTTTAAAGTAGCATCCTCAACACTTGGCCAGTATGAATGTAAGTGCTTCTACTGAACATCGGAGCTGTTTCTGAAGTCCCTGCTAATTTTGCTTCTGGGCAACTGACACCAGATAATTTAGGCAACTACTGTTATTTATCCATTTGTTTGTTTGTTGGGCAGTACACAATGCAGCCTCAGCCACCCAAGTACGGAGATTTATAGATCAGAAATACCACAACCAGTTCAGGCAACCTTTTAAAGGTAAGACTGGAAATATACAAGTCATGATATTTCACCAATAAAACATTGATGAAGAAAGGACATTTTCCTGAACATCCTGACGGGTGCTATAGGGATTTGTAATCAGGGGTGTAGGGAGGATTTGCAGACAATATTCGACCTGTTGGATAATTTGCTGGTTTCCTCTGGTGGTTGGATACGCCGTACTATAAAGTCTGATTGGCCTGTTTCTAAATGAATGAGTGGAGCGCCTTCGCAACACTGAGTGTCAAGATGGATGCCCAAGGAGAGCCCGGATCACCTCTGTTCCTCAGGGACCCGTGGCTGTCTAGGCATCCTGGAGTCATTAGGCTCCTAAGGGCCAGTTCCCTCCTTACTACAAGTGGTATTCTCCAAGATCCTTTCTCAAACCCTCGGGAAAAGAGAGACTGTGCATGTTAGCCCTTTGTAACCCTCTAAGACTGCCTGAAAGCCAAGCAGCGCTCAGTGGTGCGGACACCCCCTGCTCACGGACCCCGTGCTGGGCTGAGTTGTCTCCCTAGACCTAATACTGCCAACCTTGAGTCCCTGGACCCACCCCATGCCCTCTCTCCAAGCGTCTGCCTGCTGTTGCCTGGGGAGCTAGCTTCCACCTTCCACTCCATCTCACACAGTTCGCTTTATAAAAAGCTGACGTTTCTAAGTTGACATAGAAATAGCTGAGTGAGCGTTCCTACTTAGAGTCAGTAAGCCCTGTGTGGGCATCCCAGTGAAGACGGCAAACTCCCGGGGAGGAGGGGAGGCTGTGACAAGGCACAGAGGCTTCGGGGTTTCTCAAATGAAACCTCCCTTGTATATTAGTCCTCTTGGGAGGTGCTAAATACTTCTTAGCTGATTCTTTTTTTTTTAAATCTATGCCAAAAGGCCATTAATTGTTTCCTGTTTTCATCCCTTTGGTCTTCATTTGTCACTAAGAGCGCTGTGCATCAGCAAAGCCCCGTCCGCATCCTCGCAGCAACTCACAGCCTGATGCTGCAGGCAGGGAAAACCATGGGAACCACAGCCTGTGTAGGCATCCCCACAGGAGACTGTGTGCCCAGGCAGGGTAGCAGCTGGGCGCCAGGTGAGGGAGGGCTGGGTTAATAATCAGCCCCCCTGCTGCAGAAGCCCTACACGGTGATTCTCCAGCCACTCCTCCCAAGTTCTTAAACTCTGCTTTACACTCTATGCACTAGTCATCCCAAAGACCTATGTGTGCCAATTAAGTGAGAGGTCCTGAAGAGAGAACATATCTGTTTTGCCACTGTGGGTGGGGGGCTGTATGTCTGAGAATGCATGTGCACAGGTGTGCATGTTACCTTGTCTGGGGCCCTGCAGTGGTGTGGCATTTAACAATGGTGTGAAAGGTTCTTTCCCAAACTCGTCAATCACTGGCTGAAAGATAAAGGAGTTCAAAGACACCCACACACACACCAATTACAAAAGAAAAAGTGTTCCCCCTTCAGATTCCACACAGAAACACCTTGTCGTCTGCAATCCTCTGCCTGCAGATCCTTCAGCCCATTCACACAGCCATCTTCACAGAAAAAAAGTCACAGCATGGGAGATGGTAACTCCTAGCTCATGCCCAGTAAATATTCCCTGCCACAGCCACTGTCTCTGAAGCCTGAGGACCTCCCCTCCCCCAAGCCATGGGCTTTTCTAGGTCCTACTTTTCTTTCACTTGACTGTACCAGTTAGTTATCAGTCGGTGAGGGTCAGTGCCAAATGGCTAACTGTCTATATCTCTGTCCAACATTTCCACTTTCTATTTATGATATTTACCTCATTCATCACCCTTAGCTCATCTGCCAACTATAAGATGCTATGGGTAGAAGAACCAGTCAGGGTTCAAACGCCATGAGTGCCTCCTACTAAGATGTGCTGGAGGCACGAAGAACTGGGAATTCCATTTAGCCACAGCTCTCATCTTTCTGTGTGGAATCCATGAGCCCTTCCAGACATCAGGACTGCACATACCCTAAGGAGCGCAAGCTCAAGGTCTGCTGTGTGAATTACCAGTGGATGAATGAATATTTGGAGGAAATACATACAATTTCTTTTCTTAATCACTTAGTAGTTGAGTTGGGGAGATCATGGTAGAGAAACAAGAACAATGAATCTTTAGGAATGCTTGTCTGTGATTTAAGCTTTGTTAGTGATGGGCAGTAGCTACAAAGCTATCTTTAGTATCATCTGCTTAAAGGGCAAGAATGGAGACCATCTGTTAGCGGCAATCACTTTTGCTGCCCATTCATTTATAAAGTATACACATTACTTAGGCATAAAATGCACTCCTTTTTTTAAATTTTTGGTTTTTTAATTTTTGGTTCTGAGTACATATATGTCTTCACATGCCACGGAGCACCCTGGGGAGGGGGGAACAAAACATCCTATGGAGAGACTCTTCCCAACCAAAGGGGTTAATGGTAACCATGGCAACTGCCTCCAAGAATAGCATCATCTGCAGTAGCATTCATGCTGGGACCGTCGACAGAATGGTTATAAATATACCTATTAGCAGCCTGAACTGAATCTTTAAACAGCACTGTTGGGAGAAAGGGTACCTAAAAATAGCTCCCACGCTTGCATTTGAAGACATGTCCTCAGAAAAACCGCATCTTGTGCACATACTTTCACACACACACACACACACACACACACACACACACACACACGGGAAGATTTTTTTTTTTTCATTTTCTCTTTTTCTCTAACAATGGGCACCAAATACTGGAGAAGCATGAGAGACAATGCAGGGCTTTATGGCCTTCTAATTTAATTGCCTCATTCCAAAAAACAGCCTCTACCCCCAAACAGAGCAGGCCAGGCTTAGCAGTCAGCAGGTGACAGCCAGGGAAGCACAAGGTGGCCCCAGAGCCTGCACAGCAGGGTGACCCACAGGCTCCACATACCATGCTCACAAGGAAGGCCATTTCTGCAGTGACCTCACAGGAACACACTGGAGAGAGATAATAGCTACTCCCAGCAAAGGGCCAGCCGCTTCCCATATCCACATGGTAGCCCTGCACTTTGTCCACTCTATCCAAGCAATCATCTCCAATGTTCCTGAGGCTTTATTCACACTGTCCCTGAGGATGGCGATTCTGCATACAGGACAGGAAGTGAGAACCAAATGGTTACAGGCTTGAACTTTGGCTCAAACACATCATTACTTTTTTCGTGTGAATAAATTAACATCTCCAGAGCTCATTTCTTTACTGCTGAAGGAGGCTGGTAGAGACTTAGAGTACTGCTACAGGGAGTCGGGACAGAGAAATCCCAGTGCCCGGTACCAGGCATGCCCACCCCGTGAGTCTCCCTTCCTTGCCTTGATCCCCTCCAACTCACAGACCCCCGCACTCTGAGAGCATGAGTCACAGTGCCTAAACAACAGAGCTACAGAGCATGGCGCCCAGATGAACAGCAGCTGCCAGTCAATGAGCTACCCAGGCATAGCATGGGTGGGACAGGACAGGGAGGAAAGGAAGCCACACCTCTCAAGCATAAAGGTGCATGGCTATCTGCCCAGGATTTATGAAAGGTAAATATTATAAAACAATATTCTGTCACTATGTGGGGCCCAGGCATTGGTCAACCAAAGTGAAGCCAGACAGGCACAGCTTCCTGGTCACGTGACCATCCTAGTCTCTACCCTGTGTACTAGGTACCAGTTCATCACAAGCCTGGTACAGCAAGACCGCTTGACTCAGGCATATCCCTCAGTTGGTCCTGTCTGTTCTTGGCTTCTCTTCTTTCCATGTGAATTCTAATGTCAGCTCTCCCCATTGATTTTAAAAGCCTGGCTAGGATTTTGTCAAGAGTAAGCTGTGACTTGTGTGGCATTCGCATCAGGAGAGAAGAGAGGTAAGAAAGCATCTCCCCAAAGCTAAATACCGCATCCATGAACATGGTAGACTATGGCCAGTCTACCTGGTCCACTCATGTTTCATGCTCACCATTATATACCTACCTCTCTTCGGAGAGGCATTGGATGAATATTGGGTTTCTGTCTTTCCAATACAGGGCAGAGCTGATTCATGAAGGGCAAGACTTCAGATTTTTAAGCTGGATTTGGTTGATATGCAATAATGAGATTTTTTTTTAATTAAGAAAATCTGAATGCTACCCACAGTCTGCATGTAGATTCTCTTCAGTTTTCCCCACAGTAAGTCCTCTCATCTGTTGATCAGGTCGGATTGGTTAACCCATCTTACTCCATGTACATCATGTGTCTTTATCTTTCTTCCAGCATGTCTTCAGCCAGGACATAGTCATGTGGGAGAAGACATGGTAGGTAGGCACCCTTGACTTGTTCACAACTTAAGAGTTAAGGTGGGCTGGTGAGATGGCTCAGTGGGTAAGAGCACCCAACTGCTCTTCCAAAGGTCCTGAGTTCAAATCCCAGCAACCACATGGTGGCTCATAACCATCCGTAACAAGATCTGACGCCCTCTTCTGGAGTGTCTGAAGACAGCTATAGTGTACTTACATATAATAAATAAATAAATCTTTTTAAAAAAAAAAGATTAAAAAAAAAAAGAGTTAAGGTGTCTTGTTCAGGTCTTAAGACATAAAGTGTCAAGTTTTACCATTAAATTTAACATTTCCTAGGTTTTTCAGATAGACAGCTTTTACAAGCCTAGTAATTTCTATGTTTGACTTACTTTACAAAGGGGAAAAAAAGGGTTGTGGACAAATAGCAGATTTCACTGAGTTACTCTAAAACTTTAAATTATTACATTTTCCTTCAGACTGCTAGTATGATATGAACAACTTGTTCACAAAGAACCATCTTTGTTGCCCCTGAGACAAGTGCTCCCTAGTCATGGCAATGCATTTGTTTTGCATTATGTTAAAATTCTAGCCACCGATGAAATTCTTGGATCCAAAAGTCAGCTAACTGCCTCAGAGTTTGCCTACTCCTAGGCCATGAAATGTTTACTTTGTTTTAGCTTGTCAGGTCATCTGGTTTTCTCCTTTTAAACTTCTCCCTTGAAATTTAAAATTTCTCCTTAGCTTCTCCTATGGCCTTTTGTGTCAAGAGCAATGACAGCATGAGCTCTCTGGATCACTTCAGCTGAAATTCCATGCCAACACTAGGGCTTAATTCCAACCTTACTGCCTTTCCTTGTTTCAAACCTTCACCTAGGGGGCTGGGGAGATGGCTCAGCGGTTAAGAGCTCCGACTGCTCTTCTGAAGGTCTTGAGTTCAAATCCCAGCAACCACATGGTGGCTCACAACCATCCGTAATGGGATCAGATGCCCTCTTCTGGGGAGTCTGAAGACAGCTACAATGTACTTACATATAATAAATTAATTTAAAAAAAAAAAAAAACCTTCACCTAAGCTCAGGATTTACCCCCTTAAATGAGACAATGACCCACAAGCATACAACAAGATCAACAAATCACTAAATGTTCAATATATGAGTTAAAAAATTTCAAAACCAAGGTTTCCCAGGGATAAAGAATGAGTTTAAGGCCACGGTAGATGCCTATCTGCCCATCCATGGCACAAGAGGACCCAAGGAAGAATTAGCAAAGGACTGACATCCAAGTTTGAGGAGTGTGCATCAGTAATTCCCTGTGTTCAGCATGACAGAGGGGACACGTGTGCAGGAAATGGAGCGGGATGGAGACTTATGCATAACACTTTTGAACTGGACTCACACTAGAACCGCACAAATTTCCATTTAAAATAATTTTAAATTAAATTTAGAGGAAAAAGGCAAGCCCCTGGTTCTATAAATGATGATACTCTATTTTAATTTCCCTTTTAAAGCCCCGCCTTAAGAGCATGGCTTAGGCCAACCTCTCTGCCAGTACAAGGCATCTCATCCTTTGTAAATGCTGTCCCTTTGCCCTGACTCTCCATTCTTTGGCCACATGACTTAATATCCATAGTCTATGTCAGTTGCTTGGTTTGTGTTGAAGAAAAAAGACTGGAAATCAAAGTGCCTATGGTATGATTTTAATAACTAAACAACTACACCAGTGCTCCAGGATGAGGGTTGTTGGATGTTACCAATTTCGCCATTGCTGTATGTGTTTGTTTGTTTGCATTATGCTTGTTTTGAGAAAGGGTCTCATACAGCACAGAGTGGCTGAGGCTCAGGCTAGCCTTGAACTCCTGATCCTCCTGTCTCTACCTCCTAAGTGCTGGGTTACAGGTGTACACCGCCACACCCGGCTTTTCCCCACTGGTTCGCTGCTCCTCTCTCATCTCTCAGACATTATGTTTTATACTGCCCCAAAGTTTTAAATAAGTAAACATTCACTTTGTGTTCTGTCTATTTCTGGTCTTCTTATCAACTCTTGACTCCTGTTCTGCTCTCTTTGTTTCCAACTGCATGCTACCTCCAGGGGCAAGGGCACGTTCATAGTCTGAATGCCTCTGCCATGCCAGCAACGTCTGCACCTCTGATTTAATATATATTTAAATGAATTGCTTTGTTTATTTATTTAGCAAGTGCAGTGGACACGCTCATAGCACACAGACAGATTCTCATAAGCGTCTAGATCTCTAGGCTGATGCCTCGTCTAGGACAGCGACAGTAGGGCATAATCAGGTCATAGGAGGCACTAAGTCACACTGGCTAATGCCGAGCAGATAAGTCGTCTGTGTCAGATAAGAAGATCCGTTTCAATTCTGTTGTCATAAAGTAGTCATTACATTTATTTTAAATTGATAACTTCAGGGCAAGAAGATGATAAACCAAAGATTAGATCAGAACTCCCTAAAACGTTTTAAGGATCTTTTTATCTTAAGCATGAACATCTATTCAACCTAAAGGACCACAATTATGACAAAAAGACAGACAGACAAGCAGCGCTTAATCACCAACATCCTTGTGTTTTTCAACACGTTTTTATACATTTCAATCTAATTCTCAGCACATGCTTCAGAGAATTAACTCCCAAAATAGTTAAGCTGAGGCAGAGGCCAGAGCACAATGATACAGCCTCATCTCAGAAATGTACAGGACCAGCATCCAAGCCGAACAGAGAACATGCACGCGCGTGCACACACACACACACACAGACACACACACACACAGACACACACACACACACACACACACACACACACACCAAGGGAGCATCAGAAGGGAAGAACAGCAATCCCACTGTTATCCCTCTGTTCTTATTCAGGAGACATGAATGTGTTCCTACTGTGTGCCCCTAGAAACACAGAAATAAAAAGATCAACATAGCCAGGTGTGGTGGCGCACACCTTTAATTCCAGCACTTGGGAGGCAGAGGCAGGCAGATTTCTGAGATTTCTGAGGCCAGCCTGGTCTACAAAGTGAGTTCCAGGACAGCCACAGCTATACAGAGAAATCCTGTCTCGAAAAACCAAAAAACAAACAAACAAACAAAAACAAACAAACAAAAAAAAGATCAACATAGACCTGCTCTTAATCATCATATAAGTGGGCAAAGCCAACCAAATGATGAGATGCAAGTAACCCCTCAACAGTGAGTGTTCAGGGAGCCAGGCATGTTTTGGATTATTGTACAATTTTGTGCCTCAGTTGTTTCAATAGGAATGAGTCCCTCCATTTTCAGTGTGAGTGTCCTCTCACAGGATAAAGAGCATCTCATTTAACCATCATGTCACATTCTGAATTCTTTTCTAGGAGGTGAGAAAACTTCCAAACCTCCCCATCCAAAAGCTCCCCAACCAAGCTTAAGAGCTGCCCCACCCCCACCCCGAACCTACTATTATTTTATTAAATGCACATAGTATCAAACTGCTCCACAAATGAGCATCTCTACACCCACGGATCAGCGTGGCTCTCAGAAGTCTCTGTGTGTGTTGGGTTAACGGAGAAATTTACGCCTGGTTGGAGGGCACAAAGTGAGTGACTGTGACTGAGGTACTCAGACACAAACAGGACAGGTAAACAGTAACCTCTCTGCCAGAGGCTCATGGGCCACTGTGGGAAGCAGCCGCAGCCGCGGCCACACCCGCTTCCCACAGGCCACTGCAGAAGAGGGGGCAGAAAGAAGTTACGAGCCAGAGGTCAGAGGGGACTGGAGTGTAAGTGTCTTCTGGACATGGCAAGGCCGCTGTACTCATGAACACACAGCCGCTCTGGCTGCCTGCACCAGATCAGGCCAGCTGGTATTCTAACACTGAGAGAAGGGAGTTTCCTAGTACCCATCCCTAGCTGACAGCTGATAGGACTCTGGGGGAGGAAAAGTCAGTTCTCTGTATGGGTAAGCTGACCATATTCCAGTGGATGACCCTATTCCCGTAGAGTAGGTAGGCAGTAAAAACTAGACTTGATGCTTTTTTTATTTTTTAAAGGAGAGGAGATATGAAATTGGGAAGGGTGGGGTAGATCCAAGAGTGGTATCTGAATATGATCAAAATATGTTATATGCATGTATGAAATGCTCAAAGAGTTAATATTACATTTTTTTAAAAAAAAATTTAAAGTGCAACCTACCCATATTCTGCCAAGTTCTGCTGCTTGCAGGAGGTGGAACATGGCCTCCTTGTTCTATTACATTATCATTAGCGTTCTGTTTTCCAAGTCCTCCACTGCCTAAGTCTGGCTGTCCTGGATCTTGTTCTGTAGATTGACCTTGAGCCCAGAGATGTGCATGCCTATCTCCTGGGATTAAAGGTGTGTATCACCATGCCTGGACTTAAGCTTTTCTTCACCTAGAATTTGCTCTGTCCCAGGCTGGCTTTGAACTCCGAGATCTGCTTGGCTTCATCTCCTAGGATTAAAGGTGTGTGCCACTATACCTGGATCTAAATTTAGCTGGGTAGGATCTTGCCCCAAAGTCCCACTCCCTTAATCTGCTATCTGCTATCCTACAACACAGGATTCAGCTCCATTTCACTTCCTGTTTCCCCTTTAATACTCAAACCATATATTTTATAGTTTTCCTTTCTAAGCTTGCAATACATGTTTTCAAAATGTTCTTCATGAGATTTAACCAGGGAACAAAGTCTCTGCTGGGCTTTTTTGAGAATTCCTTTGTCAATGCAATTAATATAAATGTCTTCACCTGTAAGGGTAAGTTGATCATATTCCATTTCATCCACAAACAGGATGTCATTTTGCTTCTTCCTTTCCACACTGGGGGCTGTGCATTCCATCTCCTGGGCCAGTGACCATGACTGGAACTTTCTCGATGCTGCTGAACGGGAATGACCAGAGTGGACATCTTCCTGGTCTCAGGGGGAAGGCTTCCAGTCCTGCCCCAGCTGTGATCCAGCTGTGGCCTTTCCTTAGATGTGCTTTATGCGCTGGAAAGGCTGCTTTTGTTCCACAGTAGGTTATGCTTTTCTTTCATTCCCTATTTCTCTTACAGAGATTTTTCTCTACAGCTGCCAACAAGACGCTGCTCAGATGTAGGGCTGAGTCTGTCACAACCTTTTCCTTAGACTGTAGGATTCTGTCCACCCTCAGAGCCTCCTCAATTCCTCAAGCCTACTTCTCACCACCTTTGCTCCACTTTTGACGCTCCAGCCACAAATCCAAAGTGTTATTTTCTGCTCTCTAACATCGTCTGTACTTGACTTTCTTCTGTGCCTTCTGCTTGGAAAGCTAGTCCTATGACCATTCGACTGCTAACATGACCTTCCTTCCTGCTGTGCTACAAACATCTGTGCAATGGGTCACACTGCATCCTCATGTTACACCTGCAGGTCCACCTTTGCCCACAGACAGCCAATATTCTAAAAGTGCTGTCTCTGCGTTAGTGACATTTGCTCCTCGCATTTAACATAAGGATACCACATATGAATGAGTCCTCAAAGCCATCCTTCACTACTGTAGAGTGATCTTTTTAAAGTAAAAACTTAGTTATATTAGTCAACTACTAAATGTCCTTAAGAAGCGATCCGTGTCCTTCTTGTAATTTTGTAAGGCACGGCATTTCCCACAGCCTGGCCCACCTCCTGTCTCTTCCTCCTCATCATCTACCTGGGAGACACCCTGAAAACCACACACAACTCTCCATTTCAACAGAGTTCTTGCAAGGCTCCCAGGGTCGTGTCAGACCCTCTGACCGTCCCCACCATCTGTCTGGAAGCCATGAATCACCACCACCCCCACCTGGTCCTTGGGCCCTCGATCTACTTCTAGAGCTGACGCCTGTCAACAGTGTCTAGGAGTAACTCAAGCCCCAAACCTAAGACTGAAGTCCTGGTCATCTCTAGCCTGCTACTGCTATCAAGATCCTATCCTACACACTTTGCTTCTTCTGAACACCCCACGACACCCCTCCACACACACCACTATGTGCCACCTTCTGATCTTCGGCACTTCTGAAGTCCAACCACTCTGCTAAATGACCCTCTGCCCCAGCACTGCACCTGTGGTGAGCCCTCCAGCCTGCTCCTTTAACCCCTCCTCATTTGCAGGTCTCAAGTTCTCCCCCTGCCTCTCACTGCTCTGTTGACAGAGCCCTGCCTCCTGTCTTTGTTTAGCTCTGTACCCCATTTTTAATGGGGTTATTTGTGCTGTAAAATCGAGAATTGACAAATGGGACCTCATAAAATTGCAAAGCTTCTGTAAGGCAAAAGACACTGTCAACAAGACAAAAAGGCCACCAACAGATTGGGAAAGGATTTTTACCAATCCTAAATCTGATAGAGGACTAATATCCAATATATACAAAGAGCTCAAGAAGCTGGACTCCGCTCTGCCTCTCTTGCAGTAGCTAGAGCTTACGCACCAGTCTGTTCTCAGCTTACGCTTTCCTCCTCAGGAAATGAGGAGATAGCCTTGACTAGGCCAGTCTACAGCCACTCACAATCACACTCTTCATCTTCATAGCTTTCCTGCAAGCTTGAAATAACACATCGCTTGAATGGGACCACTGAGTCTACAGACTAGAACCCAATGGGAGAAGAATCCATGGGCTGGAGAGATGACTCGGTGGTTAAGAGCACTGACTGCTCTTCCAGAGGTCCTGAGTTCAATTCCCAGCAACCATATGGTGGCTCACAACCATCTCTAATGGGATCCGATGCCCTCTTTTGGCGTGTCTGAAGACTGATACAGTGTACTCATATTCATTAAATAAATAAATAATAATTTTTTTAAAAAAGGAAAAAAAAAAAGAAACCATGGCTCACCTGGGTACAACATACAGCTGACACGGAAGGCACCAAGCAAGCCTGCCTATTCTTAGTACATACTGACTCTCATGTCTACCTCTCAGAGAAAGAGCTCTGCCATGTGTTGCTGTATCCCAGTGTGGTCCCTATCAGAAGCCTCTATCCATTCATTTCACTCACGCATCCTAAGGAGACATGCCCTCCTCAGAGCAGCAAGTTGTGAACATGGCCCAGGGAGGCTGTAGTACACAAGGCCTTAGACCAACACAGACACACAGAGAGGGAGCCATCAAAGAGCTTGTACCCCCATCACTGTGTGTCATCAAATGAAGGCCATGGTCATGATTCCTGTGCTCTGGGAGAACTCCTGCATCTGATAGAAAGGGAAGACCCATGAGACAACCTAGAGGAATACACGGATGTACGTGAGGACCACTTCTAGACCTGAGCATCTAAGAAACTGCTCTAGTAAATTCTAGTAAATCATTTGTACTGATATAGAACCTGTCAGTGCAGACAGATAAAGGTCTTCATTCTGCTAACATGCGCCTCCCTCCTTTGTTGGCCAAAAGAGTAAGAGAAAACAACCAATTGTAGAATTTGGTCCCTGAATCAGTTGTGGGGTTGACTTGGCAATGCCCAATGGGAAGGGCTATGTTCTAACAACTCAGATTAGCCTCCCAGGGTGGGTGGAAGAGTGCTACCTAGCACAGGTTCAATACCCAGCATGAACAAAGAAAGAGACAGCAAAGTGGCAAAGACTCCCTGTGTCTGCAGAGACATTTGCAAACCTCTACAACAGCTCGCCGGTGTTTACCATGTGTGAGGACACACATCCTTTAGATGGCCAAAGAAATCAGAACCCTCCACGAACAATGAGATGGCCACCGACAGGTCTGGACCTGCGAGTCTGGTCCAAGGCCACACAGCTGCAAGATGAAGGATAACATCCTTCACCTCTTCGAGACTCCATTCACTCTCTTGCTAATTGATAGGAGCAAAAGTCAGTGTAGGCGGGACAATGGTAGGGCTTGATCTGCAGGAAGCCCTAAATATGTGCTGTATATACCCAGGGCCTCTCTCATATGACTTCTCTGACCTCAGTGATAAACACACTAAGCCAGCAGTCCTGGCTGGGGCGCAAGGAGGCTCAATCACCGCATCTAACTGACGCTCAGCTGTATGCAACTTCACACCTACCCCTGCACGGCAAAAAGGTGCTGACACGGGGACTATAGCTGGCACAGGCTTCGGTGCTCTCTGGAAAGAGGGCCACAAAGTGCTGCGTAAGGTTTCTGTCATCGTGGCAAGCAAAATATTAACCAATTATGTTTAATCTGCTTTCTTTCTAGCATACAAGTAAGAGGCCTTATAGAAATCTGGCAACAGCTATATCTGCAGTGGAAATCCCCTTTAATCCAGCTTTGCCCATGAGAAAAGAGAGCTGAGAGGCCAACCTCAGCTTCCTCCCCATTCTCAGCGGCCTTGGGAGCAAGAGGGTAAGGATTAGTATTTGAGTTAGAATCAGGGATGAAGAAATACGGCCACCAATCTGATATGGGAGCTGTCGTGGCAGATCTAGAAGAGAGAGATGGCTGAGAAAACATGTAAAAATAAAAAAGCGTGACAGCAGAGAAACACACACACACACACAATGTAAAAACCCCGTTCCAAATGCAGGCATGAAACCGAGACTCTGCAGCAGCTTGGAAACTGCGCTCCCTCTGCGAGTGAGCCTGCCTGTCTTCTCCCCCGGTACAGGAGGGTTGAGCAGGGATGAGGAGCCCACCAGGACTGATGGAGAAATGAGCTTGGGAAGAGCGCTTGGCACAGATGAGGGGAGCCAGCGGGTAGGAGCACTGGGTACAGCAGCCATGAGGGGTGGCTGGGGTGCGGGGGTGAAGAGAGCTCCTCAGAGGAAAACCTAATCATCAGCAACTCTCCTGTTGATTCTTCTCCACTAAATTTAATCTCTTTCCCTCTTGTGTAAAATCCATACAGTGAGAAGCCAGCTTAGGGTCCCACCCCTGCACACATGCCCCTGCCATGTTCCCTAGGCTCCCCCAGTGCATGCTTTAACAAAGGCGTTTTTCTGTCAAGAGTCAGCTCACATCCTTGTTCTGTTTTATGAGTTGCACTTTGTGTCTTACGTCAGAGATATCTTTCCACATTAAAATATGTCTTCCCAGACCTTCATCCTTACTGGTCATGTGTCACATGGACAGATCATCATCAGTTAATCAATTCGTCACTGTGGGGCATTTATGTTGCATCTACTAACTCTGTCATTATAAATAATACTGCGACCGAGAACGTCATGCACACAGCTTTGTGACCAGCCTGTTTTATTTCTCAAGGTAAACTAACTGCGGAACCGTGTGGGTCAATACATGGTGATAGGCTAAAAAAAATATGTCAAAGGTATCTGTGTTCCGGTCTCTAGCACCTATTAGGGTGTAGCCTGACACATAAGGACTTTGTAGGACCAGTGAAGGATTCTGAGGTAGGGAGTGTGCCGGGGTTATCTGGGTCAGTTTGGAATGCCACTGTAAGAGTTCTTGGGAGAGGAAGCAGGCCAGGAAGGTCAGGAGGGAAAACATCATGCTGTTCATGGTGGCTGTAGCAGGAGGAAGGGGCTCTGAGTCAGAAAGGGAGGTTTCATTAGATGCTGGAGAAGAAAATTGGTGTTTTACACACACACACACACACACACACACACACACACATACATACACACACACACACACACACACACACGCACACTCTCTCGTGCACACAATCCCACAGGGAGTTCTTCACATCTGAGCAGAACAACCTTCAGATCCACAAGATGATAAATCTGTGTTGTTTCCAGCCACTGGGTTTACAATGTTTGCTGCCACAGTGAGAGAGAGCGCAGATACATGTTCTGTGAGCGTGCGTGTTTATTTTCGAATCACAAGGCTACTCTCAGATTCCTGGTACGGGGCCACTCTGGTCCCCAAGCAGCCCCTCTATTCAGTGCCTCTATTCATCGGTGCCTCTATTCAGGGTCCGGGAAGATGCTGCCACAGAGTGATTGGCACATGGTCCTGGGAGGAAGGGGCTGAGGTTCTCCCCTGCTGTGCGCCAAGCTCGCCCCTGAGCTGCTCCTGCCTCTTCTCCTACACCGACACGGTTTCATGGTTTCACAGCTTAGCCAAATGTACTTTAGGAGAGTCAGGTGACAGCTCTCTGTCACATTAAATCATTTGTTCACTGAAGAGCCACTTTGAGATCACCTGTCACCACCTAGGTGACATCCTGACCCACAGTCTCTGCCTTCTGTGTGGCTTCTATCTCAGCCATGTAACTGTGAAGCTTGGAGCCAGGCTGGGAGCTGAAGGCCCTATCCACTCAATCATCCCAGCATGGTAACCCACCCCAGCTAACCAAGACTCCCTCTCTGCCCCCGCTCTGCCTTTTCTCTTTTGTTCTCCAATACCTAAAAACTCCCCTATTAAAAAATGCTTAAATCTTAAAGGCCTCAGCTACTTCTCACCAGGTAGGCAGGAGGGCAGGGAGCCCTACAGTCATTAGCTGCAGGACCCCCAGAACAGAGCCTTACATGCAAAAGGACCTCAACAAGTTTCTTGAACTGTTTTTCAAAATCTATACCCTCTTCTCCTTATCCTACCAGTCTCTGAATTATTAGGAACTGTGGGTGTTTCCCCTGCAAAGCCTTGCCTCCCGCCTGCCTCTGATTCATGTCCACCTTCAGCCTGGAGGAAGGATACCGAATATTAAATAAACAGCATTTCAGAGAGGAGGGTAGGACCTCTTCAAAATTCCACCCAAGCCATTTGCTACAGAAAGGGAGGAAGCTAGAATTCTCGTTCTGTGAACACAAAGGCTTCCAAGTACAAGGCATGGAAAGGGATGAAAACTGCAAAGCAGATACTTCATCCTCTTTTTGAGAGAGCCTTCTGGAAGGTGCCAGAGACCGCAGCACACCTACACCTTCTGTGAGCTCTCTATGAGGAAAGGCAGCCCTGTGTGGTAAGATGGTGAACTGTAGTGCAGTGTGGCACCTGCCTGCTGCATTGCATCCATCCCTGCAAGCCTGAGGAAACGGGCCTGTAAACAGGCATGCCGGCCCTGTTCCCAAAGCCCCTGCCCTAAGTTTACAGTCCAGGAGGAAGACAGACAAAGACACACACCACCCTGAGTTTCTGAAACAAGAGCCACAGGGGGAAATGTTCCTAGGACTCCAAACACATGCCAGGCTGTGTGGTGGCTTTCTGAGTGTGGAATGTTCACTGTGTCCCTTCGTGTGTGTCCAGTGCTCAGAGGAGCATCCTGGCTCAGGTGCAGCTCTTACTATCCTTGACTCATAGAGGAGGAAGCTGAGGAGCAGAGGTGCCAATGGCTTATCTCCTGGCCAACGGCTGACCAGCTGTACAGTGCAGGAACCTTGTATCTCAAGCAAAGCATGAACCTGAACAACTCTGTCCTCCCCTCAGAACTATGCCCGAGCTTAGGTACTTTGCATACGCTACCTCTGCTTACACAGCAGCAAGGTAAACCCTATCTGGTCCTAACCCACAGAAGCTGTAGCTCGAAGAGATCACATGGCTTGCCTCAGATGACAAGGCTAAGGAGCAGTAGGCAATCTGCTCTCGGGTCCTCACTGTCCCAAATGCAACATCATTCAGTGGTTCCATATATAGCCACACTAGACACGGCGATCTGAACTGGGCAAGGTTAAGCCTCAGAAGGACAGAGAGAGGAGGAGAGAGAGCTGGAAGAAACACAGCGACAGTCAGATACACACCTCATGAGAAAGGCTGCCACAATGTTCACAGCAACCACACACGCAGAGCCTAGAAGGCCATCCTGACATCTGAGCCTGGCATTCTCCCATCTGAGGTAAAGGGGGTGATGTGCCTTCTCTGGACTGAGCCACACCCCAGTCCGAATCAGACCACAAGGATAGCAGCTAGGCCACACCACCACCTATCTGCAGTGAGCTGCAACCTCTCTCGTTAGACACACACTTGTACCACACTGCACTGGACTGGACCGGCAGAATGCAGAGGAAACACAGCAGTGGAAATTTCCAGTTTCCTGTGTTAAGAAAAATCAAATGAACCCTGCAGAGACAGCCATGGCCCAGTACACATCTCTATACCTGCATCTGATATTATACCTTGGGCCCTAGCCACACAGCTCCTCTGGCCTCCCCAGGGGACCAGCTGCTCTGCCTCTGTGCTGTCCCAAGAACCCCAGCAGAGGCTGGTATGGAATTTTCACTGCAGTACTCCTTGCCAGAGTCTCAGTTCCTTAAAGATAGTCCCTAACTCACTTGATTTGTATTCCCAGAGCTAAGTCCAGTCCTTAATAGGTAGGCAGTCGATGAATATTTAATGAATGAGTAAGAATCAGAGGCTACATTGTAGTGCGCTATCATTACAAAATAATTAAATGGGGAGGGTGTTTAATATAATGGAGTTCTGCAAGAGACAGCAATGACACCCACAGTGCAGTATGACCATTTCATGCCACTTGGCTGCACACTTAAATGTGGTGATGGGTAAATCTGGTGTTATGGGTATTGTAACCACAATGTCTCCAGAGTTTTATCCAACTTAAACTATTTTTAGTTAACATACAAAATCATGGGTTTCACCATGACATCTTCACACAGAATCATCATGCCTTACTCAGACTTGCCCACGAAATCCACCCCTCCCCACAAAGTAGTCCCACTTTTAGTATAATTTTTTAAAGTAATTTTTACAAAACACAGTCCACCGCTTTCATTCCTGTAGAATTTGATTCTTCCCTCAGCCAGTGGTAGCCACGGGGGACCCAGAAGGCATGCCAACAGCCTGGTGGCACAGCAGTAGAGCCCCTCACAACTTCACACTGAGTGTCTCTTTACAGCACAAAGGAGTGGCCTGTCTCACAGTGGCTACCTTCCTAGCTTGGGCTGATGGCTCCACCAAGAAAAGGACCACTCTCTTCCCACAGTGCCCACAGTGGAAAGGAAGCAGCCCCAGCCCGTGGGTGTCAGATCCTCTGGGTGTTACTGCCTATTTACCACCCTGTAGACTCTAAGCCTCATCTGGTGACATTTTAGCACCAAATCAAGCAACAAATGAGCGGTGGCTTGCTGGGGGAAACGGCAGGAAGGATGTGGGCGGCAGGATGCAGGGACAGCAAATGCTTAAATGAAAGTCAACCCCAAGGGACTTGTCTGAGTCCTGAAAACCAGATGGGTCTGGCTCTCTATAAAGAATGCATCAAGCTTTGCTGTTAGTTATTACGACCCCACCTTCGATAAATCGCCTTTCAAGGATTGGAGAAGGGGGTACTTGGATTATAATTACCAATTCAGACCTCTCAGAATGGATAAGGTCAGTGCAAAATCTATTAACTCTGGGTCAAGAAGAAACAGGCAAAAAGAAAGCTGACTTGGAAATTACGGCAGGGTGGGGGTGGGGTGGGGGTGAGTAAAAAAAGAGGACGTAGGATTAATTTTAGGATTAATTAACAAGTGCAAAGAATTTTTGAGAAACTAAAAATACCTTAACAAAAAGCAGAGCAGCTAACTTAAATTCTTAATGAACACAACAAATGGAGAAGTGAGGGAGGATGCACCCTTTAAATATCCCTCATCAAGGTCTGTGGCAGCACAGTTACCTCACATGCACATCTCAGGGCACAGGGCTCGTGAGCCGGAGGCTCCAAGCAGCAGCGACGACGGAGACTCGTCCACACATTTCTAAAACTTCCCTCTCCTAACTTTCAAAACCAAACTTCGGTGAATGACTTTGCTTCATGCTTAGCTTCTTCATCCCGGTGATCAATCAACACATAAAGCCTCTTTTGCCTATGAAACTTCTGGTAACCCGGCCAGGTCATCAAAGACCACACTGGCAAATTCAGCAAACACTTTACACGTTCCCCTCCCTAGATTGTGCTGTTTCTACGGATGGTCCTTTGCTTTCTGTAATGTGTCTTTTTCATCTTTGCTCTCTCCCAAGCATCTCTGTGAGTCCTCTGATACAGGGGTCAGCAAATTCCAGCAGTAGCCCCGTTTCCTGTTCCAGAGTCTCCTTTGAGTGACTGCCTCAGTTTAGGGAGACTTCCCTTCTCAAGGCTAGCAGTTCTATGTCTACTTCTGGCTCACACTCATTTAGACAGTGGCCACTGCCCTCCAGGACCTGCCTGGGTGGCAGGGTAGCTGTAGACAGCTGCAGACAGCTGCAGACAAACACATCCACCATGCCCCGCCCTCCAGAGCCACCAGATGAAAGCAGAATCTCCCCTGCCATGGCCTAATGGTCCCTAAGACCTGTCTCACATTGCCACGCCCTTCTTCTGCCCCACTCCAAACCATTCCAAGTACAAAGTTCAAGTTCATGCCTTGTCTCAGCTCTCCCAACAGCAGGTTCCAGTGTCCCTCCCTGCAGTCTGCTGTAAGTACAACTGTAATTCTGGGGCATGAAGACTACAAAGCCTCCGTCAGTCTGGCCCTGGTGGCAGCCTTCAGGTCACATTGTAAGTGTGAGTACAGTATGAACTGTGTGCTGGGAGTAGTCTCCAGTGCTTCAACTCAGGGCCTGAGCGCTTCTACTATTCTCATTTGACGGATGAGGAAAGCGAAGTCTGAGGAGTGGAAAGAATTTACTGAGTTTACATGACCTTTGGTAACAGCATCAACATCCACAAAAGTGATCTGCCTGGGGCCCACGTTGTCCATTGCCCTAGCCTCGCAGGGCGGGCAGGATTCTCCTGGACCGGTGCTCACCACCACAGCACCTGACCAAACCACCCCCTTCTTCTTGTTTCGGTTGCTTCTCTGTGTGACCATGGCGCCTGCAGCGGAGGCTCGCCCTTCCCTGGAAGTCTTGGTGTACACACCATGGGTCTCCATTGTGAAACCCACCTTCACACATGCATGCTGACGGAGGACCGGCTTGGTTAGAACAGAAAACCTCAAGCGATGATTCCCATCTTGTTGTCCAGTAGGCAAGATGGAGCACAGACCAGAATGAACCCCTGGGTGTTCTTCAGGCTAATGGCTCCATTTCTGTGAGGGGCTACCAGATATCCATAGCAAGGACAATTAGCCCAGCTTTTAATTAGCACGTACAACAAGAAAGCTTCCTACTGCAAACATACCCCTCCTCTCAGTTTGTGAGGTGAAAAATCGCAATGTCAATTTAAGAGTCTTTCCTCCTTGACATATGAACTCCCTGGGATTATATCCCATGGTACAGAGCTAAAAATAGAAGAAGAAGAAGAAGAAGAAGAAGAAGAAGAAGAAGAAGAAGAAGAAGAAGAAGAAGAAGAAGGAGGAGGAGGAGGAGGAGGAGGAGGA